>NC_066861.1:20271086-20880193 GCF_025177605.1 Cucumis melo
CGTGAGTCGTGAGTCAACCTTTCTAAGCAATCATTTGGATTAGATTTCGAACTATGTTTAGATATACATTCTCAACTCACTTTTTCAACCCTTTAAAGTAACTTTTATTGATACCACAAAAATCTTCATAATTTACTTGTATTTATTTTCTAAAAATTACTAAATTACAAAATTATCGAAAATACTTATAAATATAACAAATGTTCGGTTTCTATTATTTATAAAGATAATGAATAAATTTCATCAATTTCTATCAATATTATCGTTTATCAATGACAAAGTTGAAAATTTATATAAGAGAACACTATATGTATTAGGATTGACAATAGGGGTCAATCTCACGAGAGATTATGTCCCCTGTATTTACACCAAACCCACCTCACCCTTGATAGAAATGGAGAATCTCCATCATGGAAATGAGGATCCATTGCTATTAGACATTTTTAAAGGATTTAATAGAGTTAAAATTAGAAGTTTAGATATGATTAGTTAACTTCGAAAACTAAGCAATAATGTTGTACTAACTTAAATATAGTTTCAAAATGTCGATAAAGTAAATAACAAATAAAAATGAATCAAAATACCTTAAAATATAATAAAGTGTCACTATTTCTAATGATAGATACTAATAATTTATTTATCATTTATCACGATAGACAATGATATTTTGTTATATTTTAAAATATAACTAACAATAATATTATTAAAAAAATTACCCAAACTAATAATCAAATAGTTATAGACAAGTGAATTCTAAAATATATATAAACACAAACACATATATGAGAAAAAATCAAAAATGGAATTTATATTTTATATCTCATTATATTTGAAATTTTAAACAATAAATATGGGTAAAAAAAGCAACAAAAATTGGCCTCATTATATTTGAAATTTTGAGCAACAAAATTTGTAAAATAACAAAGAAACAACTTTCAAATATATGAAAATGAATCAAAATATTTACAAGATATCACAATCTACTATATTTTTCTATCAACAAATAGACCATCAATTACAAACATTTTGGGATACGAATGTAAATGGGTTGGGTTGGGTTAGATTGGGGGACATTCCCAACCCAACCCAACCCAACCCAACCCATATTTAACCCATATTTTTGGGCTGGTTAGGTTGGCAACCCGAATAATATTCCTAACCCAACTTTTAAAATATGGATTGAATTGAGTTGGATTGTAATATTATCATTCTTGAGTATCAACCAACCTTTTCTTTTACCTCATTTTCTTCAATTAATAATATATATATATATCATTAACTGGTGTTGGGTTGGGTTGAATCGAATTTTTCAACCCCAACCCAACCTGAAAAAAACCAAAATTTTTAACTCAACTCAACCCACATTTTAAACTAATCTAACCCTTATAATATAGTCTGGGTTATCGAGTTATTTAGGTTATTCTTACACCCCTATTTTGGGATATAATATTTTCGCTTTTCTAAGTGCATGAAGCAACAATCTTATATACAACTTAGAAAAATACTAGTCTAGTCATACATAGAAGTAGTGGACCAGGAACCATTTATGTTGAAACATCCAACCTACGTAAAAACCATTAAAAATGCATGGCATTTTCCCTCGTAAACAAACACTAAACTTTACCAACAAAATAACTTCTTGTTGCATTTCTACCTCTCCGTCTAGCCAAATATGTTTTTTATTTGTCGATCTCTATAGATAAGGATTATGATTGAAATATAACCTCATTGGTCGAGCCTAACCTGGAGACTATTCTCTTAGTTCTTGTCGGACCAAGTCTAATTAGCTCTCCTAATTGAATGTGAAGGACTGTGAGAAATGGGAAAAAAATGAACGAGAAGAAAGATGTCAAAAGGTCGATTTTTGGGCGAAGTTGGAATCTAAAAGAAGCCATTTTAAAGTCATTTACGAGGAAAAGATGTCAATTTAGTACCTTTTAGATAGCAGGAGAGGCTTATTCTATTTCTGAAGTTGTTGTCGCTGTTGTTGTTGCAGTGGCTTTTATTGTTTTGTGTCGAAAAGGTATTATGAAAATAACGTGGATACAACTACAAATAAGAGTGATCATCTCAAATTCAGAATACTCAATCTCAGGGAAAGAAGCCACCCAATGCTAAAAGAGGGGACATGTCCAACTACAACTAGCCCTATTATCGGGATTGGAGCAGCTACCTAGAGAAATAGACAAAGATAGTAGCATATATTGATCTATTGTAATCTTTTGTAAATAAGTTGTGCTATTTTGTTATATGGGTAAATATCTTTAGAAGTTTTATCCTTTTGAAATAATTTTTCTCCATTATATTTAAATTTTAAGAAAATAATTCATAAAAAAGAAAATCGGTTAAAAGAAAAAAATGAAAAAAGAACACCTTTTTTTTTGTAGATTCAAGCCCTAATAGCCAAGCTTGAGTATGCTATTACCTTTCAACCCGGTCACACATTATTCAATGCAAATGGTAATGGGCACGTGTCCTCCTTGTCCCTTCATAGATCCACCCTACCATTTATTAGTGTTTTTCATTGATAAAATCTAAAATATTGTTATATTTTGTATATTTTAGTTCATTTTGCTATATTTGAAATTGTTCCTATATTTTTTTTATTTTGTAACAAATATGTTCAATAACTTTGTATGTGACTATTGGATGAGAAATTTTGGACCAATCACACATTCATAAGTCATTTCTTAAGGTAACAATGAAATTATAAATCTGAGACCAATATATTGAAAGTTGACATGTATTCTAAATAAAAATGGACATAAATTGGCTAAATCTCGATGATGCCATATTTTTTCATCATGAACGTTGGATTAAATAAAAATTAATTTGGTCCAATTCTATATTACTATTTAGGTTAAAGTTCACTTGAGCTTGGAAATAGGCTTAGTTTAGGCCAAATGCTAAATAAAATCAAATTCATATACACTACAAGAATTTTGGTCTTTGTCGATGCAGAGAAATGTGAACAAATCTTAAGATAAACGTGGACAGAGCTTCTGCCGACGTGGTTTTTGCATGGGCACGCTTCGTGTCCGAAACCCCATCATCTTTTCATTTGCCCACGTTGTTGACGTTACGTCGGCAAAACTGCCCCCACTAAATAAAATTGTGGGCAGAAAAGATATTTTTTCCCACGAAAAAAATATTGGCAGAAAGATCTTTTTACCCACGAAAAAAACGTTGGCAGAAAGATCTTTTTACCCACGATCATCATTACTTCGACAAAAATAGACTTTCTAGCTATGTTTGTTTCTAGGGCAGACTATTTCTACCAATGAAAATATTTTTGTTGGCAAAAAGAATTCTCCCCACGTTAAATTCGTCGACAGAAGTAAATATATGCATCTGTCAAATACTTTTTTGATAGAAATTTGATTGTTGGCTATGAATGATTCATCGGCAGAAAATGATTGTCCACGCACAAAACGTCGCCAGAACTTTCTAACTGCCAATATATTTCTAGTAACACAAAAAACGTGGCAAAAACAATTTTAATTTTTTCACATTTATTATTAATATTGTATGCTTCTAGATTAATTTTTAAATAAACAATGAATTTCCTAGCATAACAAAATATATCGAAGCAACAAAAATTTTAAAATGAAAATATTTTCAACCATTAATACTTTGTCAAAATATGATAAACTACAATTCTTTAGTATGTCAAAGTACCTGAGCTATATTAATTTTCATTTTGCATACCAAAATGAACAAAAAATATTAAATACACAAAAAAATGGTTAGCTCAGTCAGAAAGTTTTCACAAAAATAGTCATTCTCCACTCCTTCAAACTACATAAACGTGAAAAATGTACATTAAAAATGAATAAGAACACACTAATTAAATCTTAACTACTTGTTTCAAATGAATCGAGTATTAAAATAAATAAAGTAAAATTACATTTGTACCATAAAGTGTAAAAAAATAATCCATGTACATTAAGACAAAAAGTCCTCGTGATATATGTTTCAAATCATCCAAAACCTAAAAAAAATGTCCTAACAAGTGTCAAAATCGGCCGACCTACAAACAACTTAGTGTGACTACCAAACTCAAAACCAACTATAATATATACATATAAAAGGTGTCTACGTGATAGTTCAACAAAGCATCCAAAAAGCTAAAAAAATGTCATATGTTTTAAAGTGAAAGTTCAAACAAGATGTAAAGAGCCCAAATGTGACTTTCAAACCCAAAACCAACCTAAAAAGTCTCCAAAAAGTGTCTAGGTGACTTTGAAACTAAAATCCAACTAATAATGTGCTAAAAACTGTCTTTAACTCTTAAAGTCAACTTATAAAATAAGTTTCAAATGCCTAAGTGCAATCATACTTCTACAAACCATCTAAAAAGCAAAAAAAAAAAAAAAAAAAAGTCATATGCTTTAAAGTGCCATGTACGTTTTAAAACATCTAAAGACCTAAAAATGTCATAGTTTTCAATCAAAATGGCAAACTTAAAGTCCTAAACAAGTGAAGGTTCAAACAAGATGCAAATCGCTTAAGTGTACCTAAGTGATATTTTTACAAACCATCCAAAAACATATGGTGATATTCATATTGGCTACCGTAACTACAGAACTCACAAAATATTTCAACTCAAGTATAAAATAAATGTGATGTATGCACGATTGACTACCATAACAACAGAATAACCACAACATAAGTACGTGTTTGTAGGTGCATCCTCTTCCTTTTCAAGATCCAACTAAAAATTTTAAAATATGTAAGAACAGATTTCAAAATTTTCAAAATTATAAGACAAAAAAATTGTAATTAAATCATATTTAATCCATTGATTTCAATCCATTCAACCCAAAAGTACTTTAAAAAAATTCTAAAGGAAAAGAAAGTTTTTTTTTTAAAGTATAAGAATTGGAAAAAAAAAACATTCACACAAAATTCAAATTTGAATTAGAAAAATGAAGGTTCATTCTTTTATAAAAACTAATTTCTTCTAAATTCAGTCTTTCCAAAGAGAGTGAAAGTATGAAACAAAAACCGAAAAAGAATCAAATCGTTTTGAATAAAATGACCTTACGTAAGTGGTTAAGAAACATAGAGAAAATGGATATACACTTAAAATTATTGATTTTTTTAAGTGTAAATATTTTATCAAATGTTCTATTTTTGACAATTTTCTAAAAGAAAGTCATAAATAAACATGTACGTTAATAGAAATTTAGGTATAAATTAAAATTTGTACGTCCAATAACACTAAAGCCTAAGGAGTTAATTTGATTGAGAATAAAATATACCGAATAATTTCTTATAAGATTTTGAGGTGAGTTTAATTTGAACAAAAACGTTTCATCAATTCAAATTATCTTAATGTCTTCACCTTCTTCAAACCATTTTCTGGCTTCTTTACTTTTACCAATAACCCTCCCTTAGCTTGATGTGCAACCATAGATCAATAGAAGATATATATATATATATATATATATATATATGTATATATAGTGTACTGGATGATCAAATGAGTAACAAATAGTATGGAACATCCCTAAAAAGAGAAGTATGTAATGTAATTGTGAATAAAGATGGATTGTGGAAGACATGAGGAAATCACTAACGTAGACTTCCATTATTATTATTTGTGGAGTGGAGACCCAACAAACGTTCAAGGAATAATGAAGTTGGAAGGAATGTGTGCCCACAAAAAAAAAAAAAAAAAAAAAAAAAAAAAAAAAAAAAAAGAAGGTTAGGTACGTTAATAAATAACGATGTTTAAAAGCCACTTTCTACTTCAATCAAATCCAACAATCCACGTGCCCTCCATCGGATCTACACACCCATAAAATGAACGGTCCATAATGAACTGCAGCTAAGGGAATGGGAACCTGTGTTTGGGATGCACGTGATCTCATCCCACCTTAGCAGGCCCTCTCTTTTTCTTTTTCTTTTCTCAAAATAGCTCCTATGTTTTAAGTTGTTTCAAATTTTACCATTTATAACTTTACTTTTTTTTCCCTTTGATTTTAATATCAATTAATTAATTTAAAGAATAAAGAAAATTTTAATTAACTAAAGTTTCACTATATTTTATACTTACTAATTGTAGCTACATGCAAGTTTCATAACTAAAATTGTAACGCCCAACAAATTCGATATTTCTTTTTGTTTTGGCCATTGTCATCAATATTAAGTGTGGTTATGGAATTTTTTTAAATTTATTGGAAGAACCTTACCATTTTGATTTTCTCGAGTAATTAAGGTTGGGAATCCATATTTGTTTAGGATAATAAGTATTACTTTTTATTTTATTATTTTATTTTTATTGGAAATAATTAGGGAAGCCTTATTAAACTAAAGTTGGTTGTTTTTGGTGAGATTTGGGGAGAGAGAGGAGGGGTTGTTTTAGGCTTTTAAAAGGAAAAGAAAAGAGTCATTTTTTTCTTATAAAAAGGCCTTGGGACTCGTGCGTAAAGAGGAAGAGAAAAAAAAATCAAAGAAAGAAAGAGGGGAAAAGAAAAAGAAAAAGGAAATTTTTTTTTTATTGAAACCCTAGCCGCCGCACGCCGCCGCACGCCGCCGCCGCCGCCGCCGCGAACCCGAGCCGCCAAGCATCCCCCCTCTCTGTTCAGCAGCGCAGCCGAGCCTGCAGTCGAAACCGAGCCGTCGCCGAGCTTCCAGCCGCGTCGGAAGAATTGTCCAAGCCGATCCGCGCAGCCGAGCGCCGTGTCTGCAGCCGAAACTCGCCGCGCCGCGTCGATCTGAGGAAGAGCAGCCAGCCGCGTCACGTCGCTCCGATCCAGCGCTGAGGAGCCGCAGCCGATTCGCCAGCCAGCCGTGTCCGCAACGCCGTCGCTCACACGCCCAGCCACGCCGCGCCGCTTAGATCCGACGCAGCGCAGCCGGAACGTTCGTCAGCCAGCCGTCGCGCCGACTGAAATCCAGCAGCTAAGCCTCGCGCGCCTCCAGCCGTCGAACCCGAACCCGGAACCGCTCCACGCCCGCTCGCCCGAACCCGAAACCGAACCCGCGTCCGTGCCCACACGTGCCCAGCTCTCCCCGCGTGCAAGCCGCGCCGCGCCGCCTGCACTGCAAGCCGAGCCGCGCCTCCTTGCTGTCGCGAGCCGAGCCGCACGCGCAAGATCCTTGCGCCAAGCCGAGCCGAGCCGATCCCTGTTCTCCTTCCAGCCGAGCCGCCAAGCCTAATTTGGCCCCTTTCACCTAATTTTGGTAATTAAATCAACTATTTTGGCATTATCCAGTAAGATTCAATATTTTTGGGCACTAAATGATTTAATTTGGAATTAAATTAGATTATTTCTCCTTAAGGGACGTCCTGGACCAAGTAACTGCTGCAGTGGGGGATTTCTTCAGTAGGGGCTTGAGCACTGCAACCTCTCTCTAGGGTAAGTCATTTCAAATGAGTCTTGAACCGTTAGTCGTTGGTGACCTAATTACGAATCTTGGCATATTACACAGTTAGGACCTCGTCGCTTGGAAAGCGTACTGCCTCGCGGTTAGGACTCGTCAAGTAAATCTCCAGGTAAGAGATTCTACTACTAGCTCCATGCTTAGAATTTTGAGACTATGTATACTTCAATTTTGCATGTTGAGGATTGGACGGTACGATGCCTGAAATCAATGTTAGTATGATGTAAATGACGATATGGTTATGCTATAGCCTGTTATGTGTGGCGAGAGCTGTTATGGCTATACGACGAATGTCGAGACGGAGAGTGTAGAGACGATTTATGTGATATGTTATATGCTGATGCCATGTGTATGTATACTGCAATTAGGGTACCTGTTAGCTTAATCTGTTAGAGTCGTACCTGCATGGGTGTCCTTCGGGATCACCACCTATTGAGGACTGTGTGGTCCGACGGGACACCAGTCTAGCATGGATATAGATATGACTCGAGTGACTCGACGGGGTCCTCGCATCCTGACTGTCCTAGGTGTCCCCCGGGGCACCGAAGACCAGAGTTACGTTCCTACGGGAGCGCATGTTGCACGTGTTCGGGAACGTGCCAGAAATTGGGTACCAGTTACAGGACTCTGACAGGAAGTTAACAGGCACCTAGTGGGACTAGTAGTGGGTCCCTTACTGAGTATTTTATACTCACTCTCTTCATTTTATGTTTTCAGGTAGAGGACGAGGCAAGGGCAAGGGCAAGCTGGCGAGCGACCCGAAGTGACCGTGGAGGGCCATAGGGACTACTGCTTCCGCTTATCCTTATTTTAGACTTTCGTGTTTGAGTTTGAGTACTTTTCATTACTTAGCATCTTTTTATGTAGACAGGGCCCGAGTAGGACTTTAGAATGCATTACACTTTTTTTTGCATAACTACCTTGTTTAAATTTTCATAAATAAAATTTCTTAAACCTTATGCGTCTTTAATAAATTTCATGACTTAAACCACTTGTTCTATATTTAGTAATGACTTCGATTCAGTATAAGGAGTTGGGTCGTTACAAAAATATACATGTATAGGTTCAAAAGATAATTCAATCTAAATCTCAATCTCTTACAAAAGTAAAGCAAGAAAAGAATCCAATTATTCAAATGGTTCCTAAAAGACAAATATTCGAAATCTCATAAGATAAATCTAAAATCTCGAACTAGATATAAATACATTAGCTTCAAATACAACGCCAAAAGAATCAAAAATAACAAGAGGAAGTAGCGGCATCATGGCACCTTAGGGTAGAGTTGCGACATTCAACATTATGCATGCATACACGAGTCCATCATTCTTCAAAGTGTCGCGACGCTTGGCCTTTTACCCGAAAGCTCATGTTTCTGTCTTAGGGCGCTGCGGCTAGCTTTCATGGAGGATCACGGCACCAAGCCTCAATCACGCCAAACTTCAAAAGTATCGCTCTAATGACGCTCTAAACCTCTAGTTAAGCTTGATTAGTCTCAAAATGAACGTTGAGGCCAAGAATAATCTGAATTTAGCTCAACACCTACAGAACATGGAATAGAGACATAAAATACTAGAATGATTCTGATTTAAATAGAATAAGATAGTGTATTTTGAACGCTATTATCACCCCCAACTTAAATCTTGATCATTTCGAGCAAGGTAAAAATAAAATGCAGTCACACATTATAGCTTGTTGGGTTGCCTAGTTCCTTTCTCATGCCTTTAAAAACAACCATAACTAAAAAAATTTACACGACAATCTAAGAACGAGAAATCAATTTGTTAGATTTTATGTTCTAAAACTCGTTGTTTGTAATTTAAAATTATATTCTATTCAATAAAGTTGTTATTGAGAAATATTAGTGAAATTGAATACTATAATCTTGAATCCAATAAACTAAAGTCCATTGGCTATCTTGAGTAAACTTGAACTTTATGTAAAGACATAAACATGGATCAAGTTCAAATATATATAGCATAAACGATCTAGTATATAAATAAAGTTGGGTACCTTATTCTGGGGACATAATGGATCTGACATGCTTTGTAGTTGGTACAAACGATTTAATCTTAAATCATTCATGCAGAGACGTGAAAGTAGAGACATCCTAAATAAAACTTTTACATAAGACTGAAATCATGAAATAGTCTCTTTTATGTTATAACATCAATTACTGTATAAAACTGACAATTTCATTTATTGATGACATAGATAATTTAATCTTAATCTTGAGCTAACTATGAACTCCTGTTAACATAAAATTATCCTTAGATTTGCACATATGAGGTTAGCTTATCAGCGCTAACCCAATAAACCTCTCATTTTAGGATAAGACCAAGTGGATAACTAGAGACATAAAGTTACCAATCCAACCATTTGAACAATTCAGGTTATTCGGATTGTCAACCTAACCAACCAAAAAATATAGGTTCAGTTGAGAATGTCTCCCAACCTAACCTGTTTACACCCCTAGTCAATATAGATTGGTTGTTCTTTTAAAGACTAAATCCAGGTCTTAAACAAGGGGGCCCATCCTATCATTGGCTCGAGAGTGATTTTATTTATAGATTGAATCTTAAACCAATTGTTCAATAAAATGAATCAGTGGGACTTAAGGAATAAGATATAATATCGGGGGTAAAACGGTAATGTTGACCCAGTCGAGATTACGAACAACCTGTGAAGGATTAACTTACTAATTATGGTTATATCAGATGGACACAAATATATCTATAGTGAGGGGAGTGCAGAGATATGAGACTTTAGTGGAATGACCCGTTAGTTAAAGAATGTTGATTAGCTCGGTCTAAAAGAATTTAACCAGTTAATCTTAGATCGGTAGAGCCCATGACCTATAAGATCATTAGGTTTTGTCGCTAGGTCATATGGAATAAACTTAGAACAATATGATGGAATTATTCAAAATTTTTAAATTAGGTGAGGAGAGAGAAATCGACAAGTATATGTGATGTAGTCATCGGTTTTCTGTTTAGTAATAGAGGTTTATGTTTATATGTGGTTTAATTGTGATTTAAATATAAAAAATATGAATGTAGATTCAAAATTAGTCAAGACGAACAAAATGGTGAAAAGTCAAAGTTTGAGATTTTATATCTCAAACATTTGTCGCCCGATCTCTTATCTATTTTCTATTTTGAAACTTATCTATTTTCTATTTTGAAATACTTCTAATTGATTTCCTCATATATCATGTTTACGTATGTATAATCGCTTATGTTTGGAGTAAGCCACATGTTAGATTCTAGTCTACTAAATAGATAGCTGTGTTATCGTCAAAGTCTAAGTTTTGAAAAAAAAAAGACAGCATATTTAAAAAATCTTGTTTTTTTGAACATGAAGAGATCATTTTGCCCTTAACTAAAGTTAGTGTGAAAATCTAACATTTTGTTAGATAATCTCACTAACTCTAGTGGGCTATGTGATTGCATGAGGTTAGACACCAAACTCACTAAAGCTCACTAAGTGTTCATGAAACGTGAGGTGTTGGATTTTGGTAAACTAATTATATCCATTTATGCATGTAATTAGGTTATATAAGGGGAGGTTTTTCAAATATTTTAAAAACTTTTGGCACTTTAATTTTTTTTCTTTTAAAAGTAAGAAAAAGAATCTCACTAGAGAAACTATTTCTAAACCTTTGGCATTCTTCCAATTCTATTTATATCACTCTCACAAATTCTTCACTTAGTAGGTCCTACAACTCGGTTCCTAGTCATGGAAATAGCAAGACAACATTAGTGGTAGTCTGAGTGTTGTTCGTGAGAAGATTTCGAGCAAATTGGAAACTACACAGGTATGGTTTTTTAAAACCTAGTTTTTTTTTAATTAAATTAGAAAAACATGTTAATTTATAATTAGATTAGACGCAATTAGAGTTAAATTAGATTCGTTTTTTGTTGCACGTGTTTACTATTTTCCATCACAATTGACACAAACTAAAATTATTGACACAAACTAAAATTCTTTCTTTGCATTCATTTATGCATAAACAAATCTAAAACCCTTTTACTTAAGCTTAACCAAAATCTAGAATAGATTTAAAGAATCCTCTATTTGCTTTCCTCATACTCTCGCAAAAGTAAGATTTAAATGCAACTTCTCTACGCAAAGTGGAAATGTCAAGCACATAGGCAAACTACCTTCAAGTCTTATTTCTTTTTCGTTCTTTATTCTTTTTGTTTTTATTTTTTTTTCTTATTCCGAAATCTTGCCCGCATTTAGATTAATTTAGAGTATAGATTTTGGACAAGACCAGTTCAAAGCCCAATTCACGCTAGGCAATTATAGTTATAGAAAGACTAAATTATCTCTCCAAACTAATGAATTTGCAATTTAATCAAATATTAGAATAATTGAATAAAATCAAAATGGAAAATAATCCAAATGACTCACTCCACACAATTAAAATGGTAAGTAGGGAATTTTAGGGAAATTGAAAAGGGAAAAAACGTGTATTATGCTTATAAGACAAGTTTTATTCTTGTTAGAAAAATAGACAAATAAAAAAATGTAGATAGTAAAGATCACACACAAATTTATAGCTCACTAACAATATGTTAACTATGTCTATAAGTAGAGACAAAATAAATCGTTATTAGAGAGAAATATAAGATAATAAGATTGCAAGACGCCAATAAAGTTGAAGAGTTTCTAAACATCACCTCTCTAGCTAAACCTTAGACCCAAAGTCCAAAATGACGTATAAATGAAACCTTAGTGTTTGGTCGTTCAAAATCCCAAATAATAAACTCATCATATTCCAAGAAAACTTGACTTGATATTTTAAAATATTAATAAAAAATACATAACAAACCAAAAAAATTTTAAAAAAAAAACCCTTTATATAGAGGTTTTTTTAAAAAATATAACAAAGGGGCAAAACATTTACACTATATAGAACAATTTCGAAAACAGAAAAAGCCCATAGGTCTAAAATGAAAAATACAAAAAATGCCCCGTCAACAATGCGCGTAATATATTTGGTACACGATCGTTTATATTTGGCTATTGTTTGTACACGATCGTTTAGATTTGGCTATTTTTTAAATTCTCTATACACAATCGCTTAATTTGGTTACATAATCGTTTAGATTTGATCATTTAGATTTGGACAACCAAATTTAAACGACTTTTTTTCAAGATTTGGTACATGATCATTTAAATTTAGCTAAACAATTTTTTAAAGATTTTTTTGGTACACGATCGTTTAGATTTGACTACACGATTGTTTATTTTTTTGTACACGATTGCTTAGATTTTTCTACCCTAATCTAAATGATTTTTCTAGGATTATTTGTACACAATCGTTTAAATTATGCTATTTTTTTTGTATACGATGCTTTTTCAGTCTTTTATATTTAGTATATGATCATGAACAACCAAATAAAAGTTAAAAAAAAAATAGTTATTTTATATTTGATATAACAATTTGATAAAAAAGAAAAAAGAGGAAAAGAAAAAAGAGGATGAAAAAAAAATCAAACCGTAGACGAAGAGGAGAAGAAAGACATAAAAGAGAAGGATAAACCTGTAATTTATATTTAAAAAATGGCTAACGACTTTGTTACATGGTCGTAAATGTTTTAATGGTTTGTTATATTAAGGAAAATTTTTCTTTTATATACTTGATTTTCAAAAATAAAAATTAAAAAACAAATCATTATTAAATTAAAACTTCATAAAAAAATGGTTTTTTTTTTTGTTAAAATATCATTTTGGTCCCAATACTTTGAACTTTATTTAATTTTAGTCCTTACAAATCTTAAATTTTATTCCGGTATATATTTGTTTGGACATCGTAATTGCATTGGAAAGAAATGTAGTGTATTAAAAAAAATCCATGTTTGGATTGAGCTTAATAAGCTCGAGTTAGTATTAAAATTTGATTCAATTATGGCAGTTTTCGATTAAATTTTGTTTTCCATTATTTTCATGCTTTACAATTACAATGTTGTTTCACTCTCAATTCAACACCAAACTTTATCTTCTTTATCATTTCCAATAATTTTAATTACATTCCGGCTTCCAAAAACTTGTATTGGTAAATGATTTCTTTAATTTCTTTTTAGTTTTGTATTAATTTAGGATATTAAATTTTAAGTTTTATTAAAAGTATGAGACTAAAATCAAATCAAAAAGGAACCTAACTTCAAATTAGGAACACCAATATAATAATCTTGATATTGTTAAGAAAACAAAAGATGAGATGGCGGAGTTATAAATGTTCGATTGAACCAAGAGAAGAAGACATTAATTTTTTTTCCTCTAAAAATATAGAATTATAAATTTATTTATTAAATCACGAGAAAGTGACGTTTAAAACAAAAAGGCCGGTACGTACCTGAAATTAAATGGAAAAAGAAAAGATCCGATATTGGAGGTGCATGTTCTTCCTTGTCTTCTTCTTCTTCTTCTTCTTCGTCTATCATTTATTAATAATTTTTCCCATTATCTTCCTCACTCACTCTCTCTCGTAGCTGCTCCAATTTCTCCATTTCTCACTCATTTAATCACATTTCCAACTATTCAACTACTCTCTATTCCAATTCCCAACCGCATTTCACCTCCAGTGACGCTCCACTGTTATTGTTTTTGTTTTCGTTGTTGTTGTTGTTGTTGTTGTTGTTGTTGTTTCACTCGATGGCACTTCACTATCACTCCTCTCCCATTTTGCTTTTGCAGCTCTTTTTTTACTTTTCAGTCTCTTTCGCCGCTCCTCGGAGCAATGAGACTGCTGGAGGTGTGCGGATATGGCCGTTACCGGTCTCCGTCACTCACGGTGGGCACCATCGGTTCTATGTTGCCAAGGATTTTCACCTCATTACTGAGGGCTCTAACTTCAGCGATGCTTCCCGGATACTTGAGGATGGATTCTCTAGGTTGCTTGATTTGGTTCGTGTTGCTCATGTTGTTGATGCGAACCTCTCTCGCTTTGCTTCTTCTTCTCTGCTTCATGGAATCCACATTGTTGTCTCTTCGCCTTCCGATGAGGTATTTATGTTTTTGCCGATTCCCTTTTTAGTCTGACGTTATTCTAGATTTGTGGCCGACTTTGGAGTTGTTGAGCTGGAAAACTTTTGAAATTGTGTGAGATTGTTCTACATTTTCTTTTTTCGTGGTTTCTTAGTTTAAGTTCAAGTTCAATTCACGTTTCTTCGATCTCTGGAAGATGATATGATAATGCTTTTGGAGTTTTTAACGTACTCTTCAATTTTGAATGATATAATTGGTTGATAGTTCAAATTTTCTTGATTCTGGGGTTCTATTTTCTATCAAATGAATTGTAATTTGTTCTAGAATCAAATCTTTTTGGCCATCGATTATCGTATGAATTTTGTGAAATTTCCATGTTGATGGTGTAGTTACAATATGGTGTAGACGAATCATACAGATTATCAGTCCCTGGACCTGCGCCTGGAAAACCTGCCTATGCATATCTCAAGGTGGGTGAACCAAACCTTCACCTACTCTCTTTACTTGATAGTTAGGCAATTAAAAGTTCACTAAAAGTGAAACAGTTGAATTCATAAATGGGGAAAATACTGATTCAACTTAGCAACATCCATCAATGTAAAAAATAGTTGTTGAATTTTAGTTGGCTTGTGCATTTTGATTCAAACATGCTTATGTTGTAAATATTTTGATTAATGCGTGTTTCTTTTATCACTAGTATTTTCCCAAATCTGTTTGGTTCATGTTCAAAGTTGAATTCATAGATCTTAAATAGATTGAAAATTGAGTTGTATTTGGATTTTCTTTTAAAATTCAGAAATACATTGACTGGAATAACTTGATACTAGCTACAAATTGTTGTAGCCTTATAAGTATATATAGTTCCTTAAATAAGTTCAATAGTTGGCTTAATCTGAATTTCAGATTTCCTATTTAAATAAAAATAATGAACGTTTCTTTCCCTTCTTTTTTACCTTTCTTTTTTTTTTTGGTGTTTAAATTTAAATTCATATTATTATTTATTATGACGACTTAAGTTCTTTTATATAATCAAGTTCTTTCCATAAACTGGCATGGGCAATGTTCAATTTTTTAAGATAATTATGTTCATAGTACTCGATCTTTGAATACACCACAATCAGACTGTACCATGTTTTATCCACTTGATCTGGTGGTTTAGGCTGAAAATGTTCAGTTAGATTCATCGAATCCAATTTTAGTGAGGCTCTTGTATTTCGAGTTTTCCAAATCTAGAATTGAGGTTAAAAGTGAAAGTCATAACCATAAGTGAAAATGAAAGAAATTTAAATATTTGGTCATCTTGATCAAGGGTCAGTAGTCTTCTCTTGATATATTTTGCTTGATAAAGTATAATTATCTCTGTATTTATTATTACGGGGCGCCCAATATATACTTGTAGCTCTTGTCCCTAATCAATAAGTACTTTCTCAAACTATGCAGGCTCGTACAGTTTATGGGGCTTTGCATGGTCTTCAGGTTACTTGCTGAGACTCATACATCTTGAAGGTTACAATTTTTGGAGCCCTAGGGAATAATAAAATATTGAAAATGTCTTTTTAATGTGAAATTACGCAGACCTTCAGCCAATTATGCTCTTTCAATTTTGAATCAAGGGTAATTGAAGTTCGCATGGTACCATGGAATATTATTGATCAGCCAAGGTTCTCCTATCGAGGGCTCTTAATTGGTGAGATGCTTCTGAACTTTCCAATGTCAAATTTTGCTTGAATGACATCCTTGAGCAAAACCGTGACATGATAGAAATGCTTGCTTGGTTTCCTTGCTCTCTTTTATAAGTTCACGTGGTGCTCCCTGTCCTGTTTCAGTTCCTTTTTGTTTCTTTTATGCTGTAGTCTATTTAATTTGTCATTAACTTATATTGTTTCTTGCTGTGGAATTGTGACAGTCGACAGAAATTTTAATATTTCAAAATATTACTTACTTTTTCTAATGAGTGCTATAACATCGCAAAAAGACAAATTTGTTTTCTTTTATTTATATATTTAGTTACTTTATGTTAGCTATCTATCGATTTAAACAAGCAGATTATGGGTATATTCTCTTTAGCCAGGATAGTAGGTTTAATTTTATGGAAGGACCATGCATATTAATTAGGCAAGGATGGCGTTTCATGTTGTTCATATGGTTGAACTCTCCTTGTTTTTAAATGATTGCAGTGAATTTTCAGCCTATACCCTGTCGAGATGTTGTTGAGTCCCACATTGAAAAAACCAAGGGGACTCATATCCCCTTATAAGGTAGATGGGCCACTCCTCTCATTGCCAATTGGTTTTGAGATGGAGCCCTATACAATCAAACATGGTATCAAAGTCATTAAGCCCAAACAGGTATTCAATCCAAGATAAGTGAACCCAAAGAGGCATCATCTTGAGGGAAAATGTTGAGATGTTGTTGAGTCCTACATTGGAAAAACCAAGGGGACTCATACCCCTTATAAGGTAGATAGGTCACTCCTCTCATTGCCAATTGGTTTTGAGATGGAACCCTATGCTATCAAACACGGTTTACACTATTTATTTGTTATATATTATTGGTTGAAACTTGGATTGAACTCGAGGAATACTAAGGCTCAAAGGAAGGTTTGCCTTCCATATGTAAAAGGGATGAGATTCGGAACATGATAGCTGTGGGTAGTGAACTTTCCGAATTATTTCAACAGTGAAGTTAAAAATATAATGGAGATTTCGTGTGATTTTTTTATTTGTTTGACACTCTCGTGACTCGGGTGGCCAACTACAATCATGACTTGCTAATCTGACCTGTAAATGACCTTTGTGCAGATACTTCTCGACATTATCAGCCATTGCCAGTTATAAAGAAAGTGATTGATTCTATGGCATATGCAAAGCTGGTATAGAATTCAATTTCACTAAGTTGTGCGTTAAAATATGATATTAGTTTGCAGACAATACTAGCTCAAAACAGGGTTTTTTAGCTGTTGACTTTTTTCAGTTTCCAACTATTCTTACCCAGTAGACCACATAGAATTTGGGTTTTTAGTTAAAAATAAGAGAAGTTTTTAAAGTTATCAATAGAAATGTCGAAACTGCTACGACCAATATACTACAGATACTTGGTTACCTTGACGGAAATTATGTTGAAGTGGTTGGTCATCTTAAAAATCAAATCTTTCATTCTCTTTTCATCACTGTTTTTGTTCTGTTCACCCACTTTTTTGACTCTTCCATCCATAATTAGTCCTCCCGATGTTCCAAAAGAGCAAGGTATGTGTGGTGCTTCAATCGAGCTTGATAATTTAGCTGTAATTCGTGCAACGTGGATGGAGAGGAGAAAAAGGAAAATTCAGTTAGATTTTGACCACATAATTGATATAAACGACCTGCATTTGCTGCAGTTCCCAACGTTGCTAACAACTATCAACTTTAACCCTTTTTATGCAGAATGTGTTGCACTGGCACATTGTCGATACACAATCTTTCCCATTGGAGATACCTTCATTTCCAAACCTTTGGTTTGGTGCTTATTCTAAACAAGAACGGTATACAATTGCGGATGCTACAGAAATTGTGAGGTGAGCATCCTTTTTTCTTGGATGTACTAAGAGATAGGTTCGATTTTAACATTTTTGTTCTAAATTTTGTAGATATGCACAACGCCGTGGAGTCAGTGTATTAGCTGAAGTTGATGTTCCTGGACATGCTTTATCATGGTAACTGTTGACCTTTTGTTCTATTTGATTCACTATGTTAACTTATGTGAGGACCTGATGGTTTCACTTTTTAGGGGAGTTGGCTATCCTGCTCTGTGGCCATCGAAGGACTGTCAGCAGCCACTTGATGTCAGTAATGAGTTCACCTTTAGAGTAATAAATGGAATACTGTCGGGTAATATCACATCTTCCATAAAATTTTTATAAATGCTTAAAAAGGAAAAAGATTTACATTCAAATTCTTAGCGGAATTAAAATAGGCCCTTCCAAAAAATGAGTGCGAGAAGGTTTGACAAATAAATAATTTTCTCAACTTTGATGTTTTTCTATAAATTGAGTTTCGAAGAGAAATATATGAACTTTTAAATGAAACTTTCAGTCTATTATACACTTTTTTTTTTAATTTCAGAAAATAAGTGCATTAACGAACATTCTCTAGTTTGCTGGAAAGGATAGAATATTTAATGGTCTCTGGTTATAGTAGTCAGCTGGAAGATCTTTTATACCTGGACTCATGAAATGAGAGGCCGTCTTGCAATACTACTATCATCTTGGTTCTTCAATTATTTGGAAATCCTGCAGTTTTGAACCAAGCATTTAGTTAAAGATCTTTCTTTTAGGAGATAAAGGTATCAAGTATCATATTGCGGTTCTTGTTTTTCAGATTTCAGCAAGATCTTTAAATATAGATTTGTTCACTTGGGAGGCGATGAAGTCAATACAAGTAAGTTTAACAATTGTATGATACTTTGGTTGTCATGAAAATCCTGCAAAATATTATTTTATTAATTTCATGTCATATTTCAGCTTTGAAATTTAATTAAATCATTGATCACCTAGATAATTACATGACCCTCTCAATTTTACTTTCAGCTTGCTGGACAGTGACTCCTCATATAAGAAACTGGTAATAATCTGACTTCAATGACTCCTGACTTTTAAGTAAAATAAACCATACTTAGGAGAACTTTTTGTCTATCTTATAAGTATAAAGTCATGCCATACTTCTGATTAAATGATATCAGTTCCTGATCTTATCATTATTCTTTTAACATTAATGTGATGCTTCAAGCTTGGAAACATGGTACATTTCAATATGTAAAAAGAAAGTTCAGAAATTTCTTGAGGGTAGGAAGAGGAATTCTGATGCGATTTAGGATAGGGTGTGTTTTAAGTTGGTAAGTGGTTACCTCTGTCTTCACTATTTTCTATAATGGCTGACTTTTCTGAATTTGATGACCATTTATATTCTAAACCATTCTGTATACTATATGTACGCATATGTGTTGTCTGGAAACAGTCTGCATCCACCCGAATGCAGTATTGCGATAAACATGTGTTGCCTTTTTAATGAACAGGTTAAGAAAAAAGGGTATGAAAGAATCGGATGCTTACAAGTATTTTGTCCTGCGAGCACAAAAGATAGCTTTGTCACATGGATATGAACTTGTAAACTGGTATGTGCTTCTGCTTTAGTTTAACCATCAACAGCTTTCTATCTTATCTCACTGAGGAAGATTTTCAGGGAAGAGACCTTTAATGATTTTGGCAGCGAATTGAGTCGAAAGACTGTTGTGCATAACTGGTATGTCATACGCACTCCCAAGTATAAACTTTCACAAAGTGAACCATATAGTTTTTTAGCAATTACGTAACTCTTTTTTCTTTTATAAAACAATTTTGTAGATTGCTCAGGATTCATTATTGGGAAAAAATCATTTAGGTTTAGCTTTTATATGTTTCAGCCTTTTTAACCTAACCCGTAATAGGATGTCAAAACCAAATCCTTGTTTAAAAGTAGTTTCTTGAACTACTACTGATATTATTTTGCTTTATCTTACGGACCACTATCATTGCATGATTTTGTTTATAACGAGGCATCAACTTCTTTTAAGCTTAAAAATACATAATTGTGCAATGTGCATAACATCTAAAAATGATAATTACCTTATCTTGGCTACTTTGGTTAGTGACGATTGAGAGATTAACTGTATTGGAGAGGGTTAAGTGCCATGTCATGTACCTGAGTAAATGTCTTCAATTTATTTAAGCTTCTCAAAGTATGAAGGGGATTACTTTATCCGGTTCTGCTATATGTCTACCAAAGTTGGTTTCTTCATTTGTCTTTTAACCAAGATATGATACTTTTAAACGAGCTATATCAAAACTGATGTTATCCCAAGTGATGAACATTCTGAGAAGTATGCTGATTTCTTTACAATTGAGTTAGATTCTTCCTGGTACATATTATACTATTGGAGTGTCTTGAATTCGTTATGTAGTACTACGAACAACCTAGTACGGAGGTCTCGCAGGAACCATGGACAGTGTGCCTTGGTTGGGGTATGGGACCAACGCCCCCTAAAGCTCTTCAATTTTCGTAAATTGAGCACATGTGCCTTTTTATGAGTTATTTATGATTTCGACCCTAGGGTTTATAGATGTGCAATATATACTCCAAAACCTAGTAGCGCCAATTTTTATTATAAAATAATTTTCTCCCTCTGCCTTGTGGACGTAGCTAACACACTATTAGTGAACCACATATATCTGTGTCAATCTTTATACGTTTTTTGTATTACTTAATTGTTGTTTTGTTAACATAGACAAATATACAAACCTCTAAGAAAATAGAATTTTAAAAAAGGTTATTTGTTTGAAATGGATCCAACTGAGGCATCCCTATTAACCTTGCCAGATTGCTATTTTATATCATTTTAATTTTGAAGGCTAGGAACTGGTGTTGCTCAAAAGGTTGTTGCAGCTGGGTTAAGATGCATTGTTAGCAACCAAGATAGTTGGTACTTGGACCACATAGACACAAGTTGGGAGCAGTTCTATACAAATGAGCCGCTTCAAAATATCAAAGATCCTCGGCAACAAAAATTAGTCATAGGTGGAGAGGTATGCATGTGGGGTGAAGTTGTTGATGCGTCAAATATTGAGCAAACTATTTGGCCTCGTGCTGCAGCCGCTGCCGGTACGTCAGTGTTATTGTGTTATTAGTTTTGCGTTATGGTATCAATTTTGTAATATTTACGTTATCCAAATTATAGAAGTACTTGGCGCATGATAGTTCCTATTTCACCAAACCCTGTACAGAACGTTGCTTATGGTACAAAATTATGACATATAAAGGCTCAGGCAATGCAATATTTTATAATTTAATTTATATACAATAGATGTGGTTTCACATTCCCACATTCCCAAAGGCCAAATTAAATATGGAAGAAAATCACAAGTCCTCTATTGCTCAGGGCACATTACTTTAGTTAGTTTGTCTAGCATGTCCATGTCCAACACTCCAACACTTATTGTACACTTGTTTGTGTAAAAAATGTATTAGGCATTCATAGAACACTTGCTAAGTAGATTGAAAAGACACATATATGATGATCATAATAAATTTGCTTGTGAAATACATCAAACTAATTTGTTAAGCATATAAATGCATCAGCCATTTACTTTAAATTTTCTTCTAGTATAAAAATGATATATATTTTTGAAAATGTATATTTTAATAAACGCATCCTTGCATTTCCGTGTCTCACATTCTTATGACTCCTTCTTAGGCTCTATCTTCTCTGATTTAGCTCATTATTTACTCCATTTTAATTGACTGCTAAGTGCTAACACAAGTTCCTTTGGTGATCATGTACTGAAAGAGCGTCTTTGGACTCCATATGACAATCTGGCTAAAGACCCCAGTCAAGTTTTTGCAAGGTTAGCACATTTCAGGTGTTTACTGAATCAGAGAGGGATCGATGCCGCTCCGGTATCTGGACTCGGCAGATCTGCTCCTTGGGGTCCTGGCTCTTGCTTTGTGCAGTGATAATCCAGGTTAGTCTCCCTTTCATAGTCTATTTGATTAAGATACTTCTCTTCACCATGAATTTAGGAAGCGGTTCATGGTTGGTATAGGGATGTGATATAGAATTATGGAATGTAGGTGTTTTCTTATCTCTGTTTCATTCTTTTGAATAAATTGGAACAGTTTGCAAAGAATATTATTATTATATTTATGTCATGATTTGTTAGGACTTATTGTCCTACTTTAACGAATCTTTTTACATTGGAAAATTTCTTATCCATAAAGAAAATAAAAGCCAAAGGAAGTGAATATTTGATGAAGCCAAATACCCTTGCATGGGGAAGTTGAATAGGGAGATAAACCCTTTTCTTCTCCTTCATTTTGAAGATAGCATGCCATTTCCTTGGGTCAAAATTACTTTTTGGTTGATAGACATGGCAACATACATTCCATTTCGTAGTGATTTGATCGAACCCTACCGAAGTGTAAGAATTGCAAATGAAGTTGTTCAACGTTAGTTAAGAAAGAGAGAGATCTATAGAATAGAAGTGAACGACAATTATATCCAATACAAAGGTTTTTAATGCTCAAAGTGAATGGACGTACATGACTCATGATTGGGCTGTAAAAGTTGCATACAGCCGACTAGACTAGCACCCAAGATTTCCTCCTCATTTTATTAACCTCTACTTATCTTCATTCACACCGCTCCATGGGCTACCAATCCTCCACTTTCCATAAATGAAAATGGACAAATGTCATTTTAAGCACTCATACTTCCATATTTTCATGAAGTTGTAGAATATTAGCCAAGTTTAGCATATATTTTGTGTTATTACGTGGACAGTTTACAACTATTTAGAATTCAAATCGAAGCACGTATATAAAATAGATAGGTTATCCATTTTTATTCCTATCCATTTATTTAGTATGGCATCTCATTTCCATGTTAGTTGTCTAAATATTGGACCAAATAAACCTTTTGCAAGTTTAGAAGAATGATTAATTGTTAGCTAACCAAAAGAGTTGGCCATTGACTCGAATAAACTACCAAAGAACCAACAAGCAACTATACTCTTTAGCCAACAAAGAAAGAAAAATCATGTATTCGTTGTGCGTTTGGGTGCACAACACACTCAAACCAAATTGTATGTCGTAGTGTTGGAGGAACGATGTGTAATCTTAGATTTTCATTTATTTTGCCAAATCCTCTTCTCCTTCGTTTTCCTCTTATTCTAATTTTCATTTTCATCCAACAATCTAACCTTAGATCAGGTAGGCAATGAAATTGTGGTGTGTAAGAAGAGATTGTATGATGAGTGCATCCCACCCCAATTACACAAAACAAATTAATATAGAAGAAATGTTATTTTGTTCATTTGCAAAATGTTTAACAAACCTTAAGCTTTAGAAGTTCCCAACATCTCTGTCACTAATACTTCCTTAATTTCTCTAGTTGCCCTTAATTCATTTTCAAAAAATTAATGGCCATCTTCCTTCTCCCTCAACCATTATATTTGTACCCAAACTTCTCTAACAAATTTCTTAACTAACTGCTCATATGCCCATAATATCTATTTATCTACTAATAGCATTCAAAAAAGTGTTGTTTCTAACCCAAAATAAATATATTAATAAACAAAATTAACCTTTTTCCAAAAAAACAAAAAAAGAATTCTAATATATTTTATACTTGTTAAAATTTAAATGAAGTGTCCACGTAATGAAAAAATCATTTTGTCTCTCCTTAAATCGTCTTCAATTTTACATTTTCTTAACAAACTTTTCAAATCCAATTTCTACTTAATCCTCAACGGGTCATCCACCTAAGTTTTGTAAAAAAGAAAAGAAAAAAAAGGGATAGCTAGAAGAAGTTTTTTTTAGAAAAAAAGATTGGTTTCCCCCTTGATGCAAATATTGGTGATTAGTGATAGACTTCTACATCGATAGAATTTAACAGATTTTACTATATTTATAATTTTTTTAAATATTGATATATATTTAATTATTTTGAAACTATTTCTCGATAACTTAAATTTCAAATTTATTCTCATAAAAAATATAAAACACTAATGTGGTAGTTCACCGAAAAAGTTTGGACGGTGAAGTTAGAATTAGAAGAATGGGAGATTTTTGTTATTATTATTTGAGAACACTCCTAGTGGATGACCTCTTAATAAAATGGTTAAACTCAATGAATAAAAAGTTCATAATGACGAAAATATTTTGTAGATGAAGAGTATTTGTATACTTTATGTTATGGCTAGATGTTTTTCCAAGGGAGTTGTTAATACTTTGAATCATTTATAGTGTGGAAAACTTCTAAAATGAACGTATATAAATATATATATATATATATATATATATATATATATAAAAGAACTCAAGTTTCATTTAATAGCTACAAAGAAAGAAAATTAGGCCCCGGAAGAAAAAACAATAGAAAGATTGAGAGAAAAGGGATGATTTAATTGGCCTAGTTTTCACCAGCAACAACTCATCATCACGGCCTCCATGGAGGCGGAGGCGGTGGCGTCTTGGGACCAAGTGGCGGGATCCCAGAAAAGATGGTGTTCTTGTCAATGCCAAAGCCAGCAGTAGTAGTGAGGGAAACAAGAGCAGCAACAAGGCCAGCATTACCAGCTAGAGTTGGCTCTGTGTAGTTTGGATTAGTACGTACGTCATGAAACTTGTCGAATTGATCAGGACCACCAACCATAGCACCGGTGATGTTGTGGGGGTTGGGACCGGGGTTGTCTCGCCACTTGAATCCCCCCTTGCACGAGTAGTATTTGTTGTCGCTAGGAATGGATGCACCTCGGTGATGCACTCGTCTTGGGAACTTGGTGCCATAGCCAACAACATAGCTCATTTTCAAAGGGTTATTGCCAAGAATGTAATCAATCTGTAGTTAGAATTCAGGCAGAGAGAAGTACTTAAATTAGAGTGATAATGATGAGATAATATAAGTGAGAAAAGATATAGAAGGAAAGAGAAACAGTGAGTAGAGAGTAGGGACCTGGGAGGTGGCAAAGTTGCGAATAAGAGTGGAAGGAATGTAATTAGGGCCACAGTTGAAGCCGGGGACCCCAGTGGAGTTCAAATAATCAGCAAACAAATTTGCCAAAAATGCAGCATTTGCTATATATTGGAGATTCTGTCCCTGTTGCTGTCCTTTGTTCATAATCATCATTCCTCCTGAAAAGTTTTGAAAAAATCCATAAAACATCCAACTTTTCCAAATATTTCTAACTCTCGGTCTCAATCAACAACATAATTTATTAATATATGTTATAGTACACCTATCAATATCCAACAAAGTATAATTAACAAACTTTTTCTAGTTAATTACTAATTAATGTACCCTTAATATTCTAATAGGGTTCTAATATCACTCCTCTCTATCATTATCCCTTTTTTGTGAGTGTTTTCAGGGTAGCTAGGGGGCTACTCCTTCAATTTATTTTGAAAGGTTTCGGTTAATTAAACGAAAGACGATGGTATATGGCCATCTTAATTAATTGGATACAAATGTAAATAAATAACATCAACATGTTATTTAATTGCCTTCAATTTAATCCTAATTTTACTTGGACTACACCTACTTTCAACTCTTTTTTTTTCTTAATTTTCATCTTTATACTTTTTTACGAGGTTTATTGTTCTTATATTTTTCAAGTTTATAAAAGGTGACTATTTTGGTTATTATTTCCTACATAATTATAAAATTTTAAAAAATGAAGCATAATATTAAAAATCAAAACCATCGAATCATAAAGATAAAATGAAAATGGAATGAAAGAACTAAAATGAACCTTTTAAAACTTTCTGAACCAAAGTAGTTTATTTTAATCAAAGTGAGTTCAACTCGACCATAATTTATATGACTTACCTTTTTTGAGATCTTTCTATCAATTTTTTTGTATCATTCTAAATTAACTAGCTCTAATTTATGAAAACACCAATAATGACAAAACCCAAACTTATCAAATTTATTCCTCTAACACAATTCTAAATTAAAACTTTAATGAATCAAACTCTAAGTTTTGGTGAAGGAACCAATTAAAACTTACCACTTAGTAGTCGCTTGTTTCATTTAGATTTAAAATTACCTAAAACTGAAACTTATTTTAGTCTGTCTATGTTTTATTTCGGTTGATTTTGGTTTCTATGTTTTCAAACTATATAATATTTATTCTAAGAATGGATATAGTTTCACCTGCCATTTATCATTTTTATTTAATTTAAGTAAACGAATGAACATAAATGAAGTAAAAGCAAAAGTAGAAACAAGAAAACGTACATTTGAGAAGCAGATTGGGTGAATGAAGTGATTTGAAGAGGAATAAGAGAGTTGGGGAAAGGTACCTCGAGTCCAATTGTAGACACGAAATTGCTTCAGATAAGAACACATGTTAAGCCCCGTAACCGTTTGATACATACTCAACATCTCCTCATACGGAAACCCTGGATTCAGCATCATCCTCACTCTCGTCAACAACACCATCGCCCCCGGCAGTTTGTTATTCCAGCTCGGAACACTCGAAACCGCCGTCACATTAAAAGCCCTAGCGTTCTTCGGTATTCCCGGCAACGTCGCCAGATATAAGTACGATGCGTTTCCCGTGGCGTAGTACAACCACGCGGCTCCCCACATGTACTCGTCGTAGTAGCCAGTGGAGTTGTAGGCGGCGGCAATGAAGGCATTGTCGCGGCTGTAGCGGGAGCGGCGGCCGGAATCGCGAGCGAAGGCGAAGAGCGTCTGGGCGCCTTTGATTAGTTTGGCGGAGTAGAGAGGGTGGTCGCGGAAGACGATGGAGGCGGCGGAGAGAGCGGCGGACATCTCAGCGGCGAGATCGGGGCCTTGGAATGTGGTTTGTGTAGGTCGATTGTAGTCCATTTGCTCCGGCTTCTGCCAGCAGGTGGAATCGTCGGGGATTTGGGATCCATTTTGCGATCCTCCCACCTAATTGTTACGTCTCTTTCTTTGTTATTTCTTCGTACTAATTAGTTTTATAAAATCATCCTAACACAAGTTTAATTGAATTCATAAAAGAAAAAAAAGGTACATATATATATATATATATGCTCTCACATCCAAAACACTAAAAGAAGCAGCGGTGGACTCTATACACTTCAAACAATTTTATGCTCTAATTACTTCCAAATTTTCTTAATTATAAACATTTCTGGCATCTTTACTTCAACTCTTCCTCCATACTTCTTCTAACTCTTCCTCATTCTTCCACTCTTGCTCTACGCTTTCTTTACTCCTCCTTAATCCTTTTTTTTCCTTATTTATAATTTTTATATTATTCTTGAGTTTTGTTAATTTTAATATTTTTATTTTAAAATTACAAACTCATTTTTAAGTTATGAATTTGATACCATTATGTTATTAAAATTTTAATTTCTTCTTTCACTCTTGAATTAGATAATTTTTTGCGATTATACAATTAAATTTTTAATTTGTTTATCTTCGATCAACTCTATGTTCGAATCCATATCAATATATTTGTGAAATTAAAATTTTGATATCAATCTCAACCTCATTGTATTTTTTGTTAATTAGCTTAAATATGTAAGAAATGTAAATTCAATAAAAAGAAAATGGTAAAATTTTAACAAACTACCGTAAATGGATTACAACAATTAAAAAACTATAAGGACTATTTGATTAAATTAAAAATTAGTGGAGATGTAATTTCAACAAACCTATTATTTAGAGGCAGCTTGTTTATATATTTTCCACCTTCATAATGTTATTTTGGTTGTTAAATTAACCTTGGTTAAATTAACATAACAAATTTTTTGTTATTAGAGGCGGTAGGTTCATGAATATTTTGCCCAATAATTGTTACAAAATTACTAAAATACATATTTTTAAAGTATATAAATCATCGTTGAAAAAAATAAAAATTAAAGTTAATATTTTAAAAGTAGACTAAAATAAATGGAAGAGAAACCTAAAACTAGATTCATTGTAATTTTTCACTAAAAACAAAACTATAGTTGGTAAAAGCGTTGATTGTTATTTTCTGTTTTCTGTATTTCATATTTCCAATTATTATTTGCACTTAGTTACGTTATGTGTTGTGTTTCACATTCATAAAAATCAATTTATTGAAACGTAATGTATGCTTAAAAAATGTTAAAAATGAACATTGTAGTTAAATAAATTAAGACAAATTAAATATACGAAATTCACGTATCAGATTTAAAATATGAATTTAAAAAAAGAATGTACTCGCACATAAAGATTACTTGAAATAGGTTGAAAATCAACGTCGTATTTAAAAAAATTAAGGGAAATTTTTTTACAAAAACTAGAAGTATTTGATAAATTAAATATACGAAATTTGTATATTGAATTTATATATATATATATATATAACAAATTCCATAACACTATCTACATAACCCTTCTCTCAAATACATTTTATCATAACCCTACCCACATAATCCTTCTCTCAAAGCATCTTATCATAACACTTATTTCATAACTCTTCCCCAAACACATTTTATCATAATCCTAAACTTATCATAACATTAGGTTTATCATAATCCTAACTCCTTCTAGTTTCAACGAGCTAATTTTAGTTAACTTCATTTTATATTCTCAAGTTTTGAGAGAGGAATTAAAGGTGTGAGGAGTACAAAAGGTTGAGAAGATGTGTCATTTTGGTGAGTGGTTGTGGATTATGATGTTTGAACATTAATTCTGGTCTTCCAAGGTGTACTATTTTCTTTTAGTTTCATCTTATATTTCTGCTTAATTTTGCATGCAGTAGGGTGAGTTTTTTTTTTTTTTTTTTTTCTTTCTTTCTTTATAAATGACTATATATTAATTAAAATAGTGGGGTTGGGGCATGAGGGAGAAAAATGCATGGTAGGTGATAGCAAAGTAAGTAATTAACTATAAGGAGACACAAATTAATTGGAGAAGGAAAGTGAATTACCTGAGAATAAATTTGAGTAATTTTGGTGGAGGAAGAGTTGAAAGTCAAGAGCAGATAATCAGTACCCCATTTGATGAGGTCTCTGACGTGCTCATACTCATGAATAGACTTAAACTTGTGACTGTACTCGATCAAGCTCCAGCTCAGCATAGTCATTGAATATGCCATCGGAAAATTGTATTTACTATTCTCACCTGAATCGTAGTACCCCCCAACAAGCCCTCCTTTTGCCAATGTATCATTCCCGTCGTTTACCCCTGAGTTCCCTCTCCATCTTATGTTGTTGCTTTTTCCTAATCTCCCAGCTACACACCATCCAAAATACAAATTTATATATATATATATATATATATATATATTATTAATTACTACTCCTTTTCTTCCTCAAATGATCATTATCTAATGTTAGATTTTTGGGTTGAAGCTTTGGTTCTATTTGTCTAAAAACTCTCTCTCTCCCTCTCTCTCTCTCTCTCTCTCTCTCTCTGTGTGTACGTGACTATGAAGAAGAAGAATTATTGTAGTAGGTGTTATGTACCCTTAAGTGTGTATATATACTTTACTTAACTTATGCACGATTTAACTAAAAGGTTTAATTACTACTTTCGTTGTTCACTCTTTTAATTTTGTTTTTAATTTTTATACTTTTTCAAAATCTTATTTCTAAAACTACTCCGACCAAAATTACCATTTCAAAATGTTTTTGTTTTTGTCTTTCTACCTCCAACAAAAATCAATAATGTTTTCATTTTGATTTCTTAAAACAATTATATTATATTTAAAAAAATAATAATTTTAGATATGATATCATTTTAAAAAAATACCTTTTTTTTTTAATTATTTAAAATAAAAGTATAAAGTTACTCTATAAATTTAATTTTTAAAAATTCAAGACTAAATTGTATATCTTTTTAAAACAATAGCTAAACAAGTCTATTATAATAAGTCGGACACCAAAATGGTACAACTTCAAATTTTGAGGATTAAATTAAAAGAGTATTTTTTTTAATAAACAAATAAATGATTGGCATAGTTTTAAATATATATATTGCAATTAGATTCGAAATAATTAAGTATATAATAACATTTTAAAAAATTACAAATATAATAAAACTTATCAAAATCTATCATTAATAGAATACCATATTGTAAATATTAATCTAGATTTTGTTGTAATTTTTAAAGTATTGTTATATACTTAATTATTGTTTATAAGATTTTTATTTAAATTGAAAAAAGAAAGAAGACAAAGAGCATAATCCAAGGTATTGGGGCCACAGGGTGGGCACAAAATTCTCCTATTTTGAATACACATTAAATAAAATAGCCCTATAGAATTTACGTCAACGTTCTCTTCTTGCAACCTCCTTCCTCATGCGTGATTTCATTCAAAGCTTCCAAACCCATTTCCCTCATTATTATTATCATCACCACCATTATTATTTTTTTTTTTATTTATTTTTACTTTTCTTTTTCCTAATGGTTTTAAAATATGAATATTATCCTAAAAATCTTTATACCAATAACATAACAATCTTCTTGCAAAGAAAATTGGTGTTGGCTATATAAAATCAACAAAATTAGTTTTATTTTTCTTTCCATCTGAAAGAATGTGGGAGTCATTTTGACTTATTCATTTGTATTCATGTATTCTAATTAATTAATAATAATTTTCCTTTTATATTGCTTTTCGATAATTATTTGCTGTCTAGACCAATATTTGATGAAATAAGAAAATATTATTAAACCTCTGTGGTTTAGAAAGTGATTTCAAAGAAGTCAATATAATAATTAACGTTTAATTAGCTATAAATTTGTAGGTAGTTGGAAGCATTTTGTTTGTAAGAAGATTGGATTCTTTTTGTAGCCATTATTATTAAGTATTTACTAAAATTTGAAATATAGTTCTTAATAACAAGTCGGTGTAGAATACCTTCTAATTCATATACACTTGAAAATTTCAATATATATGTATGTTATTCTATCTTACATTTCATTCGTAATTCAAAAGTGATTCTACATATCTAATAATATTTTTAGATTTTTATTAATCAATTTAATTTGTTTTCTTATAATCCATCGTCTTCAAAAATATATATGTATTTCGTTAAAACTTGTTTTTTTATTTAAAAAAAAAAAAAAAAAAATTGAGAATTGTTTTAGAGGGAAACTTACATTTCTGAGCATTGAAGAAGAGGAGAGCTTTACGAAGAGCTTCGGAGTAGCGATCAGGCGGAAGTGGCGGAGGGTGGTGGCGCGGCCAAGTTTTAGCCACTATGATCGGCAATCCGATCACACAGAACGCAATCAAAATCGAAATCAAGCTCCATTTCAAAGCTTTCCTCGACACCATTACGCAACCTAGGTCAACGTATTTCTTCTTCTTCTTCCCATCCGAGGGACCTAGAAGCCAACTCCTCTGTGTCTCATCAAGCTCGTTCTGATTGAACGATTGCGATCGTAGAGCCGCTCTATCCCAATCCTCCGCTGCCCTCCTCTGATCATGATCCTTACCTCCGCCGCCGTTGTTGTCATCGATCACTTCCAGTGGCCCTCCCCAGTGGTTTCCGCCCTGCATTTAGCTACTTCGATTTATGTTTCTCTCTGTTTTTCGCCTAATTTGATTTACTCTGTTTCTCTTCTCTCATCGGAGTGCTGTGTGAATACGACGGCGATTTTGAGAGGATTGGAGAAGACGGAGTCGGAGTCGGATGTTTTAGTCAATTTGTGGAAAAATGGCTTTGTTTTTCTATATATATATATATATATATATATAATGGGGAAATGCTTGAGTTTGAAACCGTCAATGGAGAAAGGCCGAATTTTTCCTTGGCTTTTTAGAGTTTATGTTTAAAAAAGTCTTTGTATTTTAAAAAATGCTTTTAATTTCTTCTTTCTCATCTATAATGTCAATCAGTCTAAGAAAATGATATATATATATATATATAATTTTATTAAACATTAGGATGTTATTTTTAGAATAAATACTTTAAATCTATTTAATAAATTAACTCAAGATCGTTTCTATTCAATTGTCAAGAATAACAATAAGTTACATAGTAATCGATGATAGATATATAATGGCTATTGTCTTTCTCAATCAAAATTTTGAATGCTTTCAATGGAATTTTTCTCTTGATAAGATACAATAAAATACTGAATGGTTATTATTTTGATCTATTGAGGATCATAATCTTAAGTTTCTTTATATACTAGTTGAATCAAGATTCCACTAAATTTTAATTAATTTAGAAATAGTCCCCACTTTAATTATAGATATTATTTAAATATTTCTAACAGTTAATATTTATATTATTTAAATGGGTGAGTCGGTATATAAATTTTTTTTATAAAAACTAAACTTTTAGTGAGAATTTTTAATATTTATTAAAAGAGCAATACTAAGGCCAACACAACAAGAGAAAGTTGTTTGACATAACATTTGGTAAATGATAACTTAGAATAAAATAGCACACAGGAGAGCCAATTGGATAAAATGAGGAGGAAGTGGTTAAAAAAAGGAAAAAGAGACAAACTTAAGAACCAACTAATTAAAGATGTGGGATAGTGAGGCCAAAGATGTCAAATCAAGTTTTTTGTGGACTAATTCTCTAAAATCATTTTCCTTTCTAAAGGCAACAAGATTTCTAAATTTAAATTACATCAATTTGGTGGTAGAAATATTATTTTGAAGGGTCTGCTACAATATAATCCATAGTTTTATACCATTAAAATATATAAAAGAGAAACATAAAAAATAAATCAAATAACAAATTAAAACAAATGATTATAAAACTGAAATTCAATGATTATAGGAAAACAACCACATCGTGATAGTTTCATTGAATTTTTTTTATGACATTGAGAGTTTTGAGGTGGGTTTGGAAATTTATTTATCATCTCCATCCTAAACGTAGAGATGAGAAATACAAATTTATTGAACCTTCGTGTTTGTCTTTTTTAATCTTTAATCTTTTAAAAGTTTATAATCGTCTCTAAACTTTCAATTATGTGCAAGTTTAGATTCTTGAACTTTTAGTTTTGTGTTTATTAGATCATTTAAAGATTAATTGTTTTTTTATTAAATATAAATTTGAATTTCAATAACATCTTAAATCACTTTGATGTAAATTTTGTTTTCGAATATCATCAAAGAAGTTAAAATATATAGAATATGATATACTAAATAGAATCTGAGCCCAACAAACTTATGTAATCTTCTTAAGACAATATTATACGCGCTATAGTGCTTGAGTTTTATGAGTAATTCTCTGAGGATATAATATATTAACTTTCTCATGAAAGCAACATATCATCCACAAGATCCAATAAACTATACTTTGTGAGAGTGAACAAAACTTGAATAACTTTACAAAATGGATAAATATTTTGTCAAAATTCTGCTAAGCAATTTTTCAATAAGATACGTATTTGTAGACTATTTGTGTGGTCATTCGACTAGTCGTGTCTCTTCTTCAAGTTAGTTGTTTTCTAAAAGACATGTTCATTTATGAAACAATAATGCAAACCTAGATGAATATGGTCGCATACCATTTATTCCAACAATCTTTTCATAAATGGGTAATTTGACAATTTCAGATAAGAAGAAAGAAAACGTTCAATATTTTCTAATGAAAAATTATCATTGGGATAAGTAGGAAACACTTTGAACTTTTCCTAGTGAACATCAATCGAGTTTGCATAGTTGGCCAGTGGATTGAATACCTTAAATTGTCAACCATTCTAAAGTAAACTAAGACAATTGAAGTTGTACAATTTCTCGTAATGACAAAGCATATTCTAATTATTGTACTCATTTTGGCCTTGAACACTGCATGATCGTTCTGGAGAATTTGCCTTAAAAATCTAATAGAAGCAACCTCATCACACACAAATAAGTAATTATTCCTATAAAAATATCGTATACGCTCGTTTCACAAATAATTATTTAAAATTACAAATAGATGGGCATCTATTTGTAATTTTAAATAGTGATAGACCAAATGGTGAAGAAATAGGATACACAGGAACCGGCCGTAGAAGATTGTTTCTCGGATATATATTAAGGTGGAAGCTGGATTATGTGTTTTTGTTTTGTAGATAGAGAATATCTCTCTTCCACATCAATTACCTTTGAAATTCTTTTTTTTTTTTTTTTTTTTTTTTGTATTTATTTTATTTATTATATTAAGCTCTGTTATATTGACACAATAATATATAATATGTAATGGCATTGGCATGCCGTCTCTCCTCTAATTTTATTATTTTTTATTCCTATAAATTCTTCAAATATTAAATAAATGTTAAGTCAAAACCATAGAAAATATATGTGAATTTGTTTACTTCAATAAACGAAAATAATAACTATTATTATTATTATTATTATTATTATTATTATTATTACACTTTTTTTTTTTTTTAAATTTGCAAGCTGTAGCCAGTTATGTATAATTCATGCAATTAAAATAAGAATAATTTTCAAAATTTATATTATTCAATAAAAACATATATACATACATAAACACACACATATTTATATGTTCTAATTCCAATCTTCTTGACATCATTCATTTGACAGCCTTTTATCCAACAAGTTTCCTATTTAGTCAATGCATGTGTTTTGAGAAATAACCATAGTTTTAAATTTCGATCCCCGCGTCGATATTTCTATTATAATGTGAAAAGAATAATCTACAAGATACGTATAAAGTGATTCAATAATATAATTTATAATATAAACAATGGACAGATTTACTTTTTTAAAAATAATAAAATATTTATTTATTAAAGTTCGCTTTTCATCATTTTAACTAATCGATAAAGAAACTAATTTATTTTAGTCAGATCATATTGTCAAATATTAATATTTGTATGTACTTATAATTTTACTATTTCGAAGTTGTTATTATAACTTTGTATTAAAAATATATAACATCAAAATGAAGGAGTACATGAATAAACCAATTTCATATTTGAATGTGTGATTTCAAAAATATAAAAATATGGTAAAAAATAAATTTAAAAGGATTTGATAGTTGTTACTACTAATCTTTTTTTTCAATGACTCGAGCATATAGAAGCTTCAAAATTAAATATTTTTTGACAATCTTATATCGGATGACCTTCTATAGTTTTTTCTTTTAGTAAATATGTGATCTAGTGAAGAAAAATATGTTCAAAAAGACCGATATTAATCTATGAGGATAAACTTTACTTTTAGAGGAGTTTTAGAATTATATTTTACGAAAAAAAGAAGTATTCTATCCTAAGTAAAAGAGGTGTTACAAAAATAATTTTTTTTTATTCATTTTCAACTTTCTTAAATTATAAAACGAACTAAAAACTTAAATTCATATAAGTGAAGTTGAATTTAATTGTATATCATCTAACTCTTCTTTATCCGTGAGCTTGAAATATGAAGAAGGGGAGAAGACAACAACATATAGATTTAAATATAGAATATTCTGGACCGTATATTATATCATATTAACTTCATCACCAATTAACTCAAAAGTTTAAGCTAAGATGAATGCAAATTTAATTTTATGTCATATAACTAACTTATTATGGGTATAAATTTTTTAAAACATAAAGGCAAAAGAAAAGTGTTTGATATAACTTGAGGGTAAAAGAAAAAATTTTCGATCTTATTTCATCCCTTAAATCCAAGCTGAGAAAAAGATTTACCTTTATAGTGGGTTAAAGAAAATATTTTTTAAGTGTTTAATTTAAAAAACAAATCATTTAAGAAAAAAGTTTAAGTATGTGTTAGCTTTTGAAGTGTATTTTAAATATTTTTGTTCACACGAGATTTCTGGAGAAATTTAGTTCGTGGAGTTGAATTTGTGTTGATGTTGTACTTACGTTGATTTGATGCGATGTGGTTCGATCTCTAAAATTTGATAATCTGATTCTCTCTCAGCTGGATGCTTACGCTTAATTTGAGGAAGTGAAACACGTGATATTTTTTAAGTTGGAGTCTTGGAATAAAGCTTGTATATTCAAAGGAGCTTCAATCTTGGAGGACGTCAACTTTAGAAGTTGGGGAGTCTTCTAGCTCTTGGAGAAGGCCTTCTACAGCAAAAAAATTCCCGTCCCACAAATGAAGAGAACTCCTCCCCTGGTGTGTTTTTATGGACTTGGGCGTAGTTGGTCCACCATCCAGACTCATTGGTTCAATCACATGGATTTGGGTCATATTTAACTTTTGGGCTAAATTAAGTTTATTTCATGCCCAAGCAATTGATATTTAATTGAACTAAAATAATTAATTTGATCCGATTGTCATAATAAAGTCATCTAACAATATTATAATTGATCAATTTATCTTTAAATTTAATTTGGAACACATGTCAATTTTTAGTTAATCTCAAATGTAATTATTTTAGTAAATGACGTGACAATTTGTGATTAATTTCAAAATTTCTTATTGAACAGTTTTTTATCAAAGGAAATTTAAATAAAAATGTCTCTTTCAAAAAACACGTTTTTCTTAAATCAATTCAAATAGACTCTCGTCTTATTTTGGTCATCGTTATTCTAAAGTTAATTATTTAAGTCTTATTCGATCTTTTTTATATCATACTTGTTTCAATCCAAAATTTGGTCCTCTAACTTTTATCGTCCTTAAACATTTGAATTATTACCAAAAAGAAGTAGTAGTGTTCATAATTTATTTTTGAAAATAAAAAAACAAAAACCGAATACATTTTTAGCAAGAAGTTAGTGTTATTATAGTCAAATTATAAAAATGTGTGTTTGATGTTTTATTTTAGTTTGAGTTATAATAATATGCTTTTTATATGCAAATCATTTTAATTCAAGAAAAAAATAAACCAAGACTATAGCAACGAAAAAAGATTGTGAATGTAAAATATTAAAAAAGATAGCAAATAATAAATATAGCAAACAATGAGTGCTTTGGAATAGCTTTGGATGGTAACTAATTGAGGAGTTTTAAATAGTATTTACCAAAACAATATATGGTTATTATAATGTTAAAATAGTTTGTGCCTAAACACCTTCTAAATGGTTGTCAAACATGACTTCAATTAACATAATGATAACACGATTTTAAATAAATATAATCGAGCAAGCAAAGCAAACATTAAGAAAAATCAATGGTGAAAGCATATGTAGATATATACGTATTTAAATTAATTAAGCTTAATTAATCTCCTTCTTTCTCTCATCGTTTTTTTTTTTCTTTTTGTGAAGCATTTAAGTTGTCATAGGCCTTGTTGTTACTGTCACAATTCCACGTCTTTGTAAACTAAAACTATAGACTCTTCATTTTATTCATTCCATAAATTTTCATAATTCAAGGATTCTATTCGATTGACTGACGTTTTCTTTTTGGTAAAATTGAATAAAATCAAACCAAACCATAACATTACAGAAATTGAAGTACCAAAATAGGTCCCATCCTACCATATTAATTGAGGTATTATTTAATCTCCAAGTATTGTAAAAGTATATATTAGAAATATTTGTTGGGCAGGAAATGAATGATGATGTGTATAAACCAAACATATAAAATTTAGGATATTCCAAGCATGTCACACGACATATGTTCTTTTATCATTTTTATTAAATAATTCATTTCCATTTCAAAAGCACCATGCGTTCATACTTGGACTTACATTCATTCTTATGTAACCTTATACGGGATTTTTATCCTTTCCCATTCTTCACTCTTATTCTTATTTCTATTCCTTCCATCCAAACCGTCTCTCACGATTTTAAGTGCCAAAATAATCTTTTTTGTATTCTTTTTTTTTATTATTATTTGATCTACATAATATCCTTAATTTTCAATTAATCAATTGAAAATTAAAAAGCAACAATAACAATGTCAAAATATTTTCTATTTAATATATTTTGTTGCTTATTTTATGTTTCACGACAACTAGTTCATTTATAATCCAAAAGCTTTGTAACTAACCCTTAGAGTACAATTCGTCCTATGAACTTCAAATTTCTCTCTGTTGTTGGTTTAATATTTCAAACCCAAATCTCACCAAAAAGATTTTTAAACTCTTTCCAAAGTTACTTTTAGGAGTTGTCAAACAATTTATTTTAACACACGAACTAATAATTAGTTAATTTTCATAAATATAACCAAACACTAAAATATTTAGTGTTTAGGTTAACAAAACCAAAAGGTCTACGAAGGCGGTAGAAATTTTTCATAAATTCTAAATTTGCTATTGATATTGCGGACAATTCATCATTTCTCTCTATTCTTCTTATTATGATTTATTCATCCTCTCTTCCATATTTCTTAAGCTCTTTCTTCTTCTATTTTTATTTTTATTCCAGATATTTCATTCATTTTGTTTTGGGTAAATAAAATATAGATTTCTTTCAAGATTTTATTTCTTCTATTTTTTTTCATCTTTTCTTTCTTTCTTTCTTATAGTTCCTCTTCCATAATACTCATCTCGAAAAATTCAAAACCAACAAGGAAAAATACGAAATTTATGAAAAACAATGGTGACTTCATTTTATGGGTTGTTATTTTATTTTATTTGTTATAGAGGCCGTAAATATTTTCATATTTTGTTCTATATATATGTAAATTAACCTTTAAATAAATATTTTATTATTTTCAAATAAGTAAATATATCTATTATTTATATGAGTTTACTCATTTTGATGTTTATTTTTTTTGTGATTTGTAGATTTTTTAAAGATGTAATGGAAATATCAAAGTCCTATTTTGCTTGAAAAAAGACGGGAAAACGCAATGAAAGAAGAAAGCCTAGAAAAGAAATTCACATAGTTTGATTATAGTTCTAGTTTGTGGTCCGGATAAAGACAGAAGAAAGAAAGTCTTTAGTTTCAGGTTGTCCGCTACACTTCCGCTCCTTATTCAAGTTCCATTCAATATTCCCAATTTCATAAGAAAGATTCCCGCTCCGTCTTCTTGACTTGAAAAGGGAGAATGAAAAAGAGAAGAAGGGATTCAAACCATTTACAATATTTTTATATATAAATATTTCATGCCTCCTTTAATTTTGTAGTTAATTAATGAAAAATTAATGTAAATGACAAAATGCTGAAAATATTTATAAACATAGTAAAATTTTATATTTTATCAGTGATAGACATGAATAACACAACGTTTATCAGGGTCTATCATTAATAAAATATGAGATTTTGCTATATTTAATAAATATTTTGATTCATTTTGCTATATTTGAGAACAAATTATTAATAATACATAATAATATTTTGTAATTATTTTTCTTATCTATTTTTAGATTTATGCCCTTGCATTGATATTTGAAAAATACATCTAAATGTTGTCTTACTTTACAAAAATCATCGTTAAAAATTGTTAATTATAGTCTAATTGAGTCGTAATAAAATTTTCAGTTAACCGACGTTGATATTTCATATGGACATCAACATTCTAAACTTTATATTCAATACATTATAAAATGCTGAAATTTCAGAAAAGAGAAACCATATAAACACCTAAGGAGGTGTCAGGCAATGCACAATGCCTCCGCATGGAGCGAGTGCACCATAGCTAGAGTGAGGAGAAGAACGGAGAAGAAGAAATAATAAAAGGAAAAAGGAAGATGGGAAGAATAGTGGCGACTCGTTTATAATATCATTATTTATCAGTCGTAGATGGTAGCAGTCTCTTAAGAGATGTTTGAGATAAAGAGTGAGTTATTATAGTTATAGGTTATTATAGTTGAATTATAATAGTTTGTGTTTCAGGTGTATATTGTTTTAGTTTGGATTATAATAATATGCGTTTCTGATGTAGATTATTTTAGTTTGACAAGAAAATAATGAACACCGTAGCAAATAATAAAAAAATGATAAATGCCAAATAGTAAAAATCGTAAAAAATGGTGCATACTTTAGTAAATTGGGTGTTTTTAAATAATGTTTACCGTAGCTAACTGAGAATTTTTAAAAGGATATTTTAAAAAATATAACAAAGTACAAAATATTACACTTGTATAGAACAATTCCCAAAACGAAAAAGCCCAAAAATGACCAGCCAACAACACGTGTAGTATATTTGGTACACGATCGTATAAATTTGGTTATCATTTGTATACGATCGTTAAGATTTGTTCGTTTAGATTTGGATAGCCAAATTTAAACGATTTATTTTTTTCAATTCTATCATTTAATTTGTTACTTGCTCGTTTTGATTTGGCTCGTTTAGATTTGTGGGCCAAATCAAAACGATTTTTTTTTCAAAATTGGGTACACGATGGTTTATTTTTTTTAAGATTCTATGATACACGATCGTTTATATTTAGCTAAACAATTTTTTAAAAATTTGTTTTGATACACAATTGTTTATTTTTTTTACACAATCGTTCATATTTGACTACTTCAATCTAAACGATTTTTCTTTCAAGATTGTTTATACACGATCTTTAGATTTGGTTATCCTAAACTAAACGACGTAATTTTTTTTTTCAAATTCTTTATACACAATCGATTTGATTACTAAAAAAAATACACGATCAATTTGGTTACCCTAATCTAAACATAAAAAGAAGAGAAAAAGAAAAAAAGACGATAGAAAGAAATAAAAAAGAAAGAAAAAGAAGAAAAAGATGATAGAAAGAAATATGGAAAGAAATTATATCGAAAAAAAAAAGAGAGGAAAGGAAAAAAGAATGAAAGGTTAAACTTGGAATATTTAAAAAATGACTAATTTTATGGGTTTTGTTACACGGACCGTAAATATTTTATTAGTTTGGTATATTTATGAAAATTTCTCTTTTTAAAATGTATTCACAAAAAAACTCATTTTTCTATACTTGAAAACAACACAAAAAAACTCAACTTTAAAAATAATATTTATAAATATTTTGGTTCAATAAAAGACGATGGAATGTTTAAACAAAACTCAATATCAAATGAATATGATAAGATGGTCGTCACTACTAATACTTAATAACTTTTAGACACCAATTGAAGTATCAATATTGATGGTAGGTTCCAATTTTCATTCTGCATCGATATGAATATTATTATTTTTATGCAAACAAAAGTAAAATAAAACTTAGTTTAGAAAGGAAAAGAAAAATCTCCCTCCAACCCTAAATTGTGGTTGATAAGGAAAGAAGAAAACAGAAGGAAAAAAAAAAATGGTGAGATTTGCAAATTTGGATTTTGGAGCATCTCTCGTCCTTTAAAAATAATAAAATAAAATAAAAAAACTCAACCAATCGCCTCTCTATTTTATTCTGGTTCTTGTAAGCGGTTCAATCGAACCGCCAACTCTATCCCAATAGCGAAGCAGTAGTCTTCCTCGTTTCACTTTTCTTTGCTTCTTTCTCTAGCTGCTGTGTTCAGTTTTTTCTGTTCTTCGCAAGCTCTTTTCTTTCCAGTTTTCTTGGATTTTTGCCTGCAATGGCCGTTGCAACCTCTTCTACTGTTTCAAATTTGACTCATAGACGGCCCTTGTTGAGTCTAAAAGACCAAACTACTCCCATTAAGCGGGTGAACTCGGTGCAACTCCCTTCCCGCTCTATTTGTGCTCATCTCTCTCGATTCGATGTAGAGTCTCGATTTGTTGTCCCTTTGAGGAGGTAAATTTTAGTTTTTTCCATGAAGAATTGTGTTTTGAGGGGTAGCAGTGTTATTTGAAATGTTGTTAACCTTCCATGTCGGTTTTGTTTCACTTTTTCTTGTTTTTGGGGAAATTATTTATCTGGGTTTGATGTGGGTTTTTGGAGATATAGTTTGATTGCTGTTTTCAACCTCTTGGTTTGGTCTATGGTTCACCAATGGAAGAATCTAATTGCTGGAATTCTGTTGTTCGAAAAAAATGAGTAAATATTTAGGAATTTTATTTTGACTTTACGGCTAGTGATGTAATCTTTGATGGTCTTTCCCTTCCTCTTGCTAGGTGACGTTTACAAAGTTGTTTTTGCGGTTATTTTTTAAATACAAAGCTAAAGATCTTTGGAAAAATCATAAATGCTAACATGGGGTTCTTTTGGAGGCTATGGTTTGAACTTTTTAATATTCCTACTCTAAATTTCAAACGAGTTTGTGGATTTAAATGAGCCCTTGAGGTTTCTATCTCTAATTTGGTTGAGTTAACAGTTGGATTCTCTTTCTTCCTCTTGTTGCACTCTGGGCGATGAGATATGTAATTGTGACGTTATTTTGATTTATGTCGATTGTGAGCTGTTTCTGTAAGCCCCTTGAGCTTTGAAGTGTTGAAGTCCCCCAATAGGCTTAAAAGAATACCACTGTTCTGCATCCATACCATTTAAGTTTCCCTAGAATTGTGGTGACTAACCATCATGATCCCTAATCCATCAGCCAACAATCTTTATTGCTTTAATCGACTCTCATCAAAGAGAGAAGGGGCTAGGAAGAGAGAAAATGGGAAACTTTTGTGCCTTGAATCTCTTCCAATGACATGTAGTATTGCTTTATCTTGGCATGGAGGAGGAGCCGGAAAATCTTGTGGAATTGAAGGCTGGGTGAGTTCTCGATGAGGTTAAGATATAGGAAGATGAGAAATGTGGTAGAATCCCTTGATGTGGAGGATGGTTTAATGTAAGAAATCTGCCGATCTCGTGTTGGTCAGAAATAAATCTGAGTTAAAATGGAGACGAATGGGAGCTTTATTCATTGCATAAGGAAGTTAACTACTATAGATCATTGTGTGGAAGGTTGTGTACAATACAGTTGTTGTATCTTTCTTCCTTCAAAGATGATGTTGAAGTTGGAATGAAATAAGTCTCTTAACTGTTTGAAGTTGGAATGAAACAAGTCTCTAACTGTTTGGATTAGCTCCTTCCTTTGATGGCTTATAGATCTTAAGAAATCAAAAGATCTGCAATTGTTTCTTGATTAGGCATCAGTGAGGTTGTATGATTAGTCCCATTGCTCTAGGCTCAGTGGACATTAAAGGGGATTTTTGATGGCATGGAGGCTGTAGGTACATGTCATTTTATTTTTTTAAGATTGGTACAACACATTGAACAAAAGAGAAGGGTGAGAAATGGCCTTGAGCTAGAATGTTATGAAAAACATCTTCCAATTGGTCAAAAGAACATTTAGAAAAAGGAGAGAAGAAATATTTAGTCAATTAAAGTACGATAAAGAAAAACTTAAACCTATCATGATTAAATGAAAGAGATTTTTCATTAATGGTTTGGTTGTTTCTCTCAATCCACTTGGTCCAAAAGAAAGCTCTCATCCTTGGTAACCAAGAATCTTTGTATCTGATATAAAAGGACGGCCCACAAGCATGTAATGGTGGAGGATTTTAATTTTATTAGCAAAGGGCGTCTGCCAATTAACTATGGGTGACACATTAACCTAAAAAATGTTAGGGGTGGGAGTAAATTCCTCTGCTCTACGTTTCCTAATCTCTACGAATTCTCACAAAGTTCTTGCGATCCCTTTGATGCGGCTTGTTTAAAGACTTCTTCATAGTGCTCTCTCTCCAAATCTTTTGAGGGGTTTTTCATTCAAGACATTTATCGCAACTGTAATGCATTTATAGAGTATTTTTAAGTTGCTGCCTTCTTTTTTTGTTTCTTTGTTATCTTCATATCATGTTAGGAGTTTTTATGTTTCTAAGTCTGTCATCTATTTATTTCTTATAGTTTCTTGTATCTTTGAACTCGAGTCTGTTTTCATTCACTTAATGGAAAGTCTTCATATCCTTTTTTTAAAAAAATCATTTTTCTCAATGAAAGCAATTGATTCTAAAAAAGGGCTCCAATCCGAAATAAGATCTTAATGTAGGTTGTTAAAATATTTTTTTCCGATGACGTTTTAGTCTGTTGTTGTAAAGGGAGGAGTGAGGACGATTGCTTAGATCTTAAATTTACTTATTTATATTGTAATGTAACTTTTTATTATAACTATCATTTTATATTTTTCCTTTTCAAAAAAAAAAAAAAAAAAGAAATTTTAACTATCACTTTTCTTTTGTAATTCACCTATGGGGGCTGGGTTCATCTTTTCTTTGGTAATATCCTCCTAAAAAAATATTGCAATATAACTTTTAAAAATGTTCCCTAGAAAGTTTTACTTGGTCAACTGTGGCATAAGGTATTAGTAGGGTGGTGCTCGTGCTGCATCCTAGCAAATTCCTGTGTTTCTTGGTTGAGTGGTGAAATCTTGATTGTATTATATTAGTGTCGTTCTTCATGAACAAGTCTAACTTCATTAGAGTAGCTGCTAGGTGCACTTGTACGCCTTTGCACACTTGGTTGTGTGAATACTATGGATAGGGTTCTAAGGAAGAAGTCTTCACTTAGGGAGCCTTTTTGTTGGAAGGCGAAGAGGGAGACCTGGATCACCTCCTCTAGAGTTGTCAGTTTGCGTTGGTGTTCAACTATTTCTTTGAAGAGTTTGTTATCGAGCTTGCTTGCCAGATAGATTTTACTTAGTTGGAAACCCTTTCTTTTTGAAAAGGTATTGTAATACAACTTGGGGGAAGGGGGATTTGAATCTGGGACAAGACCTTTCTTTTTGAAAAGGTATTGTAATACAACTTGGGGGAAGGAGGATTTGAATCTGGGACCTCTTGTCCTTGGATACATACAGATGCCAGTTGAGCTGAGCTCATGTTGGCAGTTGGAAACCCTCTCTTTAGATGGGTTTTGTGAGGTATTTCTTTAATTTTTTTCTCAATGAAAGCAATAGAATGGTATGTTTCATTTGTTTCATCTTTTGTATACAACCTTCACATGGTCTAATTCACCCCACACTTTCGTGATTACAATCTTCTCTTATAACACATTGAAATAGTGTGTTGTAATTTCTCATGGTATATGTGCCCTTCTGTAATTTCACACCGTCAATGAAATTTTTCATATGATTCTCATAAAGAAAAAGAAGAAAAGAAAAGAAAAGTAACACATTGTATATTTTTTCCTTGTATGATCTTGGATGAAAGCTTTTCTTTTTTGTATTTTCTCTTCCCACTCACCCGACAATTGTTCCTCCTCCCTATTTTCATTTTTCTTGATCTGAGCTAAGGTTTTATTCAGTGCTTATATTTACTTCAATGCATACCTTTGCTGATTATTTCCTCTTTGGCTTGGAAGGTACTCTCGTGAAGATGGTATTGGTAGACACAAGTTTAGGAGAAATAAGGATAATGCCCGAAGACCATGTGCTTATAAAATTGGGGAACGTGGGAATGAAACATTGACTAATTGCATCTCTTGCTTTCTTAACCAAAAAAGAAGATGTCCTAGTATCAAAAGACCGACGTCTAGATTCATTCTTGACAAGTCTGCTTTTCAATTATCCAAGAATGAACGTGATGCTAAAGTTGTAAGTGGCTACTTGTTTTGCAGATTTGCCTTTTATGTACTCAAAACATCCCTCTTTTCCATCGTTTTGTTTATTCCTTTTATTCCTTTCTTTTTTCTTGTGTTGTGGCATCCATCTGCTTAATATATTTTGAGAATCTTTCTTAGAGACGTATAGAAGGGAAATATTAGAAATACGCCCATGCAACCTTAGGAGCTTATGAAGAACACTCTGGTAGGTTAGTCATGAGAGTTTTGAGAGGAAAACTCAATAATATTGTTCATCGACTAGATTTGTATACGTGGGTGGACAAGGCAATCCTAAATTAGAAAAATGTGAAATAACAGCAAAGGGAAAATAACCGATGAACTTGAATAACTAGGCTGTTTAGAAGCAAAACGATGCACTAATGTATTTGTGTTAAGAGATATGAGAGTTGGAGAGTATATGTTAATGGACAAATAGCTAATGAACTGATAGAATTGTATCTTCTGGTATGAAATTCAATCTTTATTTGTAGAGTATTATGTATTACAATAGAAATGAATTGAGGGAGTTTCAATTCAAACTCACAGCTATCTTGTTCTTCTATCTTGCAAGAAGTAACAATAGGAACTAACTCAACCAGAAATTCAATAATCTTTTTCCGCCCAAACTAACTCCTATTTATAATATTGCTAACCGACTTAACTACTTAATGAACGCTTAGCTTCACACGTGTGAAACGTGTGACTTTTCTTTCTTTCTTCTACTATAACATAATCTAATAGGAGGAATTTACCCCCAACAAGTATGGTCTCCATCGTTGGAAAGCCAAAACAACTGCCATCAATACCATAGTCCGATGCGTCTGTTTCAATTTCAAACGTTTGGCTAAAGTTTGGTAGTGCTAAAACTGGAAGAGACATCATTGCTTGCTTCAACTTTTCAAAGGCTTCTTCACCCTCTTCATTCCACTTGAACCCCCCTTCTTAAGCAACCGAGTTAAGGGTGCTGCTATGGAACCATACCCCTGCACGAAGCATCTATAATAGCTAGTTAACCCAAGAAATCCTCTAACTTCTCTGATATTGGTAGGCTTTGGCCATTCAGCTATAGACTTTATCTTTTCTGAATCCACTTCCACACCTTCTCCAGAAATAACATGGCCCAAATATTCTACCTTTGACTGAACAAAACTGCATTTTTTTTGTTTGCATACAACTCGTGCTTCCTCAAGATAGACAAGACTAGTTCCATATGATTCACATGTTCATCCACATTCTTGCTGTAAATCAGTATGTCATCAAAAAATACTGAGACGAACTTCCTCATGTGGGGTTTGAAGATTGCATTTATCAATGCCTGAAATGTGGCTGGTGCATTAGTTAGCCAAAGGGCATAACTGAGAACTCATAGTGGCCTTCATGAGTTCTAAAGACAGTTTTCTCAATGTCCCCATCAACCATTCTAATATGATGATACCCGAATTTCAATTCAATCTTCAATAATAATGATGCACAAAACAGTTCATCAAACAAGTCCTCAACTATAGGTATAGAAATTTATCCGAGACAGTGTAGTTATTCACATCCCTATAATCTACACAGAAATGCCAGCTACCAGTCTTTTTCTTGACCAGAAGTACATGGCTAGAAAGGGGGCTAGTACTGGGCCGAATTACTCCTAATGCGAGCATCTCCTTTACCAATTTTTCCATCTCCTCCTTTTGGTGATAACCATATTGGTAAGGTCTTACATTTATGGGATCAGTCCCCTTCTTTAAATGTATCTGATGTTCAATGTCTCTCCTAGGCGGTTACTTATCTGGCCATTCAAAGATGTCTGTGAACTGGTTGAGAATTGAAAGTACGGGATTGACTACTTTAGGATTCACATCAGCCTTACAACATTCAGTTCTGATTAAACCTTTGACCTCTAATGCCCGACATTCAATCAAAAAGCCTTCATCTTGTTCTCCCCATGACTTAATCATCATACTTTTCAAACTCACCCTTGCCTTGGTAAGACTTGGGTCTCCCTTGATGCAAACTTGTTTCCCCTGAGAAGAGAATGGTAGTGTTAAGTTTTTCCAGTCCACTACTGTCACTCCTAAAGAATAGAGCCATTGCATCCCTAATATAACATCAACACCCCCGAGTTCTGATGGCAAGAAATCCTCTCTAACAGTCTAGTCTTTCAATTGCACCTCTAGAGCTTCACAAATCCCTTTGCCTTGAATGGCAGTTCCTGAGCCTAATATTACCCCATAATGTTCAGTCTCCTTGGTAGGCAATTGGAGCTTCTTCACCAACTTTTCTGAAACAAAATTATGAGCTGCCCCACAATCAATCAGTATTATCACATCCTCATCCTACAACTTGCCTCTTACCTTCATGGTTCTTGGGTCATTCAAACCCACTACAGAGTTAATTGATAACTCCACATAAGCCGTATTGTCTTCCTTGACTTCCAGCTTGTTTAACTCCTTCCTCTCGGGTTCATTTTCCTCAAAATTTCATATTCCTCATTCTCATTCACCACTACAAACATTCTTAATTCATGCTACTCTTTCATTTTACACTTATGGTCGGCTGAATATTTTTCATTACACCTAAAGCACAAGCCCTTCTCTTTTCTAGCTTGAAATTCAATGTCGGTTAATCGTTTTGAAGTACCGTCTTTATGTACTTCTCCAGAATTAGAGCTTCTTAAGGTGATTGTCCTTATAGGAAACGTAGTGTTTCCCTTGTTCTCTCTTGTAGCATAACTTGCTCCTGTTTTAGCACTCACGGAAGCTTGAGGAGCATATTTCCCGCCAGAAAACCCACTCAAATTTGCCTCTCCCTTGATTATTTCTCTGTTTTCGACTACCTGTGCTATCTTCATCATTTCGGCAAGACCTTTAGGACGACAGAACGCTACTTCTGCTTTGATCCAGGGAAACAACCCATTCATAAACGTCTCTTCCACCACTCTTTCTTGAAGATCTGATAGTGGTGCTACTAGCTTATCGAACAAATTTCTATACTCTTCTACTGTTGTTTTTTGTTTAATATGTAAGAATCTGCCGCAAATTGATCCTTCTCTAGTGGATCTAAATCGAACTAACATTCTTTCTTTTAAATTCGACCAACTCACAAACTTATCTCTTTACTCCTGTTATCGGTACCAGTTCAAGGCTGGTCCATCAAAACTTATTGTCGAAACTAGTAATTTTTCAGATTCAATGAGTTTATGGATCTGGAAATACCTCTCAACACGAAATGGCCATGAATTTGGATCCTCTCCATTGAACACATGCATTTCGACCTTCTTAAATTTGTTCCGATTTGTTGCGTTTTCATTGTTATCGGTTTTCTTCTCGTTTTGGCTATCCCCGATATTTCGGTCTGTTTCAATAACTCGGCTGGACGTTGCCTCGTTTTCCTTCCCTTTCGCCGTCGCGGAGTCGCGTATAGTCGATTTTGTAAGTCGCTCACTCATCATCGAACGTTCTTCCGCAGTCGACTCCATCAACATCAAAAGCTTTTGCTGTTGCTTCTCCGATTGCAGTCGCATCAGTTCGAAGTTCTTCGCGATCTCACTCAAACTCGCTTCGATCACCGGCATTTTACTCAACTATTTCTTCAATCCGGCAATTTCCTGATAAAAAACCTTTAATCGCTGTTCATCCGTGTTTGAACCATGGCGGATAATTCTTCTAGAATCGTGCTCTGTTACCAAAATGATAGAACTCTATCTTCTGGTATGAAATTCAATCTTTATTTGTAGAGTATTATGTATTACAATAGAAATGAATTGAGGGAGTTTCAGTTCAAATTCACAGCTCTCTTGTTCTTCTACCTTGCAAGAAGTAACAATAGGAACTAACTCAACCAGAAATTCAATAATCCTTTTCCGCCCAAACTAACTCCTATTTATTGCTAACCGACTTAACTACTTAATGAACGCCTAGCTTCACACGTGTAAAACGTGTACTTTTCTTTCTTTCTTCTACTATAACAGAATCTAATAGGAGGTCTAACATGAACTTAAATAACTAGGCTAGGCCGTTTACAAACTTTGCGATCCACTGATGTATTTGTGATAATAAAGATATTAGTCACGTCTATCTTGTTCTAAAGAGTCTATATAATGCATGCTTCATTTAATGCTTTCTTAGAGATGTCTCCTAATTTTTTTGTAGTCTTAACATCACATGTGGATAACATTTGTTTGGGTCTATCGATTGTTTAACCTAGTATCATAGTAGGTTGTGTGTTCAACCCCCTTTAAATCCACGGGTAAAGAGGTTTTGTGTTCACTTTGTATCTTTGCATCTTGAGGCATGGCCTCTTTCATTATTATATTAATGAAAAGTTTGTTTCTGTTTATTAAAATACCCCTTTAATGTTATTCCTATCAAGTTAATGTTGATTTTCACTTGTTGAGTCTTCTACGTATTTTCAAGCTCACAAGTAAGAAGGATGTTAAAGTGTTTATATATTTATATTTACCTTGACCACTAGCTTACGCTTTTGGGTGAAATTGTGATTTAACATCTTTCAATACAACTAGTGTTAGATTTTTAGAAAGGAATAGAAATGGCATTCTACAGTATATACTATTTATGTGATAGTCCATATGTTCTTATTTTGTTCTCTGTACTTTTATGCAACATCCAGGTGAAGCATGCTCGTATTGTTTGTGGAACTGTAGGTCCAGATGAGCCTCATGCAGCACCTACAGCCTGGCCGGATGGTATTCTGGAGAAACAAGATTTAGATGTTTCATATCCTGAGTTTGGAAGGGCAGAGTTAGAAGCATTTCTTAGTTCAGAACTCCCGTCTCATCCGAAGTTGTATAGAGGGCAGTTGAAAAATGGATTGAAGTATCTAATTTTACCAAATAAAGTTCCACCCAACAGGTATTGACCATTGTGGTTCTTGAAGAAATAATTTATCAAGTGAATGCATTTCAATAATTTAAACAGTGAATACAGGTTAACAATATGGAGATTTTGAAGTATTCATAAATTAAAGCTTCATGTATATATATTATTTTCTGAGTCCAAAATCATGATAACCACTAGACAGGGAAAACCAACTTAGATTGGTACTTTTTTAATTGTTGCAAAGATAGACGGATTCAACTTTTAATTCATTTCTCAAAAAAAGAAAAAAAAAAGAAAAAAAAGAAAAAAAAGAAAGAAAAAAAAAAGATTTTTTTAAAAAGGAATCAAGACAAATACTAAGAGTACAATAAAACAAAAGCATATACAACCATTACAACCAAATACAACCAATTTAGAACTCAGAAAATTACTGCAACTCGAAGAAACAGTACAAGTGGGATGCATGTGGACTATTCCGGTGAAATAAGTTTTGTGGGAGCGTCTGGTTGAAAAGAAACAGTACAACTTCCATATTTTTGCTGAAACTTTTCTTGTTTCTTATAAATATATATGAAATTTAATTTCAGTATTTTCATGAAATGGAGGATAAAATGGATTTTATGTTCTACATGTTAGGCAGTTTGCATTTGGAGGAAATAATTGATTGATAAATGTTACATTTTTGTGGAGCACTTTTTCAATTACTCTATCCATTTAGGTAATTCAAGTTATGGGACCTTAGTGTAGGGATGAGAATAGAATTTGAATTTTCTTTCTTGTTTGGTAGGTTTTGTGGGTTCTTTTCTTCTTCTTCTTCCTTAATCTCTCTAAGGATTCGCTCTCTTTCTCTGTCATCTCTAGATATATATTATATTTTTTAAAAAAGAAACACAAACATTGATATAATCAAAGAAGTCCAATGCTCGAAAATACAAGAAACCACTAAGGATTCACTCTCTTTGTCTCACTTTTCATTGATATAATGAAAAGAGTAATACACACACACACACACATATTAAAAGAATTGGACCATTCTTCTGCTATCTCATTAAGCAAATGAAGCTTTATTGATGGACTAACAAAGTTTTGGATTCAGGTTTGAAGCACACATGGAAGTTCATGTGGGTTCAATTGATGAAGAAGATGACGAGCAAGGAATTGCACACATGATTGAACATGTAGCCTTCCTTGGAAGTAAGAAACGTGAAAAGCTTTTGGGTACAGGCGCACGATCTAATGCCTACACTGATTTCCACCATACTGTGTTTCATATACATTCACCAACTAGCACAAAGGTTGTTCTTGTTGGTTTTTCTATTGTTACAGGCATGCACTTATATTATTTCTCAATCTATTGTCTTTCATGTTTCTATGAGGACTGGGTTAAACATTTCTCTCTCAGAGAACTGGTTCTGTTTCCAGCTGTGTTTTCTTTCTTGCTGATCTTCAATAATGAGTAATTTTGCTACCCATGTATGAGCCCCAACATACTATAATTAATATATAATCAATTCACTTCATCTTTTTTTTCTCAGCATTTCGTAGCCGCTGATTATCTTTTCTTTTTCATTTTCTCATTTTAAAATGCATGCTCAAATATTTCAGCGCCAATGCACTGAGAAGTTAGCTTAATGTTTAGAAGCGTGATTTTTTTTTAGTGCTTAGGAACCATTACTGAGGCATTTTCAAATTATAATCCCCTTGTGCTAGTTTCTCTTGTATTTTCTTGCATTCTTCGGAGATGCTTTTGGTTGAAAATAATTTTGAAAACCGATCTATTAATGCACACATGATGATCAATCAAAGATCATGATGAATCATTTGAAATTGACCCAAATGGAAGAAGAATACTGCACCATGTTACCGTTGCTGTTTGCATTAGTTTTGTGTCTGGGTTTGTTATTAGCAAATTGTTTGAATTTTGACCATATTATCTTTGGCTGTAGGATTCTGATGGAGATCTACTTCCATCTGTTCTCGATGCCTTAAATGAGGTATGAACAATAAATGGATTAATTTATGTCGAAGTGCACACTAGTGTGGCTTTGGGTTGTGATGTGATTTTGTTAGTTGATGTACTTTTTTTGTTTTTAGCAAATGAATTTTCTGATTTCAGTGTGTGATTTTTTGTAAGAAAATAGTTTCATATAAGAATGTTGGATATTATTTGTTTTATCACTTTACATTTTATGCATCCTTTCTTTTTGTTTGTCTAAATAGATAGCTTTCCACCCAAAGTTCCTTGCTTCACGAGTTGAAAAAGAGAGGCGTGCCATTCTTTCTGAACTACAGATGATGAATACAATAGAATATCGTGTTGATTGTCAGGTATGCACTGCAGTTGCTTTTGTTCGTAAAAAATATGTTTCAATAAAGCTTATATATTGGCTAACACATGCCCTTTTCTATAATTCCATTGATTTGGAAATATTCTTGCTGTACAGCTGTTACAGCATCTGCATTCTGAAAACAAGCTTAGCAAAAGGTTCCCAATCGGATTGGAAGAACAGATTAAGAAGTGGGATGCCGATAAAATAAGGAAGTTCCATGAACGATGGTACTTCCCTGCAAATGCAACCTTATACATTGTCGGAGATATTGATAACATCTCAAAGGCCGTTAACCAAATTGAGGTTTGAACAAGCTTTTATTTTGTTCTAATAATTCTTCTATTGTTGACATTAGAGACTATACAGTTTATTTTGAGGACTCAGTTCATCAGTACACTGATTATTATCTCTTCCAGGCTGTCTTTGGTGAAACTGGCCTAGAAAATGAGGCTGTTTCTACGCCTAATCCCAGTGCATTTGGTGCGATGGCTAGTTTTCTTGTTCCCAAGATCTCAGTAGGACTAGGTGGCAGTTTATCAAATGAGAGATCAAATTCAGTAGATCAATCCAAGATCATTAAGAAAGAAAGGCATGCAATTCGTCCTCCTGTGAAGCACTATTGGTCTCTTCCTGGGAGCAATGTAGATGCAAATCCCCCACAGATATTTCAGCACGAGTTACTTCAAAATTTCTCAATTAATATGTTTTGTAAGGTATGTGGTATTTAATATATTTTTTCTAATACTTTCCCTCTTGAACTTGCATGAGATTTTTTATTTAGAGCTATCATAATCACTAATATATAAGCAGGATGAAGAATTAACCTTTTAGAGATGTAATATTGAGATCATGAAAAGGATATTCCAATTAAATCTAGAGAAATTGATATTTACAAACTTTGAGACAATTCATCGATTTCAGATGACCCAACATACTTCCTCTATATTCTTTTGGGTCATCCATTTATAAAGGGAAAGAAGATTCTTCGAATGGACTTTGTTAGGGTGGTTTTCTGACTCACTTGGCTAGAAATGAATTAGAGGATTGTCAAGGAAAATGAGCTGCTCCATTTGAACCCTTTTGTGATGTTGTAGTTTGTTTTCTTTTGAAATTACACACACAAGGAAACAGAGCCAGTAGATATCTTGCTTAAGAAGTTTTTGAAAGCATTGGTTAGGATCATTGTGTTAAACACCAAACACTAAACGCCAACTGCCAACACTTCACTCTCTTTGTAATTTCCAGATCAATATGCCGGACTCTGGTGGTCTTCATAAATCTCTTTTGTTTTTCGATGCTCAGAAATATGAGTTCTTTTCTCTTATTCTTCAAGCATATTCCTTTTTTGAAGTCTTGTTTTCCTTCTATTGAATTTCATTGCAGATTCCTGTAAATAAGGTTCGAACATTTAGTGACCTGAGAAATGTTCTTATGAAGAGGATATTTCTTTCTGCCTTGCATTTTCGTATAAATACAAGATACAAGGTACATCTGAAACCATATCCTCTCAATTCTGTCTTTGTGAATACTTGAGATTTCAAGTTTTGATTGTGATCTTTTTTTCTGAATTTTTCAAAATCATTTTTTTATTGGTCTTTTAACATAAATTAATATTTCTATTTGAATACACAGTGTTTCTTTCATGGGAGTGGGGATCCTAATTTGGTTTTAATGGTGTATTAGTTATTTATTGCCTATTTTACTCATTCTATGGCATAAAACTTCTTATTCCTCCAAAGTTTTCTAATTTATTGTAATTTTCAGAGTTCAAATCCACCATTCACTTCCATTGAGTTGGACCACAGTGATTCTGGAAGAGAAGGTTGCACTGTCACCACACTAACAGTAACGGCTGAACCAAAGAATTGGCAAAGCGCGATTAAAGTTGCTGTTCAAGAGGTTTGTGTCACTTTTTGTATCCATAACGTCCAAGAAATAAACATTAAAATAATTTTTGTTAAAAATTCTCACCCTTTTACCAGTTTACGAGTTAACTTTTAAATTATAGTTTGAATTTCATCCATTTGAATCCTAAATTAAAAAAATTGGTAAACTAAATCCCCTTTATTGTTTTGTTGACCTGGTAATGACTTGATTTATTAGTTTTCATTTTTCTTCTAATGAGCTCAGTATTGTTTAAAAAAATGAAAAGCGGCAAATTTCAATTGGATTTTTATATTGTTTTTATCATTTATTTATTAATTATTATTTTTAATCTTAGTAGGTCTCTTATTTTAACTCAATGAAAAACTAATGTTAAAGCAAAAAGAAAAGGAACTTTGAATCGAAGCATTGATTTTGGTTTGGATCAATTTTCACCTATTTTAATTCCTACATTTGGATATAAATATATGTATCATGCTTTTGTAGCATTGCTGGTGCTCAGGTCATTTAGATAGAGAAAGGATTTCAGGTTAATAAAATGCCAAGAAATAAAGGGTTTACACCTATTATTTGTAAAAGAGGGGAGAATGAAGGATACCCGGTGATGCAATAACAACACAACACAACAATTAATGGCTTTGCTTTTGTTTCCTTAGTTACTGGCCTCAAATTATGTGAGATGCAGATCAATTACTGAGTAGTATTGTTTTGAGATTGTTTCATTTTTTTCTTTTGCTTTTCATATTCAATTTCCAGAAACAGAAGCTCTGGCTGCAGTTGGACTGCTGGACTTGTAATAATCAATTTAATATGTAGTGTATTCCATTTGGTGCAGGTACGGAGGCTTAAAGAGTTTGGTGTCACTAAGGGTGAACTGACTCGGTATATGGATGCACTTCTAAAGGACAGTGAACACCTAGCAGCAATGATTGATAACGTGTCATCAGTTGATAATTTGGATTTTATCATGGAAAGTGATGCTTTGGGGCATACAGTTATGGACCAAAGACAAGGTCATGAAAGTTTGGTTGCTGTTGCTGGAACAGTTACCCTTGAAGAGGTAAGGTACTTTTTTTCTTAATTATATTCTGAATGAAATTTTGGAGTTGTTCGTTGTTGAAGACTAGTTGCACTTTAGAACAAATGGTGACATATTGGGAGGCAGATTATGTTTGTCTCTGACATAGGCCTCCTTTTCAATTATTGGCACTGACTGATTCTTGTAGTTTGGTTGTAGTTTCTCTTGACATTGTCTCTTTCAAGAAATAAGTCAGGGTATTGGAGTCACATTCATTGTCAATAAATAATTTACTAGATGATACCTTCTGTAAGAATAAGTTGATAGTTGGATAATTCTTTTCCCTTTTTATTGTTTTCTTAAATATTTTCTTCTCAAAACTTAAAAGAAAATTGTATTGATGCGAAAATAGTGCAACAGAGAGATTTGATTCTATTCAAAGATCAAAAGAGATAATGAAAAGGCTTTGCAATTTGTATTCAGTTAAAAGAAACTATTCTAAGATTTATCCTCCCATCGTTTGCAATTTTTAGTGTATGTATATTTTCAACAGTGACATGCATTATATGTGTTAGTGATTGAATTTTTTTAATCTATTTCATCAATCAATGGAATGGTTTCTGTTCCTTTTAAAAAACAAGATATACGAGTGTATTCTTACTGATTAAAAACATTAATGGGTGGAGCAAATAATTATGTGAACGTACATGCCCAGTATGTCTCTGAAACTTTGACAATTAGCTATATGAGTGAATTTAAAAATTATGGAGGGTAAGGGTTGACTAAAGTTCTATAACATTGTTTATTTAGTTTATACCTCTTATTACCAGTTCCTTATAAAATATTTGATGTATTTTTATTTTCAAATTTTTTTACCTTAGGTGAATTCCATTGGTGCTGAAGTGTTAGAGTTCATCTCAGATTATGGAAAGCCTACTGCACCCCTTCCTGCAGCTATTGTTGCATGCGTTCCAAAGAAAGCTCATATTGATGGATTGGGGGAGACAGAGTTTAAAATAACTGCCAGTGAGATAATTACTGCTATTGAGGCAGGATTGAGGGAACCAATTGAAGCCGAGCCTGAAGTATCTTGTTCTCTTATGCTCTCACTTTCTTTCAACTTCTAGTACAAATATATCTCCATGTTTGTTTTATGGTTTAGTTTTTGTCGGAATTAAATTTCTATATACTTTTGCAGCTTGAGGTACCGAAAGAGTTGATATCATCTTCACAGATAGCTGAATTAAGGATGCAACACCAGCCATCATTTGTTCCTCTAAACCCAGAGACTAATGTCACCAAATTTCATGATAAAGAAACAGGGATCACTCAGTGTCGTCTGTCAAATGGAATTCCTGTGAATTATAAGGTATTTGATAAATACAACCAACTTTAATGTAACTCAATGGTTGACAAGTATAATTCTTCCCTCGAGGTTGGATGTTCAAATCTGCATACCACACATTCGCGGTACTAAAAAAACTTACAAGATAAATTACATTCTGAGAGGTTAGGCTTCACTTTATGCATGGGGGTTGGAGGGTGTAAATTTCTGTCTGTAGATTTCGTTAATGTTTTTATTTCTTATCCCAAGAAAACAAAAAGTTTTAACTGAATGCCCTCTAAATAACTTCAAATTACTGAGGTTTCAGTCTTTGCCTGCTCAATTCAAGAAATAATTCCTTTTTTGGATAAAATTCAAGAAATAAATTGTAAAAAATTCAATTATTTTTCATTGCTGGACTGGAAAGTTTATTGTACTTTGTAGTTTTATCTTCTCATTTTCTGATTTTCTGGTAGTACAATTTTTATTAGTTTTTTACTTCTTTTTGCTAGTATTAGTATATATGTTCAACAGACATTTGTAGATAACTGCCTCGAGTATTTGTGAGAAGTATAATTTAAGTGGATATCTGACAATAAAGATGCTGTAGTTATATTTCACATTAGTCAAACAAAAAGTCCGTGGCGAAAATTACTGGATATTCAAGTGATGATTTCTCAAACAAGTGTGGGTAGCTCCGAAAAAATGTATGCAGGGGTGGTGGTTATTTGTCAACTTATTTAACCATTGGTACCATTTTTCATGTAGATTTCAAAAAGTGAAAACAAGGCAGGTGTGATGCGGCTTATAGTTGGTGGGGGACGAGCAGCTGAAAGCCCTGACTCACAAGGAGCTGTTGTAGTCGGTGTTCGAACTCTCAGTGAGGGAGGTCGTGTAGGAACCTTTTCACGGGAGCAGGTATTCTATTAGAATCCTCACACTCAACTCCCATCCAATTAATTCTTTGAACTTCAATCTCAGTAAAAGTTCAATGAAGCAATGAACATGAACTTCCTATTAAAACAATAAATAATTGTCCTGGTGGTTTAGAGATAGCTGTCTACAAACCAAGTCTATACACGGGAGTAATTTCTGATTTATGTGAAGTGTATTTATCAATTTTGTAGTGAATGCTGTGAGGTTAAATTGCAAATTTGGTCCTCATGGTTTATAACTAGGATATTGTCTCCATGGTTTGATAAAACACTGGGGGCGATTACTGGAGGGACTAAACTCTAACTTTCTCCAAATCATAAGAATCAAATTTGTAATTTAACCATGGCAATACCTTGATAACTGGCATTTTAGGTTAACATCAAGCAGCTTTGTGTTTAAGGTAATTGCTATTGCTGTTATTCCTTTCAAGAACTTGCTTTGGTGTCTGAGACCTATGGCTGATGACATGTATGCAACTTACATGTAGAAGCTATGTATGAATCGCTTAATGAATGGTTCATTGCCCATATAACTCTTCATTCAAGTTGATCGATCTTGTATATGTAACATTTTGTAGGTGGAACTTTTTTGCGTCAATCACTTAATAAATTGTTCTCTGGAATCAACCGAAGAGTTCATCGCTATGGAATTTCGTTTCACCTTGAGAGATAATGGGATGCGTGCAGCTTTCCAACTACTTCACATGGTTCTTGAGGTATGTGCAAATGGCTGGTTTTGTTAAAAAAAAAAACCTCATTTTCCCTACAAAGCACAGTTGTGCGTATGAGACCTATGGCAATAATATATCTGCTTACATTTTTTTTAAAATGGAAACAACAACTTTCATTGGTGAAATGAACAAGAGACTAATACTTGAATTACAGTGAGATATAACTAATAAGGAAACAAGAATCTAAGAAGATTAACCCTAGATAAAAGTCTGCTTACTTAAAGTTAGTGCTTGAATCTTGGTAAAACACAAGTTAGTATGAACTGAATATTTTATTGAGCAAACTGCTCTATAACCTTTAATTCTTACCAATGTTTATTATTGTTTTTTTATTATTATTTCTTTAATTTCAAGTGTTTCATCTCAACCTTAAAGGGTAGATCAGAATTTTGTCTGTGAAATTAACTTTTTTTAGTAAGTCATATATTTCAATAAATTAACCGACAAGAATGAAGAATCATCTCGAGGAATTGTACTTAGACTAATGAAGACTTGACATTTCCCAGCAATCATTCAGGGTTTAATTCAAACTGTCTCTCTGAATAATGTTTGTGCATTTTACTGTTTAAAGTTGGGCGATTACTAATTTGCAGCATAGTGTCTGGCTGGAGGATGCATTTGATAGAGCAAAGCAGTTATATATGTCATACTACCGGTCTATTCCTAAAAGCCTGGAACGATCTACTGCTCACAAACTCATGTTAGCTATGCTGAACGGTGATGAACGGTTTGTTGAGCCTTCCCCAAAATCACTGCAGAACTTAACATTACAAACCGTGAAGGATGCTGTGATGAATCAATTTGTAGGCAATAACATGGAGGTCTGGTTTTTTAAATTTTGATTGAAAGTGAAAATGAAATTAAGAAGTATCATCATCAGAGAGAGAACGAGATACCCTAATTAATTGAGGAAAAAGTAGAAGAAATATAATCATGCAGAGTACAAAGAAAAAAGAGTTTTACATTCTAGACCAATGAAAGGTGATCTGTTCTTTTCTGAGAAGTTACATTTTTTAACAATAATTCCTAATATATCTGTCACGGAATCTTGCCATTTTGTAGGTAAGTCTTGTTGGGGATTTTTCAGAAGAAGAAATTGAGTCTTGTATTCTAGATTACCTTGGTACAGTCACAGCAACTAAAACTTCTGAGGCAGCACTTGCTTCAGTTCCCATTGTGTTTCGACCATCTGCATCTGAGTTACAATTTCAGCAGGTGAGGTTATTTCCTTTTTAAAACTGTCTAGTTTACTTTTTGAAGATTTTTAGCCTCATCCCACACTGAGTTATTCTTTGCAAAATTTATTGTAAAATGAAAAATTAATCCTCTCCTTTTGTAGTTTTGTTTCTTAGAAGTGGATATTACCTGATCTACACCAAAAAGATCTCAACGATTTTCATTTAGTTTTTGCAGTTGCCTGCTTTCTGAGATCAATGTGATATTGTGTTCAGATCATTATAATCTCTGTTACGTTTTTGATATCAAGTTCTTCGTTATATTTGAACAGGTATTTTTAAAGGATACAGACGAAAGAGCATGCGCTTATATTTCAGGTCCTGCACCCAACCGTTGGGGTGTTACATTTGAGGGTTTAGAGTTGTTAGAATCAGTTAGTCAGATTTCGAGAACAGGTGGTGAGTTTCTCTGTGAAGAAGTGTGACTTATGTACCATTTCCTGATTTTCTAATATAGCTTATGATGGGTCCTTTTTTTCCTTTCTTTTCTTTTTTTAACTCCAGAAAGTGACGAATCTGATAGTGATATCGAGAAGGGGTTGCAGAGAAAACTTCGTAGTCATCCACTCTTTTTTGGAATCACAATGGGGCTTTTGGCCGAGATTATAAATTCTAGGCAAGTCTTCTCTCCCAACTGCATTTTGTAATCTTTAGTTTTCTTTCTTCTTGGTGCACAGGTTAGAGTGTTTGGTTCCCCCTTTAAGTTTTAGTTTTTTATTATTTTTGTTTACTTCCTTTCTTTTTCTTGTTAATTTGTTAGGGTTTCTGCTTTTTGGTTCTTTGTTATCAAGGCCCACAACTCCCACTACACCCATATCCAATCATCTTTGCTACCGTTACCATCATGTCAACTGTTTCCACTTAGCCACGGCCTCTCACAAACCCACCCACACCCATGTCCATTTGTTTGTTGGCCTCTCCTAACATGGTTTGAAAACAGGCTAAATCTCTGTCCTACAAGAGATTCGTGAATCATAAAGCACCGGAAGATTGAAGTTATGGACTTGAGTCCGGGTACGGAAATCTCTAGTACTTGTCTGAATTTCCATTGACCTAACTAGAATGAAACAAAGATGCTGAAAACTGCCCTCCACTTTATCTTATTTTCTCCATCCCTTCAAAAACTGTCCTTCCGTTTCACTTAACACAAAAGTAAGAAAATACACTACCCCTTGCTTAGGAATCGATCTTCAAAAAGTTCTGTTCTTTTCCTTAAAATTACTCAAATTGGCCCGGTCACCTGTCAGGCCCAAAATGAACCAACCAAACCTTCAGGTTGCTGATTGGTTTGGCATGGTTTTTTTTAGCAAATGTAGTTCGATGTGGTTTTTCTTTCAAAATAATTTGCTTCATTTTTGGTTCAGCTCCAAAACTAAGACAAACGAAATCATGAACATCCTTTATTTGCAAGAAATAATTAAGGAATAAGTCTTCCAAATAAATTTGCATGATGACATGGCAAAATGAAGAATTAAGGTTTATGAATCCCTTTCCGTAGCATTTGAAGCACAACCATCAATGGGTTTCGCATTAAAGAATCTAATTTTTGTGCAAATATCAGCTAACAATTAATGTAAACGAAGTGATGTCTGATAATGACTAATGAGTATCAATTTTCTACTTTCTCTTAATTCTTAAGTTGAAGGCTGGAAGCCATTTTTAAAATTTATTGTGCTAGTGTTGCCCGAAGTCTTCCCACATAACTTCTTCACTACTCTTACTTCATTTGCTAACATTTGCAAAAATATTATTGATGTGGTAATTCCAGGCTTTTCACAAGTGTGAGGGATTCTCTTGGTTTGACATATGACGTATCCTTTGAGTTGAGCCTGTTTGATAGGCTTAAGCTTGGATGGTATGTTATATCTGTGACATCAACTCCAGCCAAGGTTTGGACTCAATTTTCATTAAGATCCTTGTTAACTTCATTTATTACTTTTTTTCTTTCACTAATACATTTCCTCTTTTTCAGGTGTACAAAGCTGTTGACGCTTGCAAAAGCGTTCTGAGAGGTTTACATAGCAACAAAATTGCCCAAAGAGAGTTGGACAGGGTAAAGTGTTAAATCGATCAACTGAGCTAGTACTGGCTAATAAAAACTTAATTAGTTTCCGTTTTATATTTTTCATAAAAATGGTAGCAAGCCACTAAAAGTGTTTATTGATTTTCATTTCAAACTGAAAATAGTTTGTTGCTCCCTACCCCTCTCTTCACTTTACATATCTTAATACGAGATTCTTTCTCGTGTGGTTTTGTACTGATTCTCTCATTCTTAGCCAAGGTTTTAAGTAATGTGTTTCCAACTGCAGGCAAAACGTACTCTTCTTATGAGGCATGAAGCTGAAATAAAATCCAATGCTTATTGGCTTGGCCTATTGGCTCATCTGCAAGCGTCTTCTGTTCCACGGAAGGTAGACTAATGTGCTTGTACTTCTCTTCATTATCTATCCCTATGCTTTTGCCTTGGAAACAGAGCGAAGATTACATACAATACAATGATTTTATAATATGTTGCAACTGTGCATCTTTTGTGTCTCACCAATCTTTTTTCTTCCGACTGTGGAGCAGGACCTATCGTGCATCAAAGATCTTACATCATTGTATGAAGCTGCCACCATTGATGACGTATACATTGCTTATGATCAATTGAAAGTAGATGCAGATTCCTTGTATACATGCATTGGGATAGCTGGAGCTCAAGCTGGGGAAGAAAGTATTGGTGAGAATTTCTGTATTTCAGTATTTCACCTTGACTATTAATTTTGATAGACAGGACATTGTTTTTGTAGATTACAAATTGTTCCTTCCAAAATTTCTAGAGGTTTATATTTTTCTTTAAGATAAACTGGGCTGTCCTCCAACGGTATTGGTACCAACTTTAGATTTGCCAAGTGGATTTGGTTTTCTCATTGTATAAATTAAGATACAAATCATCAAGCCTTATTTCGTGTTGTGGTTGCAGTTTCTTTTGAAGAGGAAGGATCAGACCAAGATTTTCAAGGTGTTATTCCATCTGGACGCGGCTTATCTACAATGACCAGACCGACAACATGATCCTCCCTTGATAAAATTTTTTAAAACTATCGAAAGGGATCGACCAATGAAAGGTTTGTTTTGTTTATAATTTTATTTTGCGAAAATTTTGACTCATTTGTGCTCAAGCTATTGGCTAAATTGGCATTTTGATCCAACTTTGAATATATTTTTTTCAACTTTGAATCTTGTTCGATTTTGAGCTAATTTGTTCTTTGTCGTGAAGTTATAATAAAAAGAATAAAAAGAATTTTAGAAACAAACCCTAAATATAGCTCAATTAGTTATAACATAGTGTAGATGTGTAAAATTTTATATCATTTTGGGATGATTCGGAAGGAAATAAGAAATAAATAAGGTTTCCTTTGTCAGTAATATTGATTATGAATCTAATGTCTATTCTACAAGTGTAGAAGTATAATCAGTTCTTTGGTTTCAAAAATACCTTACCCTCTTGATTGATCATTGTATAGGATGGATATTCACTTCAAAGTACAGCCAATTATTTAGCCAAAGCATAAGAAGCTGTAGCAATGATCTCTCTCGGTGTAAAGAAGTCTGCTCGTCATAAGCCGATTGGCAAACACGTGGTTTAATTGGGATGCTGTTGTCCTCGATTTTCTTTCTTGCCATCAGGCATTAATATTGCTTGAATATACAACGATGCTGATTCATTTTTCACAATGCATCATTTAGATAGCAGCCATAGAGCTTGATTGTGTTTTTCACAATATCAGAGTAAGATATAGAATACTTTGTATGCATCTATTTTTTAGTAATATATGAAATAAAGTATTATAGTCTCTCTTGTGGTATGCCAAGGACAACTATTTTAACTCATACTCAATAATATAAATATCCTTTTTTCAGTTTCATATGAGCACCTTCTATCTTTTAGAGTGAAACTCAAGTTTTCTATGATGTTTCGAGCAGTAATATTAACTATGTATAGCTCAAGAATGTCACATGATGGGAGTATTTGATCTTTGATTAAAATAATACACTATCTTAACTAGTTAGTTGAATTGTGTTTGGTTAACTTTTAAATTTGTAATTGAACGTTACTGAGTATTTATGTAACAAAGATCATATCAATTTATGTGCTGACATGGATGCCAATTGTGTTAAATGACATGTTAATTACTTGAAAAATCCATCAAGAAAAATAAAGGAAACATCAATCCTTTGGCCCTATGAACACTTGTGGTTTCTTCTCCCTATAGTTGTACCATCGACAAATAGTTTTCAAATTTCCAATTCAATCCACCGAAGACAGATTGAAGATATAACCTAATAATTTTGATTGAACCATAAAACCTAATGGTTTCTTCATTCCCATGATCCAAAACACACCGTTCAAATTTAATTTGATTTACAAACCTTCAAGTCCTCTTTCTTGTTCCCTTTTGTTTTTGGGATTCACTATTCTATTTTAGTTTCTGCATCCCCCAATTCAATGGGACTTCTTAATCTTTTTTTCTTTTACAAAGCTTGTGGCAATTGCTGAAACAATCCCTAGAAACCACTTTTCTTTTTTACGAGTTACGACGATGGTAGAAGAAATGGGAGTTTTTGGGGCTGAAGGAAATAATACACTTTTTTTTAAAAAAAAGTTTTTATTTTTCAAGTAATACAAAAATAATTAACATGTTTAGTAGCATCCACGTAAGCATTTAAAAAGTCCAACACATTTATTAGCTTAAGGTTAAGTTAGAGACCCTCTAGAATAGTTTTACAAACATGAAGACTAAAATGTTGATTATCAAACATGCATGACCACTAAACCCTAAGGACAAAAGGTGTACCCATGCTTTATTTAAAAGAAAAAGTTGTAGTACCACCAAATTACGAAACCATTTGATAATTATTATAAGAAATTATTGTAAATGATAAAATTCTTCGAAACATTTACAAATATAATAATTTTATACTTTATCAATAATATTAGACAATAAATAATTAAGAATCTAAAAGTTTAGTATTTTTTTTTTTTGTTAATGTTGCACTTTATTTAGCTATACTTGAAAACCCCATTATTATATTTTAAAAACTTTAATTTAATTATAGTTATCTCTTTACGTATATTTCAAAATGTTTAAAATTTAACCAAGTCCAGAAGTTAATGAAGTTAACATTCAAAACTTTGGCTTTGTTAAACTTGATTAGCCCAAAAATATTATTCCAAAGGTGAAACAAGAAAAGGTTGTCCTCCATCAAACACATCTGAAACATCTCACTAGGCAAGATAATTAAAAAGAAAAATGAATTAAAACTCTGGATGGAAAAAAAAAATAAAAAAATCAATTGTACAGATCCACCTTACTGTATACAATACAACTACTTTTCCCTTTCCCTCTAGAATAAATTAATAATAATTCTCAAGAATCAAAACTACAGAAATCTGGAGCCAAAAAAAGTATCAAAAAGAAAAAGAAGGAATCAAACTACAGGCAACTAAAGCTAAGTTACCTTTCTGAACAATTTGCCATCTTAGAAAAATTGGCCATTCAGCAGAATCAAATGAACAATTAATGGAGTGATTAAATCTCAACATGAAAACCTATTGAAGAGAGTTCCTAATGAAGTAATCTATTGTATTATGAGGATGAGGACAATTCAGAGTTGTGAAAGTTTAAATCTTCTATAAGATCATGTGACAATGCAGACGGTATTCGATGGCGCTTCAGAATCCTTGAAGTTGCAATTTTAGCCATTTCAAAGTTCAACACAATAACCCTGTCATCATCCAAGTCAAACCTTACACTATCTTCACTTTTGTCCACAAGTTGGCACAAGTGTTTCAGGTTATCAATTTCAACTCCATTTACTTTTTTAACCTGCTCGTGCGAAAGAATGAAACGTTCAGCAGATTGAAGCTTTGAATACAGTAATCTTTAGCTAACAGCCAGTAAAGATCCAATTGTAGAAGAAAGAATGAAACAGTGAACATACTGAACTCAATTGAATAAAACTTTTTCCACAGGTCATTTTCATAAATCAAAATGAGCCCTGCATTTCTCTTTTCATGTTTGCGAAAGCATTCAGATTATCAGTTGATGAGAGAATTACAAGTGAGATAAGCTATCTATACATTTTTTTTTTGGATATCAGTAAGTGTCCAGACTAGCTTAAACACACCTCGACTAATCTCACGAGACAACCCTCATGACCCAACAATTTTTTGTTGTTAAGAAAACTTGGACGAAATTAATTCTTAGGTCAGTGACCACCATGGATTGAACCTATAACCTCTTCGTTAATTCATTAGGTCAATCCATGATGGTTAACAAGATAAGCTATAAAATACTGACACTTTTAAAGTGGCATAATGTTGGACATCGAGCTGGCATGTCCATTTTTTATTATTATTATTAAAATTATTATTTCTAACATGGCAAGACATGACAAGACACACCAAGGACACGTGAGTGATAAATTGGAAAAAAAAAAAGGACAAACCCTTCAGCAGCACATTCTGCCCATTTTAAGCCCATTAAAACTGAGAAGTATAGAATTGGAGGGGCAGCAAAAGGTAAAAGCAATATTTTGAATAATAGTTCCTCAATCATCCATCATAACCTCATAGAGATAAAATCCACCTATACCTTTATTATAACTGTTGGGGGTAGAAAAGAGAACACAAGGTTTACGTGAAAAACCCTAGAACAGGGAGCAAAAACCATGAAAGAGAGTTTTTTATTATTTTCACACACAATGAAAGTTACAAGAGAAGACGATTTTATAGACTCTAGCAAGCCTTGATACAAATATGAAATAAACTTAGCATAAAGTAAAATACTAAGATACCATCGTAACTATAAACTATCAACAAAACCCAATCAATTCAAAGTGGCAAGACACACACTAAGACGAAAAACTTTTTAGTCGCCTCAAGGCGAGAGGCGACAAAAAGGTGTCGCCTGATTGAAGCGAGCTATGGTTAATAAAATAATAAATAATAATAAATAAAAAATGCACAAGCTTAGAAAGAGGTTAAATCGAATAATCTCGAGGAAAAAAATATTTGAAAAAATATATAGAAATAAAAATGATTTTGTTTCTACTTTGACTCTTTTTCTCCAATTTTCCTTCCTTTCTTTGATTTTACGTTAATTCTACATTTACAAACTTCGATACTTCCTTTTAATCCTATTGGATAAGAATGTTTTTTTCTAAAAATAGTTAAGCAATTGAACAAGGCGAGTGTCTGGTTGCCTTGAACGTATGTTCAAGGTGTCTAAAAGGTGCAAAAATCGCCTTAGTGCAGGTGCTTGCCTTGGGTATTTGCAAGGCGTTACCTGCCTAGCCTCTCACCTCAGGCGAGCGCCTAGTGTCACGGACATGCTTGTCCAGGGCGTGTTTACCTATGGCCGCATGTCCAAATACCCCAATTTACCTTGTCTTTATGTTTTCTTCATTGCTTAGACTATTTCTTTCATTTTAGTGTCGCCGAGCTATAGTGTGACATTTCGGCATTTTCATATGCAAATTTGCCAAGGTTATAAATCTCAATATGTACTATAAGGGGTACCTAGTAGTTAAACCCCCGCCCGAACCTTGTCGCACTCTTTGCAAACCAAGACTTTTTTTTGCAATTGACAGTCTTCAATGCTCTTTTATGATGTTTTCAACAATTTATTTTCTCTCACATTTTATAAAACCATTTTGTCAAGAACGTGAAGGGAGACTACATCATACCGTGAATTTGTCCGTGGATTTCGAATTTTGAACAGTTGACTTGTTGACCGAGTAGAATAAGTGTCGTACAATCGTGTTTGAAGGGTTACGATTGTGACACCTAGCAGGGCCTTAACAACACTGTTGTCAATCAAACCCAACTTGCTGACACCTTGACCTAAGTAACCCCGAGAACATCAACACTTGTTGATTAGATGAAATATATGAGATACAGATACTGCCATTGTCCAGTTTCTCTTTTATTTAGTGTTTGTCAATCTCTACATATTTTGTTCTATCATGTTGTACAAAATTATTTGCTACGCTTATAGCCACTTTATTGTCACAATAAAGCTTCATCATAGGTAAAGCATAGTTTTGGTGAAGATTAAACGAAACTTTCTTGAACCATATTTCTTTACAGAATCCGAACTCATATCTCTTTATTTAGCTTCAGCCCTGCTTCTAACAACAACACTTTGCATCTTACTTCTTCGAGCAACTACGTTACCCACACAAAGGTACAATACCTAGAGGTAGGTTTTTTGCTAATAACTGATCCTACCCAATCAGAGTCTATATCAGCCTCAATACATTTCCTGTTAGTTTTCTTGAACATCAAACCTTTACCCAAAGAGCTTTTCAAATATCTCAAAATCTGATTCATAGCTTCCATATGTTCTTCATAGGGTACTTGCATAAACTAATTAACAACACTCACAATATAGGAAATATCTGGTCTAGTTTGAGATAAGTAAATCAACTTTCCCACTAGATGCCGATACCTCTCTTTATCAATAGGAACTTCAGTCAACAAAATCTCCCAGTTTCGCATTGAATTCAATCGGAGGATTAGCAGGTCTACGTCCAGTCATACTTGTTTCTTTTAACAGGTCAAGGATGTATTGCCATAGTGAGAGAGATACCTTCCCCTGATCTTGCCACCTCTATTCCAAAATATTTTACATTCCCAAGATCTTTGATCTCAAACTCGTCAACCATTTTCTTTTTCAACCTAGTGATCTCAGCCGTATCATCTCCTGAGAAGACAATATCTACATACACAATTAGAACAACAATTTTCCTAGATTCAATATCTTATTGTAAATGTGTGATCAGCGTATCCCTGAGTGAAACATTTGGACTTAGAGTGCGTTTGGATTACCTAGGGAAAAAATGTTCTTCAACAATACATTTTCTTTTAAACACTTTCTTTAAATTGAGTTTAAAATTTAAACATTTCCATGTTTGGTTAGATCTTTTTATGTGTTCATATACATAATTTTCTCAAAATTTGGTTTCGAGTGTTTTCTTTAAAATGGATTATTTTTCAATCTCATTTTCTAAAAATGCATTTTTAAAAGTTACCAAACACCTCAATTTTTTTGAAAAATGATTTTGTTTTCAAATTTAAACACTACAAAAGGTAATCCAAACACACCCTTAACAAATGTAGTGAACCTGTCGAAGCATGCTCTAGAGATTGTTTCTAAACATACAAAGACTTCCTGAGTTTACATACTTGATGATCAAACTGAGCTTCAAAAACTAGGGGTGGGCAAGGCTCATATAAACTATCCATAAATGCATTTTTCACCTCAAGTTGATGAAGAGGTCAATCTTTATTAACTGCAACAGAAAGGACTCGGATCATGTTTAACTTTGCTATAGGGGAGAAAGTCTCAAAATAATCTATCCCATAAGTTTGAATAAACCCTTTCACTATAAGTCTAGCCTTCTACCTATCTAGAGTTTCATCTGATTTATACTTCAGAGTGAATACCCACTTGCACCCGACTATTTTATGCCCTTTAGGAAGAGCACAAAGATCCCATGTATTATTCTCTTCAAGAGCTCCCATTTCTTCCATGACGACAGTCTTCCACTCAGGAATTTCCATAGCCATATGTATGTTTTTCGATATTGTTGTTGTATTAAGGCTAGTAGTGAACGCCCTGTAAGACAGAAAGCATAGATGAGGTACTTGGTGCCCTTTCTCAATGCAATGGACATGTCAAGAGAGATATCATACTCCCCTTATTAGTCTGATTCTTCACCTGTAATGGGTTTTTGATTACCTTTTCTAGCGTGAGGAAGAATCTTACCCTCTTGTGTTCCTATCAAGTTTCACCACTGCTTTGCAACCTTGTTATTCTCTAGAACTAACATATCACTTCTATCATTCTCAGTCAAATCAACAATATCATCATCAACACACAAGTTAGTATTATCAGGGCCAGTAGTACCTTGAGCTTGTTTTGGTTCAGATCCATAGACCATAGACGACAGAGCAATAGGGGATACCATTTCCTTTCTAATATTCTTCTTGTAGTAAGTTATCCAAGGGACTTATTCAGTGGGTAGGATGGTGTCATCGGCAATCACGATGGGTTTAGGAAGATCAATAGAGATTGAAGATGTGGACCAATTATTCTCTTCACTTGTACTCTCCCCCTAAAGATATCCAATGAGGAAGAAAGGTCGATTCTCAAGAAATGTTACATCCGTAGAAATTAAGTATTTTCGGGAAGGGTGGAAGCATTTATAACCCCGCTGGTGAAAGGGATACCCAACGAAGACACATTTCTGAGCACGAAGGGTAAACTTAGTTTGGTTAGGGCCATGACTATGGACAAAGGGATACAAGGAACAAGCTGTGTGGTAGAGTATGACTCCTTGAAGCATTCAAGAGAGGTGTAGAGTTGGAGGACACGAGATTGATTAATAAGAAAAGCTGCGGTGAGAACTACATCCCCTCATAAGTACGATGGAAGTAAAGTAGCATGAGATAACTTGCAACCTCGAGGAAGTGACGATTTTTTCTTTCATCGACCCCATTATGTTGAGGGGTACAAACACACGAGCTTTGATGGACAATGCCATAAGAAGATAGAAAGTCACAAAGAGTATTATTACGGAACCCAACCATTATCACTACGAAGAATAACAATTTTTGTGTTGAATTGAGTCTCGACAGTAGTGTAAAAGTTGTTGAAAAATTGATGAAACCTCAAATTTATTATTGAGGAGCCAAACCCATGTGAGATGGGTATGATCATCAATAAAGGTCACAAACCATCATTTCCTTGAAGAGGTGGTAATACTTGGGGGACACCAAACATCATTATAAGTATGGGTGAAGGGGTGAAGGTTGAGATGAAAAGGTGACTATGCTTTTTTGCACGAATGCACACATCACAAGACAGAGAAGAAACATCAACTTAATTAAATAAATGAGGAAATAAAGATTTCATATATAAGAAATTTGGAAGATCAAGACGAAAATGCCGAAACATACAATCTTTTTTTGAAGTTGAAAAATAAAAAGACAACAAACTAATCCTATAACAATTCCTAGGGAGAGCATCATCTTCAGGGAGAAAAAGTCCCTTATTGTGTCGGGTAGTGCTAGTAGTCTTCCTTGAACTTAAGTTCTGAAACAAAACATTATTCGGTGAGAAGGAAATTTGACAATTTAAATCTCCAGTTATCTTACTAATAGATAGTAAATTATAAGATATTCTGGGTACATGCAACACATTTTGTAAAGTTAAACCATCAAAGGGGAAATATGACCCTTGCGGCCTTGCCTGCAATAGGAGCAAAGGACCCATCTATAATCCGGATCTTTTTATTATCAACGCTTAAAAGATATGACAAAAAATTATTATAGGATCTAGTCAAATGATTTGTAGCCCCTGAATCAAGTTTCTATAGTTTCTTACCATTTATGCTTAGGAAACTTAAGGATTGAGAGGTACCTGATTGAATAACGACCCAAAGGGAAGAGACACCAGGGTTACTTCGACAATTCATATGAGGTTATGGGTAGAAGCACTCACCAATTCACTCATAAGAGCTGGACCAGGGTTAGGCTTGACATTTGGAGGACGTCTTCTGCAATCTGGTGGTCTACTATGCAACTTCCAACACTGTTCTTTCGTATGCAAGGGTTTCTTGTAATTTTTACACATCAGAGTCCGTTTTCCATTTTTCTTGTCACTATCAAAACCAGATAATTTCGCACTAAAAGCAGCAAAATTAGTAGTAGATACAGTTATGATGTTCATAGCACTAACTCTGTCTTCCCCTATACGCATCTCAAAACACACTTCCATAAGATAAGGCAGCCTTTGTCCCAAAATATGGCCTTGCAATAAATCGATCTTGGAGTTGAAACCAGTTATGAAATCATAAACACATTCGACTTCCTTAATCTTGGAATACTAAACACCTCCACGCAAACAATCCTAGATAATTCCATGACACAGATCCATCTCCTACCAGGTTAGGGACAATTTGTTAAAGTATGAAGTAACATCCATCATCCCCTATTTGCACTTATGAGCCTGTTTACGTAGAGTGTAAAGACGAGACTATAATTTTTAAACTGCATCTAAGATATTTCGAGTAGTCGTAACATCAACAAGTTTCCCTATCCGAGGTTCCATACTACTAATCAACAACGATCGACGTAGAAAGTCTTCTCCTTTCAAAAATGTGCTCATGAGGATCCCCTAGTCTAGCTCTTGATATCTAACTAGGTAGATACCCAAACTTGTGATGCCCCTCAAGAACCATTTTAATGGACTGCAACCAGGAAAAATAATTCTGACCATTCAACTTTTCTTCTACAACAAGCCTGGAAAAGTTTCACATAGAGCCAGACAAATAGTTTGTAGTAGTTAAGAGTAGAGATTCTTTAGATACATCGGTAAATCAGAAGGATGTCAAAATTCATTGTAATGGAATTTAGGTTTGTAAAAGCACCTAGGGCTGCCCCAAGAGCAGCGATTTGTTGCTGAAAACTTATCTAAAGATTAGCCAACTGTTGTACTACCACTACCGGGGATAAACCAACAGAACCTTGATGTTCATAACTAAACGACGCATGATGAGGAAGACTTGGTTGTTGAAAGAAGCTTGTTGTCGCACGGAATTTACCTCTTTGGTAGGCAAACAACTCATTAATCTCGATTTCATGGTGTGTGTTTCGGCTAGGGTTTTCATCAAAGGGTTGTGGCAGCGCTAGAATTGAATGAATATGCAAGGACTTGAGATAACAATCAAAAGCGGCTTGAACAGCAGTGTAAAAATCAACGGCTCTAGGGACTTTGACAGTGACGATGGTTCTAGAGGTGACTTCGACGACTGTAGCTGAAGCAAGACTAGTGCAAAACTACCTTGCACCGGTTAGTTCTCGCCAATGGTAGCTAGGGTTTTGTCACCACACTCTCATACCATGTTAAACCGTAGAAAAGAGGACATAAGGTTTACATGGAAAACTCAAGAATAGGAAGAAAAAACCACGATAGAGAGTCTCTTTTATTATTTTCACACACAATGAAAGTTACAAAAGTCAACAACTTTATAGGATCTAGCAAGCCCTAATACAAAAAAGGAAAAAACAAATAGGGTAAAGTAAGTACTAAAATACCCTCAGGGCTATAAACTATCAACAAAGTCCCTTATTTCGAACAATAACCCTTAAACCTCATTAGAAGTTTAAAAACAATGAAACCATCATGGGTTGACCTAGTGATAAAACATGAGACATAGTCTCAATAACTAACGGATATTAGAAAAGAAAAAAGTTTAAAAACAATGACATACACGAACATGCACACGCACAAACTGCATCCACAAACTTCAAATATAATGTGAATTGCATAATCTAATTGATTTTAATGTCAATAGTAATATATCCTGAATGCTTATGAGCATGGTTGTCTTACCTGCAACTCAGCAAGACGCTCATACCCTGCATTAATATCATCCATCAACACCTGTGAAAATAAGTAGAAATTACTAACTTGAATCAAAAATCTTAACTTTAACAGTCTAGTCGTTAATAACCCAGATGACAGCATTTTCTATAATGCTTTTTTCCCCTTTTCTTTTTTAAACAAGAAATGAGTTATGATTTCAAAGGTTTCACTGCCAAGTAACATCATACTTTCATATAAAATCAATGTAAACCCGGAACATAAATTATTTATTTATAATGCATGCCTCAGAATAATGAAAGCAAACCTGTGAAAGGATGACAAATTGTTCGCCAGGCTTTTTTGGTAACTCCCTTAGTGCCCTCTCGCACAAGCGACGAGGTGAAGTATTATACCAATCTTCTCCATACTCATGAAGGTAAGGCTGGGTAAGTGGAATGAAGACAAGACCAGCAAAAATGTAGTAGCTAGGAAGCTTATCAAACTGATGAACTGGTACCAAGGGTTGCAACTGCAGAGTATTTAACTTATTTATATAATTATTTATCATGCATGGCTTAGAACAATATGTTGGAATGAAAATCAGTTTGAGTTGAATTTCGTTGAGATTCCAGGGAAACTCTCGTCTTCCCTTTGCTTCTAATACACAAAAATAAATGTGAGTGGGGTTACTAGTATTTTAGAGCTTTATATAATGGGATTGCTTTGAGTCATCAGGAAGAGATTATGAGGAAATAAGACTGGCTAATAAATGAAAATCATTAACTAGAATGAATATGAGAGTTTCAGAAAGCATACAGGTCGGAGGGTGATACTGAGCTCACAAACTTCACCGTTCCTTAGAATTTTGATCACAGATTTTTCATTAGGTTTCTTCATAGATACCAAATGGTCAAATGTGATCCGCTCCCTGTTTCGGAAAGATACTGCATTGTATGTAAATTACAATAGGAGGAATTATTGCAAATAAAAGTCAAGCATTTTAGAAAAATGAGACAATCAAAGCTTACTTTTACAATTACTATAAGAAATGCAGACAATAGCTTCAGAAAAATGAAATATTACTCATTTTTCAAACATTTTTGGCGTGTTTGGGGTGGGGTTTTAGAGGGAAAAGGATTAGGAAATTGGGCCAAACCGTGTTTGGCCCAAGGAATATGATAAATAATCATAATCCCTAAATAACCCTATCTTATCCTATTTTTACTTTCTTACAACCCTACATTACCCTACCTAAATAACCCAATCTAAATTCTATTATTATTTTTTAGATTACTACAATCATAATCCTTCCCCCAAACACATATTACTATAACACTACTATCATAATCTCTCCCCCAAACACATACTATTATAATACTACCTTTTATATTCTTTCCCCCAAACACATATTATCATAACACTAGGATTATCATAATCCTAGGATTATTATAATCCTTTTCCCCCATAACTCTTTCCCTCCCCCAAACGCACCCTTTGAGTCCAAAAAAATCTTCATTGAGATTTCAACCTCTAACTTTTTGGTTGATGATATAAAAGCCTTAACAACCAGAGCAACCAACTTCTTTTCCCTTTCATTTTCTTTTCTTCTCTTTCTTTTCTTTTGATGTATTGAATTTTTCACTTTGAATTTGTCATTATTCTTAGCGCATTGTAGATTAAGAGAATAAAAAACTATTAAAAACATAAAGTAAGATTTGGTGGAAATAGACCTAAGTCTAAGGCAGGTGACAACGAGGAAATCTTAGTAATTATCGACCAATTCTCGAAGTATGCCACCTTCATCCCTATGTTCTGCTGAACTAACGGCTCACTTGTTCTTCAACAATATAGTGGAGTTGTGGGGGATTCCGACATGCATCCTTAACGACAAAGATGGCAGGTTGGTTGGAACATTCTGGACAGAACTGTTTGCTTTCTTGGGGACAAGCTTGAACATCTCATCAACTGCATGCTTGAAGAGTATTTGCGCCACTTTGTTGATGCCAGGCAGAAAAACTGGGTCCAGTTGTTAGATGTGGCCCAATTCTGTTTTAATGCCCAAATGAGTTCGTAAACAGGGAAAAGTCCATATGAAGATGCAACAATGATATTTTGATTTATGGCCTCTTCCCCTTCTTATTAGTTCTTCCTTGGTCCTTCCATTGAAGTGTCTAGACTTAGTCCGTAAGTTGCCCCTGCCATTGATCGACTTCCACAAGTCTAAATCAGACTTTTGTTGATGTTTTATGGCTACATATAGGTTGATGAGCAAGAAGTGTTTGGTGGCCTACAATGGGATGAGTTTGCAATGTCATGTAATCCAAAACTCATGTTTGGATCGAACGTTTTAGGTCTGATTTATAATATAAAACTCATTCCGTTCCGACCACTTTCAATTCAACTCACTTTCTCATTGTTTTCACGCTTCACAATGTCATTTTCGTTTCGTCTTCGACTCCTCACGCTTTCCAACACTTGTTTGATTTCCAATAATTTTGATTACACTCCAGCTCTCCAATCAACTAGTTTGGAGTCCGATTTCTTATGGTTTCTTTTCATGTTTTTGGCTTCTAATATATTGGGGGAAGAAAATTAAATGCCCCTCCAATATCACCACTTAAGCTTATGGGTTTAGTAATGATTCGAAATGAATCTGAACTACTGGATTATAGATTAAAGCTCCTGGGGTATTTTCCCCTCTCAATTGACATGAATAGCTTAGGATTTTGGTTTGGTGAGTCAAATTAATATTTGAATCTATACATGGAAAGGAGTATCGAGGGTATAATAGACGATATATTAATGCGAGCCTTTTGGTTTAGTTACAATTTTTTTTTTGAAATAGAAATGAGTCTCTTCATTGAATTAAGCAACCCTGTACCATCCCATGTTTTTGTCGGTGACAAACTTAGTAAGATGTTAATCCCTATCGGTTAATATCCTACATTACCTATTATAGCATATATAACAACTTCCTTATGAAAAAATAGAAATATCACATGATTATCTCAAAGAGAAAATGGAAGAAGTTCTAAATTAGGAGACGGAAAAAAAAAAAAAAAGAATAGTAATAGCAATGATAATCTACTATGGAATGAACATAGAATACCTGTTCCATCATTGGCAATAGGCTCCCCGTCAAATGCAAGGATGATATCATCTTTTTTCATGATATCATAAGCATCTGAAAGGGGATTAATTTTGTTCACAAGTACTCCAGTCATTTCGGGGCCCATCTTGAAGTGGTTTCGAAGCTGAACATTTTCAGTAATCTGGCAGGCCAAACCAAGAGAACAGAATCCAACATATTTTCCACTCTCTTCAACACCAGATATAAAATGCCTTATCACAGGGACAGGAATTATATACCTACGGGATCCATTTACAAGGAAAAGAACCAAGCAACAAAAAATTGTTTAAGTTCAGAAGTTCAAGAAAAGATTAAGTTTCCAACCTGCAATCATGTTCCACAATGGAAGCACAACTTTGTTAATTCCAGTAAAATTTCCAGCTCATCACTCACCCAATATTTTCTGCACCAGAAAGGTTTTGGAAAGCTACTCCAGCAACTTTATTGCCCATGATTGCTGGCCCACCACTATTTCCTGGATTTATAGCAGCGTCAATTTGAATAGCCATCAACTGGGATGCACCATGTACATATTGTGTAAGTTCAATCCTAGAAACAACACCTTTGGTTACAGAGATGTTATCCCCACCTGCGATAAAAACCAAAATTGGATGTCAAGGCCACCTTTATAATGTCATCACGTGGAAATGAACAGCAGAAAAGGGATGCATGGTTTGGGTTTAATTACCTTGAATTTTGTCATGATTTACAAGTAAACAGAGACACAGATTATTAAGAATTGATGATCATAACTCCTAGTTTTAAAAGATACCTTATGACCCATGTAATACTAGGAAACCTAGTCCCAAATAAACAAAACTATAAGAGATACCTTATGACCCATGTAACAATAGGAAACCTAGTCCCTTAAACTAACAACAAAAACAGATAAACAAAACTATAAGAAGAATCTAAAAAATTATAGCCAGAAAATTATCAAATTTAACACAATCTTTACACCAAACAAAATTAACATTCAACATATAAAAACAAATGCGCATAAATTGGAGAAGAAGCATTTTCAAAAGATGAAGATGTTAATTTATAAAACTGATTACCATTTCAAAATATTTAATTTATTGAGACAATAGTAGAAGTCAATACCCTGAGGATAACCAACAACGGCCACAGTTTCTTGCAAGATAGGAATATCTCCGAACTCCAAACAGTTGGTGTCTTCCCAGAATTCTTCATTGTCAACGACAAGAATAGCCAGGTCACATTCGTGACCAACAGCTTGAACTTTTGCCCTATACTTTGTTGGTGAACCATGCTTCCTTACTAGGACAAAGGTATGATCAGCGATGACATGGGCATTTGTAAGAATCTTTTTTCCAGATATGATGAATCCTACATTTGTTTTTTTTTTTTCATAATAGACACAAGAAATATGGACAAAAGTAAGAACACTTAGAGAGAACGGCAACATATTTCATTGGGGTCAACTTAAAGCATAAATGGAAATGAAAATATACTTAGTCAAATGAACGCTATTAAAACTGCATAACATTTGCATATGCATAACAATAAAAAAGAACAACTATCAACTCAGTTTTAATAAATAAAGTTTGAATCTTCCCATTTGGCTGTGAGTGTAACTGTTTATGTATTTTCTCAACAAATGAAATCCAAAAACAATTCAATGATCATGGCCACAACAACATTATGCAAAAAGGTAGAAAAGATTCATTGTGAACTCGTTACTAAATTTTCCTCATACAACCGAAGTATAAATACTGGAATGCCAGCAAATAACAAAAATTTACAACAAAGCACTCTCAAGCTTTAACAACTAACACAACAGCAGCCAGAAGTGAATAGTAAGACAATCGCTGAAGTTCCAACATTCAAAAGGATTAAAGTCATAAAACAAAGCACAATCAATCGAACTAGCCACAAATGATGTACATTAAGCCACAAACCGGAACCCATAGTTTCCCGCTGGGACTTGTTCTGCCATGGAAGAATGTAGTTGGGGCTACAGGAAACAGTGAAAACCTTGACAACGGAATCCAATGCGAGCTCAATCGCAGAAAATGTATCAGTGGTAAACGTCTTCGACTTAATGCTATTCAAATGAGGCTGTAAACCATGAATGCTTCGCCTCCTCGAGGTCGTACGAGTTATCAGTAATGGTTTATGAGAAGAGCACGGCAAAGGGTCATTCCCATTACAAAGGTGTTCTTGGTTCAGATGACTCTCGCCATTGTTGCAACAATGATCGAGTGTGGGGGAGTTTAAGGAGGAATGAGATGCAGAATGTGAGAAGTAAGGGAAAGCGTTAGCTCTGATATTGATGGCAGCGGCAAGAGATGAGGCCAGCGGGAAATAACGATCTTTAAGGGATTTAGAAGAAGAAGAAGAGGAGATCCTGCGAGCTGTGCGGAGAGTTGGACCAAGCATGGCTATGGCTTCTTCTTCCTCCTTCTCACAAGAGAGACCGAGGCTGTCTCCGGGTTCTGTACCAAAAGGCGGGGGAGAAGAAAATTGCGATTTTGTACCTAAGGGAATTTGCAAATATAGCCCACATTCATATTTGTACTTATAACAAAATTCTTTTGAACTCTATCAATATCAGAAGAGTTTATATTATTATTTATTATCAAAATCTTGTTGCTTTTTCCAGAAAGGTTTTCTCAAATCCATCACTCACTAAGTCCACTTAACTTATGTTTTAAAGTTTCTCCTTCCTAGGTTGTTAGGCGTTGAAGCCAAACGAATGATGAATTTTATGCGTAATAACCTAGTTAAGGAGGGAAGGTAGAAGTACTTAGTAGCCTTACATGAAGCATTAGCCATAGAAATTTCTATTACGCCTAAGGAATTGGTTGGTAGGAGGATTGCTCCTTAGTGTGGATGACCCGATTCAAAGGAAGGCGAGAGCAATACCTAGGTTAGTAAGGCCTAACCCAGTGAGCGAGAAAACAAAAGAGTCGAAGAATCGAGTCATGGAAAGGAGGGCTTCACACCTCTAAGTATCCAGCCTCAAGAAGTAGCATTAGGCGATGGATGAGGAGAGAGGTATCTTTAGGAAGCAATTGAAGAGGCAAAGAAGGAAAAGAGGCAGTAATTAGAGTGGAGACTGAGTATCAGTGCCAAGAAAATTTCACCAAGCCTTTCCCATTGTGGCGCGAAGAGCTGCACGTTGGTGGCGAAAATGGAATAAGGTGCATTGCTACAGATGAGGCGAGCAAGCTGGATGTAAAGTTGGAAGATGTGCTAGGCAAAGGGAGGCCATAAGATTATGTTTTAAGTCTTGCTATAAGGAAAAGTTTAAGTTGTGTTTGAACCTTGTAAAAGTGTTAAGTTAATAAAGAAAAGTTTTGTATTCATTCCGCTGTATTATCTTGCGCCCGTCGTGTAAGTAGTTAAGAAGAATTATTAAGCTAAAGTATTAAAGGCTTAGTGATAAGGCTAAGTTAATGAAATTTAAGTTGTATTCCATTGTGGTGTTAAGAAAGCTTGGCGTTTAAGACCTGCATTAAGGTTGTGAAAAGAGAAGTTGTTTCGCTTACTAGGCGTTCGATGTCTACTATGCAATGTGGTAAGCGTTGAGGGTCTAGGTGGCACGTCTCCACTTAGTTGTCAGAAGCGACTTTGGGGTGGGGCATGACAACGTGACATGCCCATTTCCTTATCCTGAATTTGGATTGGGCGGCAAAGTCAAATCAATGGTCGACTTTTTTACAAGAGGAATGATCTCATTACTTCTTGGTGAAGTAAGCTTAAAACACATAACAGTTCCTTGCGTAGATTTCAATCTCATAGGCTACTCTGCCGTGTGAAATCTTATCACGTAAGGCAGAATGCGATTAGGGCCTCATATCTTTAAAATTTAGATAGGGACAGAAGTAAGTATTATGTTTACACAATATTCCTCTTAGTTTACCAAATCATGATTTTATGTATGTATGTTTGAAATTATTTATTAAAGATTAGTTTTCCTTTTTTTCTTTAAAATGAAAAGTTGTTATTTATTTTAAAAGTAATGAGGTCAACTTAGTATAAGAAGTTGGACTTTTATAAAATAACTATTAATCTAATTAATTATTAATTATTAATTATTAAAATAATTATTATTTTATTAAATAATAAAAATACGAAAAGTTAAACACATGAGATGTTTCCCACATTTTCATTGTTGGCTTTTTGGCATTTAATCTTCAACTAATTAATTTTAATTAATTGACTATCAATGTTTTGATGATAACAAACTTGAATTAATTTATTAACAATTTGTACGTTTTGATAAATCTATAGCGCGTAGATTTTGAAATAAACTGAATTGGAGTTCATATAAAGAAGCTATAACCAAACAAGTTGATGATGTAGCGACAAAATTATCTAAATTGACCCTATAGAATAGTGAAATTTGGAGTGTTGAAAGTGTGACACTTTGGTGAAATTTGGTTGGTTTTAAGAAAGAATTCTTCTTTGGAATTTAATTGATTTTATTTTTTTAAATGAATTTAATATTATTTTAAGTTTTTGTCTAATGACTAGTTTTTTTAACGAAAGCAGACTTGTTTTTATTGGGTTTTAAAAAATGATTTTAAAACTGATTTTATAAAAAAATATATGATATTATATTATTATTTTTGATGATGTCCCGTTGGGTTCAAATCTCCACCTTTAATTTTCTTTTACAAGATCCTATAGAACAAATTGATTTTAGATTTTCTCTAAATTAATGCAAACAACTTTTTTTATTTTCAATTCTCCATTGCTTAAGAAGCTTCTGTTGTTATTCTCTCAATACTCTCCATTTTTGTTCTTTTAATCTCTTCTTGAAACAAAAATTTCACTGATTTGTTGAGTGCTTTAATTTGTAAATCTACTATTTGAGAGAGTTTGTTTCATCTTCTTCTTCGTTTCCAAATCCATTGCTAAAAGATTTCTCTTAATCCTTAAAAGAGTCGTTTGTGGCGGTTTGATCGTGATATGTGGAAACGATTGAGTTTGCTCTTAAATTTGTAAAAGGAACGGTGTACCGATAGTCTTTAATCCGTGGAAAGAGTCAAAGGTTTTATTGACATACTCAAAATGAGCTTAATAAGTAAATGTAGGCCGGTTGTGCTGAACCACTATAAAAATTATTACAGGTTTCAATTTCTCTATCCCTCTCCTATTTAGTTTTACAATTAATTTGTTGATATAGTTCATTGCATAAAATTAATTGCTACAATTTGTGCTTGAATTTGTTTGTGTTACTTTATAAGTCATTTTGAGGTTAATGCGTTTGTACAAAATTCTTGTCTAAATTACTTATTAGCAAAAAATTTATTAATTCGTTTAAATGAGTCCATTTAGTTAAAAAGTTCCATTAATTTGTAAAAACACTATTCACCTTCTTTAGGGTTGTCATATCGATCTTACATTCATGACCACTTCCTATCTCCTACGTTCTTTGCAATCTACAAAACAAAATAAAGAAGGATTAAGGTTAGGTTTTGTATAGAAGTATTCTAAAAAAATAAGAAAAAGGCTCTCCGATAGATCTCTAATTTTTCCTCTCAAGTTTTTATTGATTCCCTCAAGGTTATGGTAGCTTTTCTATAGAAGCATTTTACAAAACAAAGTCATGTTATGTTATCTATAGTGTATTACATGTCATAATCTTGTTTATGATTTATATGAAAATCATGATTGTTTGAAAGTATATTTATGAATTAAAGTACGCATTTGTATGATGTTTGTATGAAAGTAAACTGTTAGCTTAATTGCTATCATGAGCTAGCTGTATGCGCAAATAAGAATCAAGGTAACCATGTGCTGAGTGGACTATACTCGAGTTGACCATCTGAGCAACTGAAATTGAATGAGGACTCGTAAAAATATTGGTGGTGAAATGAGAATCATCGCAATAGTCTATGCATTGAGAATGTTTTAATGTCCATGACAAGAGGAATAAGTAAAGGCTAATATGGTGTTTATTATACTTCGCGTGTGCTAAAGACATTGAGGGGTTGTAAATGATTTTATAGCACGTGCTTGTATTTTCCTAAAGTTTTTTTAAAATGTCACTCACTAAGTATTAAGTTTATGTTTTAACTCTCCTTTCCCACGTTTTGGGTGGGGCGTGATACCATTTTTTTTTTGTATTTTAACATGAATAACTCATGAATTAACTTCCATATCTAAAATTCTTTCTTTCAATTCATTTGAATTCATCTATTTTGTTTTAAAATTCTCTTGAATTCGTCTATTTTGTTTTAAATTTCTCTTTAAGCTTCTCCAAGATCAATGAAAAACTAGGTACTTGCTTGAGAATGGATTTCTAGTTAATCTTTCTTGAGCCATGACTTTGCATGAAAGTCCAATTTTGCATGGAATTTCTTTATAAATATGAGATTTACATGAAGAGAACTTTTTGGTTTTTGAATGAATTTGGGCTGCTTAATTTAAACCTTAAAAAAAAAATTCTCTCAAGCCCTAAAGTCCAATCTCATAAGAAAATCCATTTTTCTTATTTTCAATTTCTTTCTCAACACTGATTCCTTTATCTATTGGATCCCACAACTCGGTTATGAATCTGAAAGATAGTATAGGTCAACTCTAGTGCTGGTTTGGGTCGAGTACACTTGAAGAATTTCATGAAATCGAAGCTACAAAGGTAAATTTCCTAAAACCCTAATTTGTTTTATTAATTTAGGGTTTCATGTTAATTAAAGTACACTTAAGATAGAATTTTAATATTTATTTTGCTGCACATGTCTAAATTTCATCGGAATTGAATAATATATGCACAACCATCAACAAAGCATAAGAGTTGATGATGTTATATATATTTATATATATATATATATATATATTGAATATTACACCACAACAAATATCACTTACAATAGCGTCAAACAAACGCTATCATCTCTTAAAGCTACTCCAAGATTCATGAAAAACTAAAGGTACCTTCTTGAGAATGGGTTTCTACCGTTAATCTTTCTTGAGAATTATGTTTTTAATTGCATTAATTTCAATCTTCAATTGAATTTCAATTTTTTTTTTTTGCATGAGTTCTTGTTTGAATGAATTGATAACTCATGATAGTATGTAACTCTCTTTGATTTCTAATAGCTCTAAGCATTACTTTTGAAACAAGATTCATTGAAAATTCTTGATTTGATTTTAAGCATTTATTTTGTTTTAATCACTTCTTGAATTATCTAATTTGAATTAAATTAATTAATCATTCTTAAGATAGAGACATTCCTTACTTTTGAATGTCACGACATTGGAACCTAAATTTTTTATGCAAACTTTAAAGAATACATGAAAACTGCTAATATGAAAGTGCATTTAGTAAGTTTAGTATGAATCTTGAAGCAATTCTTGTTCATTAATTAGGGATAATTAAACTTGTAGATTGAAACTGTATGCAATGTCATTGTTTGTTCAATGGTAAAAAGATTTGGTAGAAACACCCATTCACACCTTTAATTAAATTGATTTAATGACTTGAGTTCGGAGAATTTAGCATTTTTTAGGCGAAAAACGTGTTTCTTTATACTTATGACATTTTTTTTCCCTCCAACCCCAATTTCATTATTCTCTTTGTGTTATTGAAATCCAAAATTGTGGTAGTGTACCAATTATTTATATAATCTTCTAAGTCGATTTATTCTCGTGGATTACACTTTGTTAATGGAACAATAATTGATTGTATAAGAAAAAACAAGGATAATTAAAAGAAAGAGACAACGTAAAATATTAAATGTTAGGGAAACTTACATAAATGTAACAAAACATCAAACTATTTACGGCCCGTGTAACAAAACATCAAACTATTTCCTCTTCAATTTCTTTCATCCTCTTTCTTCTTTTCCTCTACTTTTTTCTACGATTTCTTTCCATCATCTTTCTTATTTTTCAATTATCTTTTTACGTTGTTAAATCTTTCCATCGTATTTTTTTTTCATGCGATTTCTTTCCATCCTATTTCTTCTTTTCTGATTTCTTTCAACTACCTTTCTTCTTTTTTGATTCTTTTTTACATCGTTTAATATTTACATATTCTTCTTTTCTGATTCTTTTTTATGTCGTTTAATCTTTCCATCGTTTTTTTACGCGTTTAAATTTGGGTAACCAAATCTAAATGAATGTGATAAGACAAAGAATCTTAAAAAAAAATCATTTAAATTGAAGTAGCCAATTGTAAACGATCGTGTAAAAAAAAGATTGTGTATAAAGAATCTTGAAAAGAAAATCATTTAGATAGGAGTAGCCAAATGTAAACGATCGTGTAAAAAAAATAAAAGATTATGTATAAAGAATCTTGAGAAAAAATCATTTGGATTGGCGTAGCCAAATGTAAACGATCGTGTAAAAAAGTAAACGATCGTGTAAATAAATCTAAACGATCGTATAAAGAAATTTAAACGATCATGTACAAAAGAATTAAAAAAATCGTGTACCAAATTTAAAAAAAAAACATTTAGATTTGGGTCCCCAAATCTAAACGATCGTGTAACAAAATTAAATGATGAAACTAAAAAGATAAATTGTAGCCATATCTAAACGATCGCGTATAAATTATAGCCTAAACGATCGTGTATAAATTATAACTATATCTAAACGATCGCGTATAAATTATAACCATATCTAAATGATCGCCTTATAGCTATATCTAAACGATCGCGTATATATTGAACCATATCTAAACGATCGTAAATATATTACATGCGACGTTATTGACGGGGTATTTTTGGTATTTTACACGGTAGACCTCTGGATTTTTTCCTTTTTCGGAATTGTTCTATACGGTGTAAATATTTTATCGTTTTTTTATATTTTTGAAAAGACCCTTAAATGTTATTTAAAACTTCCATTGAAAAATTATACAATTAATTTTAAATTGAGAAAAAGAATATTTCCCTTTTCTTGGACAAATATTACAACAACAATCTTTTATCTTTGCTAAGACGTTAAAGGTACTATTTAAAAATAAAGTTACTATTTTAAAATAAAGTTTAATAACAAAACGATATTATGCATTAGATAAAATTAGAGAAAAGAAATAAAAAAAGCTATATGTAGTTGATGTATAAAATTCCGTTATTTACGAAACTTTGAAGAGAACACATAAAAGAAATTTAGAAAACACAAGATTTACCCAAAATTTAAATCTTTTATTACAGTAAACAATCTAAAGATGTCCATGTTCTAAGGTTAAGAAAAATGCTACTTAGTCCGAGAAATCTGTTTGAAAAAATAAAATATCTATACCTATCTTAAAACTCAAAGCATCAAATAAGGAGTTTAGACACAATTTATCTTCTCAACAATATACAAAATGCATCGGTCTATAAAAAATGATATATTTGTTGGAATTTATGCCATAAAACCTGTAGTTTGTAATTTAAACTCATATTCTATTTAATAAGCTATGGTTCTGAGGGTATCTCGATTAGACTTGAACTTTATGTAGAGACATAAACATCGGTATAGCTTAAACGATCTATAGTATATGAATAAGGTTGGACATCTTATTCTAGGGACACTATGTATACGACCCGATTTGTAGTTAGTACAAATGATGTGATCTTAAGTTGTTCATGTACAAACATGAAATTGAGGGTATCTTATGTAAAGAGTTTATATAAGACTGAACCATAAAATAATGGCTTTTATGTTATAAGACTGTTTACTGTATAAAGCTTATTTCGATTATTGATGACCTAGGTAACTTAATCTTAATCTTGAGTTAACTATGAATTCTTGTTCACATAGGATTATCCTTAAATCTGCATAGGTGAGGGCAACTTATCAACGGTAGCACAAAAAGCCTCCTATTTGCCTGCCTCGCCTCAGCCTTCCTCGTGGTGCTATAACTTCCTATAACACATCATTAAATTAGACATTTATAACCTTATCATGTGACTCTTATATGCATGATTCTAACTTCCCAAGAACTTATGCTCTGATACCAATTTGTCACGTCCTGCTCCAAAGGTTTCTCTATGCGATCAAGTGGAGGCGTGACCACCTAGACAGTCAACGCATATCTCCCCACGAGATAACATGTTGAATGCCTAGTAAGCGAAATAAACGACAGTCATTCTAATCATGTGCTAAAGACTTATTGAAGGCTTGCAGAAGAACTTGATTTGATAGGTCAACTTCATTTATATTTAGCAAAAATTACATTTGGGGGGGGGGGGGAAATAAAACAAAATATTTGAAGATTATACAAAAGAGTCTAGTGAGTGGGGATTTTCATCAACACATTTAATAGAATTCATTCTCGCCATAATTCGTTGCAAAATTCTTTTCACATATACTATGTGATACAAATATGCATGCATTGCAATTAACATACGAGTTCAAATCAAATCATTTCGCTGTGTTAGACGATTCAAATCTGATTGGCAAATATCCATAGGAACCATTTCCTTACAAAATCATTTCATCATAACTCACATTGCATAGAAAAGCATTTTCACATAATGCGTTATATATATATATATATATATATACACACACACACACACACACACACACACACACTAACATAAAATCATTTCACATAATTAAAAAATCATTTCACATAATCAAATTCCATCTTTTGTACCCTCATCAGCTCAAGTGTCAACACACTCTTATTGGTGAGTTACAACTGCGTAGTTAGCGCATACAACAATTTCCATAAATTCCACTACGCATAACGTGTCTTCTAATGCCAGAACACAAAACAAGCAAAGGGTATCCTATACTAGAACATAAAGCAAGTATAAGACATCTCATACTAGAACACATAGCAATTATGATACATCCTATCCCAGAACACATAGCAATAATAGGATATCCCACACCAGAACACACAAAGCAAGTGTGAGGTATCTCATCGCATAGGGTATTAAAATCATTTCGTAACAACAATCCAAATTCATTTTTAAATTTGATTTATTTGCAAGCTAAATCCATTTTTCAGAATTTGAAAAACATAATAATAATCATTGGACTTAAGAATTCAAAAGTGAAATATTCAAAGATTCAAACATATTGAAAATTCTTTTAGTTTGTAAACATTTTTAAAGATAACCACTCACAATCCAACAACCTTTTCCTTGAGCTCTTAACCAACTCTTTGCCAAAGCTAAACTCATGATAGCTCCTAAACTTCTTTGCAACTCCACTCTTTTAGGTTAACACAAGGTAGAAAACAAGCTCTTAAACTTAGAGGACTTCTCCTATTTATAAGCTTTTTCGGTGAGGTTTTCCATTAAAAAATGATTACCTTTGCCTGACAGTGAGGATCATTCAATATCAAAATGCCATATGACCACTACCACTACCTTATCTTGATCAAAGTGGGTGGCAAAGTTAATTCAAACGTCGACCTTATTACGTAAGGATGATGTTAGCTACTTCATGGTGAAGGAAGCTTATACCGCCTACCATCTAAACGCATAACTTTTTTCTATTGCATAGCTACAATGCCTTACAAACACTTCTAGTCGCCAACCCTCATCTTGTGTAATCTCAATGCAGCTAAGTTTTGTCGCGTGTGGTCTTAATGCGTAGTTTTAGAATGCGATCAGGGTCTCACACCATTTTAGGTGTAAGACCGAATGGATAGCTGGGATGTATGGTGCAAGACAGAATTCACTCCTACCCTCTTTATGTCACTTCTGCCCTAAATGCCACCTACTATGTCCAAATGGAAGCGTGCCGCCTAGACACCCATCGTCTATCTTGTCGCGAGATGATGCATCGAACGACAAAGTGGAACAACTTACTTCAACTTGTCTCATCGTAAACCTTTACTTTGGCTTTAGAGACCTTCACAGCTCATCGCAACGAAAATACTTAAACTTTGGATTGTACTCCATCACCTAGGTTTCGATACTTAACTCAAATTCAACTACAAAGCGATAAGTACAACTAATAATGCAACAAAACAAATATAACTTCTCTTTATTAACTTAACACTTTACACAAAGTTCACATTTAACAACTATATTCCTTTCTCACATGGTACACAATTAAAACCTTAGTTCTAAACCACCCACCTTCCTTCATCCACATGGTGATATTCTTTACGTCAATGTCTTTAGGAGTATTATAACCTCTTTCTTATCCTTCTCCTTGATCACCAAGAAACTCAACTCAAGGACAATCTTTAGGCTCTTCACCCTTTGCTAAACTCTTCCACTCAACGTCTTTGGCCATATAGAACTATGCTGCTGCAGTCGAATTCTCTTCTCAGTTGAGCTGTAGTCCTTAGTGTTAAGGAGTGAAGTTCTTACCTACTGACTCCTTCAACTCAATATGGAAAGACACGACTTGCTCGCTGCACAAGTTTACATAACAATTCACACCTTTCCCTCATTTACTTGACTTCTACACTTGATAGCCATTCTTTACTTAACTTCAACATTTGATAACCTGGGTAGGAAACTTAAAACGTAAGTCAAATACTTAGTGAGTGATCGATTTAGGAAAATACCTTTTTGGGAAATACAACAGTTTCAATCATAACATCAATCTTAGTCTTATAAACACAAGCATACATTGCGTCAACACAACTTTCATTGTTCAAATTACTATCCCAGCAACCACAAAAAATCTCACACATTTCAGTTCATCACATTCATCACTGGGACCTAGGATTTTATCATCCACATCTAATCACCTAGACTTAGGATTCACTTCACCAAAGTCTTTGCATTAAACCTGGGATTTCCGCTAGCATCTTGCAATAGACTTGGGATTTCTAACTCGTGTCTCATAGCACACATTCTCATTTCAGACTTGGGATTCGCTTTCACCAGCATCTCATTGCCTAGACCTGGGATTCGCTTCCACTAGCATCTTGTGATAAATCTGGAATTCCCTTTTACCAATGTCTCATAATTCGTTCCTTGCCTAAATTTGGGATTCACTTCCACCAGTATCTAGTTTTCAAGCACACAACTCATTCTCGATCAGACTTGGGATTTACTTTCACTAGAGTTTATCAGCTTAGATCTGGGATTCATTTCATTAGCATCTCACGTTAAACCTAGGGGTTCCACCAGCATTTTGGGATAGTTCAAAAGCACCGCACTGATGGAAAGCACACAATCATAGCGAAAACATGATAAAAAAATTACTCTAAATGCAACTAAACACTTTAGAGATTAACATGCATAAAACTACCCTAATTAAGGTTAAACAAATCTTTACCTTTGAAGCTCTTGATGCTCCAAATCTTTTCACAATCACGAACCCATGACCACCACTAGAGTTGACCCGCTATACTTCAGACTAAGAATCGAGTTATGGGACCCGTTAATTGAAGGAATTAGAGAAAGAGATGGAAATAGGAGGTGAAGGATAAAGTAAATTTGAGATTTAAGAGAATAAGTTTATTTGTAATTCAAAATTACAATTTTCTTTTTTAAAAATCTTTTTTGAAGTTGAAAAATGCCCCTTAAAATAGACTAATTACATGCAAAATTGCATGTAATTATTTTAGTAAAACTCAACAAGTAGCATTCCACTAATATTTAATGGAATTCATCACCATTCCATTATCTCTTAGTGGGCTTGGTGTCATTACCATATGCTTCCACGTAGCCCACTAAGAGTTGGTGGGATTATCCAACAAACTTTGGTCAATGGGCAAAATGGTCTTTTGACCATTAAAGTCAAAGTCAAACTTTGACTTTTTGAAGTCAAAAGTCAACTTTTTGACTTTTTACTATTTTGTCCGTCTTGACTAAATTCGACCTCCCGAGTATGAATCCACATTCATTTTTCTGAAATTTAAATCACATTTGAATATAAAGCCGGTCAAAGTTTGACTTTCAAAGTCCTAAGGCAACACTTTGACTTTTTACAACTTTGACCTTTTCCATCAATTCCGAGCTTCCAAATATGAATTCATATTTATATATTTAAATCACATTTAAACTATGAAGCTCTATAATCGACGGCTATATCATATATATTTATCGATTTCTCTCTCTCTACTTAATTCTAATAATGCAAATAAAACAGTTGTTCTAAGTTAATTCCATATGAGATAGCAGGGGAACCTAATGGACCTATAGATCATGGGCTCCAACGATCCAAGATTAACTAGCTAATCCTTTTAGACCAAGCTAATCAACATTCATTAACTAACGAGTCATTCCACTAAAGTCTCGCAGCTGCACTCCTCTCACCATAGATATATTTTTGTCCATTTGATATAACCATGATCAGTAAGTTAATCCTTCACAGGTTGTTTGTAACCTCGACTAGGTCAAAATACCGTTTTACCCCCAAGACTACTTCTTGTTCCTTAAGTCCCACTGATCCACTATTGAACATTTAGTTTAAGGTCCAACCTATAAACCGAATCCCTCTCGGACCAATGAGAGGGCGGGATCCCTTGTTCAAGACTTGGATTCAGTCCTTAAGAGAACAACCTATCTACTAACCCTAAAGCGGGTAGATGTGAATTCCATCTTGCACTCTATGTTCCTAGCCATCCATCTGATCTTACCCATGAAATGAGAGGCTTATTAGGCCAGCACCATTGAGCTGCCTTCACCTATGCAGATCTAAGGATAATACTGCTTGAACAGAAGTTCATAGTTAGCTCAGGATTAAGATTAAGTTACCTAAGTCATTATAATCGAAATAGTCAGTTTATATAATTAATGGTGTTACAACTGAAAAGTGACTATTTCATGGTTCCAGTTTTATGCAAACTCTTAACATAGGATGCCCCCACTCCCATGTCACTATATGAACGATTTAGGATCACATTGTTTGTACTAACTACAGAGCAGGCCGCATCCATAATGTTCCCGAAATTAGGCGCCCAATCTTATTCATGCACTATAGACCGTTTGGGCTATAAACTCGAACTTGTTCCACATTTATGTCTCTACATAAAATTCAAGTCTATATTATATAGCATTGGGACATTAGTTATTTGATTCAAGATTATAGTATTCTATTTTCACTAATAAGTTCTCAATAACTACTTTATTGAATAGAATATAATTTTAACTATAAACTACGAGTTTTAGGACATAAATTCCAATACGCACATCGCACAATCATTTTAATCAACAAATGAGAAGCGTTAGCTCAACATCCTACGTCCAAGATATAATCTCACAGAAATAAAAATATCATACAATAAGCACCAACATAAGGTTACAAAAGAATACTTTTCATATAATCATTTATGAAATACTTCTTTCATTTACAAAGATCATAAATGAAAATATTTATGTTAAAAAAATTCATTCATTAATTGAGAACCACTTGCTTTACTTATGAAATCACATACAAACATTCATTTATTTATAAAGATCACTCACTGAAATACTTAGCTTCAACTCTGTCTCCCTTTTACTTTAGGCTTTCTCTTCTAGACTAGTGGTTTCCTCAACTGACCTCTTCAACACTCAAAACCTTTCCTTAACAATTTACCAGAGTATCTAGCGTCTCATGTCCATTCTTTTGACCTTTGGTCCTATTTATGGTGACCTTTCACATCACCAAGTCATTTCCATGCTTTACATGTGTCACTTTATCGCTTTATCGCACTATGTAGCCAACCCAAGCTCGACATATAAGCCAGCTATCACTTCGTGATTAGACATTTTGTCACACCCCCTCCTAGACTACCTGCTAGCTTAGACCAAAAAAACGACGTGAAGCCGACCGACAACACTTTTCTCTACCGATATCTTTCAACTCTGCTGAAATCATTAATATGATAAACTTGCTAATCTAGTATAAAAACTATTATACATGCAATACAACATAGCAAAACCTAGACTAATCATAAACATATATGAAGTGTAGCCCGAAAATAACTAATTTCATGAGTAAACCTGGAGACACCTTAACTAAAACATAACCAACAAAGGTTTATACAACCGCAGCTCCTAAAGCTTACACAAACTATGGAGTATCTACATCATACAAAGATATATACATCATAACACAACAGACTCTATGCACAACTCTAACCACGTACTGGTAATCGATATCGAAGCTTCAGCAGACTAAGACAGTCTATCAGGCACCGAGTTCTCGATCTTTACCTAGAAAGTGGGTAAAACATTTTGGAAGGGTAAGCTATAAAACTTAGTGAGTGACTCTGTTTAAAACTAGAAATTTAAAGGTAAGAGCACGTGAAAGCTTATACATATAAATTTGTTTATACAAGTCGTAAACATATACATATAATAGTAATAATAGCTTCCTCAAATACTCAGTATATACGTCATTGAAATCTAGCAAGGCATATCAAGTATATCAAAATATTTTAACTAACATGAAAAATCTACGTTGTGTAGGGCACACCCAGTACAACAAACGTTTACAAACTCTACGATGTAGTGGGGCCCGCCCAACACTCACGAGAACATCGTTGTTACGGAGTACACTCAACGTCAACAACGGAATCTAACCTGTGTGCACACGGTACCATATAGCCTCGGGCTCAACACCTCAGTCATGTAGTTAATGGAAACATAAAAAAAATCGTATGAAAACATTAAAACATGCCTGCTATCTTCATCTTTCGTAAAGCTCAAGCTTACTTAGATTGTTCGTGAAAAGCTCCTGTTCTTAAAACAAAACTTGGTAACTTATGCTTTGTTTGAAACACAGTGGTTCAAATACTTTCTAGACATTCGATAATCATGTGCTAGCATAAATTTTCATTAAGAAATCTAGTCTCGAAACTAATACTTGAAAATAATCATGAATTTAAATGATTTTCAAAGCTTTGTAAATAAACATGTAGATCAGTCAATCATAATTAACAATTAGAAGAAAAAAAATATTTTCAAAACTGGTTTTGGCCACTCACAGTCTAAGACTAGTTTTCCGATGTGTAAATCTGATCTATTTCCTCTTGGCCTGTCAAACAACCAGAATCGAGTATTAAAAACCTAAATATTATGATCTTCAAATGTCATGCTTGACATGGCTCACTAAGGACAATGCTAAAGAAGTCTATCTTTAAAAACAATAAACCATACTCGACACATTTCTCAGAATTTTCTAGATTCACAACATGACATTCAAAATGATCATAACTCTTCTAATACTTATATAAAATGAGATTTCTTTATGTAAAAATCTTCATTTTAAGGTCCTCTAAAACTTACCTGAAGACATGAAATTCTGATTCCTTGTGTATAATCTCAGATACTCCTCGAACCAGAACCACTCCAACAATCGCGTACACCACGGTCCCTTTAACTTTTCCCTACAATTCAACTTATTTTTAGTCGATTTTGGTTCATGATTTCTTCATAAGAGTTGTAGAAAATTGAATAAAATTTCCAACCATACCAAATAAAGATCCTAACTCCACCAGTACACCCTGAAATACTAAAAAAATAGAGGTCTTCTGATTTCGCGTGAAAACAATCTGCCCTGTTTTCTTTGTCAAAATTCACCCAATGAACATTAAAATTTGCTCAATATTTCTTCATAAAATTTTTTGAAAATGAATTAGCTTTCGGTAAATGTCAACCTCACCTCTTAATTCTATTTGTGTAGCTCAGAATCAATTAAAAGCCAGAGATGTGTTTAGTGAACTATAGAGAAGTTGATCTTGCAAACTCCTTGTCTTCTTCAACAAATACTTCTTGAACTTCTTCTTCTTCCTTTCTCAGCCTTCTTCCCTTTGAAGTTGCTTTAAATTTGGTGTAGGAATGATGAAGAAATGGATGAGGGAAACTTGAAGGTGGAGGGAAAGAGAAGAAGAAAAGAAAAATGAAAATTTTCTTCTTCTTTTTTCCTTCCTTTTTATCCTTTCTTTTCTTTTCTCTTTATTTTATTTAATAAAAACCATTAAATATATATATATATATATATATATATATATACTTAATTTCTATTTTTCTTTTATTCCTTTCACATAAAATAAAATAAAATAAACCAAGAAAATATCAGGTTTACACATTTTCTTTGAATTGCCAACTTTATCTCTTTAGAATGCATAATCTACCTAACTTTCTTTTCGAGAAACAACACACGTTTACTTTTTCTCAGAGGGTTGTTTAGTCTTTTCAACAGATCACCTACTTCATCGCAGCATACTTAGGTGTAGGTACTTATCCCCGTCTTACCATCCAACGCCTAGTTCTTAGCATCAAATGCATGCTTCTCCTTCACGAGTTAACCTTATTGCATCGCTTACTCCATATGGTAACACTTAGACCCAGTATTTCCCTTCGCATCACCTTTTCTTCCATCTCATCCCTCTCCATAAAATTCCTCTTATTTACACTTAGTTAAATAATCTTATCCAATGTGGCTCCGCTTCAACAAGACTCCTTTTTGGATCATGACCTCACACTTTAAGGTTAGTTGATATGTTGTTCTCTTAAGAAATGAATATAGGTCTTGAACAATAAGGGACCCACCCTTTCATTAGCCCGAGAGAGATTCAGTTTATAGGTTAGACCTTAAACCAATTGTTCAATAATGGTTAGTAAGACTTAAGGAAGAAGATGTAATCTCGGGGTAAAATAATAATTTTAACCCAGCTGAGATTACAAACAACCTATGAAGAATTAACTTACTAATTATGGTTATATCAGATGGACACAAATAATATATCTATAGCAAGGGGAGTGCAACTATGAAACTTTAGTGGAATGAACCGTTAGTTAACGAATGTTGATTAGCTCGCTCTAAAAAAGTCCATGTTACGTTCTATAGGTCCATTAGGTTCCCTTGCTAGCTCGTATGGATTAAACTTAGACTAGAATCGTGGAATGATTCGAATTATTCGAATTAGTTGAGGAGAGAGAAACCAAAAAATATATGTGATATAGCCGTCAATTATTAGTTAGAGATAGAGTTTATATTTAAATGTGATCTAAATATAAAAAAATGAATGTAGATTCATACTCAGAAGCTTGGAAACGATGGAAATAGTAAAAGCTCTAAAAATTCAAAGACTTAACTTTTGATTTTGAAAAGTTAAAATTTGACCGACTATAGATTCAAACGTGATTTGAATTTTGAGAAAATGAATGCGGACTCATGCTCGGAAGTTCAAAATTAGACAAGACGAACAAATGTAAATAGTCAAAATGTTGACTTTTGGTTTGAAAAAAATCAAAGTTTGACTTTTACCAAATGACCATTTTGCCCTATGACCAAAGTCAGTGGAAAAATCCAATAGTTTGTTGAATAGTCTCACTAACTCTAGTGAACTAGATGTTTCCATTTGATGAAGACAAAAAACCCACTAGCTAGAGAAAGTGGATTATGTGTTGTTGGGCCATGGCATTACGTGAACGTGCAATTTTGCATTGGATTTCATTATAAATATGAGCTTTCATTTACGTAAAGAAAACTTTTTGGTTTTTGAATGAATTTGGGTTGCTTAATTTAAGCCTAAAAAAAAATTCTCTCAAGCCTTAAATCCTAGTCTCATAAGAAAATCCATTTTCTTATTTTCAATCTCTTTCTCTCTCCCGATTCCTTCATCCATTAGACCCCATAACTCGGTTATGAGTTGGAGGATAGTAGATCAACTCTAGTACTTATTTGGGTCGAGTATGCTTGAGGAATTTTAAGAAATCGGAGCTACGAAGGTAGATTTCTTCAAAATCCTAAGTTTTATTAATTTAGGATTTCATGTTAATTAAAGTGCAATTAGAGTAGAGTTTTAATCTGTATTTCCCTGCGCATGTCTAAATTTCATCAGAATTGAATAATATATGCACAACCATCAAAAAAGCATAAGAGTTGATGATTATATATATATAAATTGAACATTACACCACAACAAATATCACTTACAATAACGTCAAACAAATGCTATCATCTTTTGAAGCTACTACAAGATCCATGAAAAACCTAAAGGTACCTTCTTGAGAATGGGTTTTTATAGTTAATCTTTCTTGAGAATTATGTGTTTAATTGCATCAATTTCAAACTTCAATTGGATTCCAATGTTTTTTTTGCATGAGTTCTTGTTTGAATGAATTGATCACTCATGATAGCATGTAATTCTCTTTAGTTTCTAATGGCTCTAAGATGAATTTTGATACAAGAATCATTGGAAATTCTTGATTTGATTTGTATTTATTTTGTTTTAATCACTTCTTGAATTGTCCAATTTGAATTAAATTAATTAATCATTTTTAAGATGGAGACTTTTCTTGCTTTTGAATGTCACGACATTGAAACCTAGAATTTTAATGCAAACGTAAAGAATGCACGAAAACTGCCAAGATGAAAGTGCATTTAGTAAGTTTAGTATGAATCTTGATGCAATTCTTGGTCATTAATTAAGGATAGTTAAACAAATTTGCTCTGAATTGAAATTGTATGGAATATTATTGTTTGTTCAATGATAAAAAGATTTGGTAGAGACACTCATTCACACCTTTAATTATGGGGTTGTTTAAAAAATATAACAAATTGACAAAATATTTATACTGTATAGAGCAATTTTGAAAACGAAAAAATCCCATAGGCTTATAATGAAAAATAGAAAAAATGCCCAGTCAACATGCAATTAATCGACCACGCGAACATGTGTAATTCTTCTTCTAAACGCTCATGATATGCGATCTGTAGGAAATGATACATGATCGAGTAGGAAATGAGACACGATTGTGTAGGTAGTATCAACATCGGCTACACGAGTGCATGTATTTCTTCTTCTAAACAATCATGATATGTGATTATGTAGTAAATGATACGTGATTGTGTGGTTCTTTTTAACGATGGAAAAAATGCTTCGTGTAATTCTTCTTCTAAATGATCATACGCAATCTTGTAGGAAGTGATACACGGTTGTGTAGAAAATGATACACGGTCGTGTAATTCCTTTTAATGATGAAAAAAAATGCTTTAAATATAAACAATCGTGTTCACCATACACAATCGTGTTGACTAGGTAAGTGATCGTTTAGATTATATCAAAGTGTTATCTAAACGATCTTGTATTCTGGAAGAGGTGCTGTAACAAAGAAAGAGAAGATAAAGAAAGAAGGAAAGAAAAAGAAGATGAATAAAAATAGAAGAAAGAAAATCTTGAAGAGGAGCTGAAAATTTTTGGAAGAGAAGATGAATAAATCACAAACAAGAAGAAAAAAGAGAAGTGATGAATCGTCTGCAATATCAAGGGCAAATATGAAATTTATGAAAGGTTTCTACCGGTTTCATGGACTTTTTGATTTTGTTACATAGGCCGTAAATATTTTGGTGTTTTGTTTTATTTAGGAAAATTAACTGTTAATTAAATTGATTTAATGACACTTAAGTTCGAAGAATTTAGTTTTTTTTTTTTGCGAAAAACACATTTTTTTTACATTTACGACACATTTTTCTCCTTCCAACCACAATTTCATTATTCTCCTTGTGTCATTGGAATCCAAAATTGGGGTAGTGTACCAATTATTTATTCAATCTTCTAAGTCGATTTATTCTCCTATATTACGGTTTGTTAATGGAACAATAATTGATTGTGTAAGAAAAAACAATGATAATTAAATGAAAGAGATATGGTAAAATATTAAATGTTATTTAAAACTTCCAGTGAACTGTTATACAATTAATTTCGTATTGAGAAAAAAAGTTATTTCCCTTTCCTTGGTCAAACTTTACAACAACAATCTTTATCTGTGCTTGTGCTAGGTAGCTTAGGGTAACAAAACCCAACACCAAGATTCTCTTGAATGCAATCATTGTAACACGATTCGTCATCATAAGTGTCAGAGCATGGTCGTACACAATGCACATTCAACACGTCTCCTTTTGCTGTCATGTCATCAAAGATAACATTGTTTAAAACATTGTTCTAACAAAAATAGTACTCAAGAATTAGAGGAGTTATGAGTGAAGTGCATACTTGTTGATACAATGCAAGCGAATATCACAAAGACAACTATTGATATTGTAACAAACTTTCGAGTTGCCATGTCTCTTAAACAGTTTGGTTGCTATTATTAATTGCGATGGATATGGTTCTACAAAATGCCTAAAGTGGTGTATTTAAAGTGTCTCTTTTCGAAACTTCAAAACGATAGGGTGTTAGTCTAGCCTTAAAAAAAGTAAAGATATCGTGTTAATTTAGTGTATGAAAACTAATCCTTCTATTTCGAGGCGATGCTCAAAATAATGAAAGAGGGACGTTAAAGGTACTATTTTAAAATAAAGTTAAATAACAAAACCGTATTAAGCATGAAATAAAATTAGAAGAAAAAAAAAGCCATACGCAGTTGATGTATGAAATTCCGTTATTTACAAAACTTTGAAGAGAACTCGTAAAAGAAATTTAGAAAACACAAGATTTACCCAAAATTTAAATCTTTTATTACAGAAAACAATCTAAAGATGTCCATGTTCTAAGGTTAAGGAATATGCTACGTAGTTCGAGAAATCTGTTAAAAAAATAAAATATCTAAACTTATTTTAAAACTTAAAGCTAAGGAGTTTTGACACAATTTTTATTCTCAACTATATACAAAATGCACCCGTCTATAAAAAATGATGAGTTTGTTAGAGTTTATTCTATAAAACTCGTAGTTTGTAATTTAAAATCATATTTCAATAAAGATATTATTGAGAAGTTATTGTGAATTTGAATATTATAATCTTGTATCCAATAAGCTAAGGTTCTGAGGCTATCTCGATTAATCTTGAGCTTTATTTAAAGATATAAACATGGATAAAGTTCGAGTATATAGCCTAAACGATCTTATTCTGGGGACACTATGAATATGACCCGATTTGTAGTTAGTAGAAATGATGTGATCTTAAGTCGTTCATGTACAGACATGAAACTGAGACTATCTTATGTAAAGAGTTTACATAAGATTGAACCATAAAATAGTGGCTTTTATGTTGTAAGATTGTCTACTATATAAAACTTATTTCGATTCTTGATGATCTAGATAACTTAATCTTAATTCTGAGCTAACTATGAAGTCATGTTCAAAGAGGATTATCCTTAGATTTGGATTGTGAGGGTAACTTACTAGTCATAGCTAAATAAGCCTCTGATTTGCCTGCCTCGCCTTGGCCTTCCTCGTGGTGCTATAACTACCTATAACGCATCATTACATTAGACATTTATAACCTTATCATGTGACTCCTATATGCATGATTCTAACTTCCCAAGAACTTATGCTATGATACCAACTTGTCATGCCTCGCCCCAAAGGTCACTCTATGCGATCAAGTGGAGGTGTGACCACCTAGACAGTCAACGCATATCTCCCTGCGAGATAACACAATAAACGTCTAGTAAGCGAAATAAACAACATTTACTCTAATCGCGTGCTAAAGACATATTAAGGTTGCAGAAGAACTTGCTTTGAAAGGTCAGCAAAGATTACATTTGAAATAAATACAAAGTGAATTCTCATAAAATAGAATATATAAGTTCTTTCCCAAAACAAACATTTCCTCTTCTTGCCTAACAATTCATGCCATGCGATCTGATGAATACTAACAAGATGATGCAACAAGGTTGTGGCATAGTAGGTGATCAAAACGACATGTTAAACGATGGATGTCCTTCTCTACCTGGGGGGAGGGGATAAAATAAAATATTTGAAGATTATACAAAAGAGTTTGGTGAGTAAGGATTTTCTTCAACTCATTTAAAAGAATTCATTCACATCATAATGCGTTGCAAAATTCTTTTCACATATACTCTGCGATACAAATAAGTATGCATTTCAATTAACATATGAGTTCAAATCAAATAATTTTGCTGTGTTAGGAGATTAAAATCTTATTGGCAAATATCCATAAGAACCATTTCCTTGAAAAATCATTTCATCATAACTCACATTGCATAGAAAAGCATTTCCGCATTGATGCATTATAGTTTGTAAACATTTTTAAAGAGAATCTCTCACAATCGGACAACCTCTTCCTTGAGCTCTTTGCTGAAGTTAAACTCGTGATAGCTCCCAAACTTCTTTTCAACTCCTTCACTCTTTTAGGTTAACACAAGGTAGAACATAAGCTCTTAAACTTAGAGGACTTCTCCTATTTATAGGCTTTTCTGGTGAGGTTTTCCATTCCGAAAAGATTACCTCTGCCCGACGGTAAGGATCATTCAATATCAAAATGTCACATGGCCACTACCACTACCTTATCCTGATCAAAGTGGGTAGCAAAGTTAATTGAAATGTTGACCTTATTACGTAAGGATGATGTCAGCTACTTCATGGCAAAGGAAACTTATACTGCCTCTTATTTGAACGCATAACATTTTTATATCGCATAGATAAAATGCCTTACAAACACTTCCAGTCGCCAGCCCTCATCATGTGTAATCTCAATGCAGCCAATTTCTGACGCATGTGGTTTTAATGCGTAATTTCAGAACGTGATCAGAGTCTCACACCATTTTAGGTGTAAAACCGAATGGATAGCTGGGGATGTAGGGTGCAAGACAGAATTCACTCATATCCTCTTTATGTCACCCTACCCCAAATGACACCTGCTGCGACCAGATGGGAGCGTAACGCCAAGACACCCATCACATATCTTACTGCAAGATGATACGTTGAACGCCTAGTAAGTGGAATAGCTCACTTCAACTTGTCTCATTGTAAACTTTACTTTGGCTTTATAGACTTTCATAGCTCATCGTAGCGAAAATACTTAACCTTTGGATTGTACTCCATCGACTAGGTTTCAATACTTAACTCAAATTCAACTACCAAGCGATAAGTACAAGTAATGATGCAACGAAATAAACATAACTTCTCTTTATTAACTTAACACTTTACACAGAGTTTGCACTTAAAAATTATGTACCTTTCTCGCATGGTACAAAAGTAAAACCTGAGTTCTACACCCACCTTCCTTCATCCACAGAGTGATACTCTTCATGTCAAGGTCTTTAGGAGTATTAGAACCCCTTTCTTATCCTTATCCTTGATCACCCAGAAACCCAACTCAAGGATAATCTTTAAGCTCTTCACCATTTGCTAAGCTTTTCGACTCATCATCTTTAGCCACACAGAACTTTGCTGCTGCACTCGAATTCTCTTCTTAGCTGATCTGTATTTCTTAGTGTTAAAGAGTGAAGTTCTTACCTACTGCTCCTTAAACGCAATATGGAAAAAGGTAGCTTGCTTGTTGCACAAGTTTACATAACCACCTACCTTTCCCTCATTTACTTGACTTCTACGTCTGATAGCCATTCTTTACTTAACTTCAACGTTTGATAACCTGGATAGGGGAAACTTAAAACATAAGTCAAAGACTTAGTGACTGATGGGTTTAAGAAAATACCTTTTTGGAAAATACAACAATTACAATCATAACAACAATCATAGTCTCATGAACACAAGCATACATCACGTCAACACAACTTTCATTGTTCAAATGACAATCACAGCAACCATAAACAATCTCATACATTTTAGTTCATCACCATTCATCATTCATCACCGGGACCTTAGATTCTCTTATCCACATCTAATCACCTAAACCTGGGATTCACTTCACCAACATTTAGCCGCTTGGACCTTAGATTTACTTCACTAGCAACTTTGCATTAAACATGGGATTTCCACCAACATCTTATGATAGACTTGGATTTCTAACCAGCATCTAGTAGCACGCATTTTCATTTCACACCTAGGATTCACTTGCACTACCATCTCATTGCCTAAACCTTGGATTCACTTTTACTAGCATCTTACAATAGACTTGGAATTCGCTTTCACCAGCACCTCACAATTCATTCCTTGCCTAGATCTGGGATTCACTTCCACCTGTATCTAGCTTTCAAGTACACAACTCATTCTCGCTCAAACATGGGATTTACTGTAACGCCCCAAATATTTTGAGGTATTTCTCCAACCTAAATTGTATTTTGTTTATATTTTAAATTTTGGGTGTTATTATTATTGTTGGAATTTTGGTGAGGAAAAGACAAAGATTTTATTAAAAAGGGAAAAGAAAAGGAAAATGATAAAATTAACAATATAATATAATATAATATAATATAATATAATTTAGTTTATCTCGTAACGAACCAACTTTTCAAACTAAGCTGAGGTCATTACTTTAATACTAAGACACTTCATGTAAATATAAAGTTCATAAAAATCTATTTAAAATAAAGTGAACATCCAAACATAAGAAAAATTGTCTTCGTGCCTTATTTCAAACAAATTTAAGAGTTCACAAACATCGTTTATGAAATCATTAAAAACAAATAGATGTCTTAAACATGACACTCATTTTCAATCCTCAAAACTAAAAACAGTAAAAACATTAAGCGGAAACATTGAAAGAAAAACGTTCTCATATGGCGATCAAGAGTCCTTGTACGTCGCTGGTCTACCTCTCGCATTACTTTTGCCTGAAAAAGTTAAACATAAAAGGGTGAATATAAGTAAGAGACCCTATTGATTTCATTAGGGGTAAAAATGGTTAGCTTCCTATTAGAAAGTATCTTGCAACATAACAGTCTTGTGATCTCGTAGAATACATGTATCAGTCTAGTGATCCTGTAGGATGCACATAACAGTCTAGTCATCCCAAAGGATGCACAACATGTGGTGATTCCATAGAACACCGTGCTTGCAAGGTACACTACCCCATAGATAAAGCTAACAGTTACCCCTCAGTCTATTCTAAATAATCCAAGACAGTCACATCGAAACACATTTAGAACTAACAATTCATTCTCTACACATAACCAGTCAAAACAAACACGCTAAAGCATATTGCTGTTTAGTCAGCAGTACAATCCATCAGTATATTTAAACTACGCATAATAGTTAAACCATCTCAATTCAGTTAATAATGTAAACCATCAATACTTTCTAATTCCACATAACAGTTGATCTATCTCAGTCAATATATTCCAACTACCGTCTCGTTCAATACATTCCAACTTCAATATGAGTCTAGTAGTAGAATCCCTTACCTCGAACTTAGTTAAATTCCTTGGTTGAAAGGTAAATTTTCCAAATGAATCAATCTTAAACATATATAAAGGATAAGAAGTTAATAATTTTACCTAATAAAATTATTAACGATCATCACCTAAAATTTTTAATTTAACTTACCAAATTAAGTTTGAAACCAAATCACTCCTTGACGTCAAGGTTCCCAATCTGCTATGAAAAAAATCTCTAAGTGATCCCTTTGAGAAGACTCTAAATAAGTTCCAAAACTAATTAACTTAAATACCTTTAAGAAAACTTTAATGAGTAATCAAAACCCATCTAAATCCACATAAAAAATTGAGAAAAGAACTCACAACGACTCACAGCAAGGCAGAGGCGACGACTCAAATTTGGGCGTGGCTTGGAGTGGAGAGGACTGGATGGGGAAGAAGCTGAAGATGAAAAAGGAACAACAGCTGCAAAACACTGCAATGCGAAACAGAAAAGATGCGCGCTGTAAGCTCCCATCACTTTCTCCTTTTTATTTATATTAATATTTCCTAAGTTGTAAAAAATAAGTTTAAATCTAATTGCCAATTCTTTAAGGTTGAATTATTTTAAGAAGAAAATTGGAACAAATTTAGTTTAGAATAAGGCTTGAAAATTTGAATGTTGAAAGAAGAAAACTAACGGCAAGATGGTCATTCTTATGTTATTAGTATTACTTTTTAATTAATGAAAAAAAATGAAGAAAAATCTAGATTCTTCTTCTGCTTCATGAAAACACAAAAAGTTCTCCCACTCTCTTAAAATTTCTCATGCCCAAGACCTCTCTTCTTCTCCTTTGTGCCGACGCCAATGATTAGGAAGTGATTAGAGACCGAACCAAGCAAAGTTGGTGGGCATGTAACCCCTCGAGATTAGGAAGGGGATATGAATGAACCAAGATCATATTCGAATGAAAGAGATCTTGAGAACATGAAAGTATGGTTGAGAAAAACTTAAAAGAATTGAAAGTCACTATTTATACCAACAAGCTCTACCTTTCTTTTCGGTGGCTCAATCATAGGAACTCCAAAGTTAAATGTGCTCAATTTGAAGCAATCTAATTCTATGTTGGGTGACCTTCTGGAAATTTTCCTAGGATGTATTTGAGTGGGGACAAAGTATACTAAAAGAACATGTGTTGGTTTGTGAGGATACCTTTCACTCTTTGAAACATTTAACACAAGTAAGGATGATGAAGTCGGATCGTAAGGGAATGTCTTAGGCGTTATATACACCTACAAGAACATGTTTTGGATCATTGTGTTTGTATAAAAAACAAAGTGGGTCGTGGTCATAGTGTTATCAGGATAAGATACCCGATCATATCCTTATACTATAGACTCTTTAAATTGTTCAAGACTCATAAGACAACTTAGAATGTTAGCTTATTGGATTTAGGGTTATTAAGATAAAACTAATAAAATAATCAATAACTTTTTACTAATAATGGTCAATGAGTTACATTTACTATCTTAAGTTTAGGGGTATAAATTGCTATTTGCCCTTATAAATGTTTTGGTTCATTTTGCTATATTTGAAAATAATCTTTGTTTATATTACATTATAACTATTTATTTATTAGTAATTATAATTTCTTGATATTCCATTTTCTATGATACCTCATTTTTGCTCTTCAATTTCACAACACAAACAACAATGCAATAACAAGTGTTGCTCTTGGCACTACTAAAACCGTCCATTTGATGTACAAAAATTCCATATTATGTACAAAACTTATCACAGGAAAGAAAAAGAAAAGAAAAGAAATGTATGTAACACATAATTTATCAAAAAGCTATTGTTTTTTTTATTAGACCAAACGATCTAAACACATCCATTTTTTTAGGTTAAAAATCAAGAAAGGTGCATGCTACTTAGTGTGAGAAACCCTTTCGAGAAGAAAAATATATATTTACCTATTTATAAGCTTCAACCATGGAATAAAGAGTTTGGAAACATTTTTACTTTCAACTATATACAATAACATTGGTCTATGAAATAGAGGAATGAAATGACATGCAACGCTCCAAAAATTAAGATAATTTTGAAGTTAATTATCTTAATTTTATTTAATTAGATTTAATTTATTAGGCGTTATTTTGAATTCATTTAATGAGAATAAAGATATATATATATATATATATTGGTATTATATATATATATATCCTAAAAAGAAAAGAAAATAATAATAATAAAGATTATTGTTATTATTTTGGTCTATAAATAGCATTAGAATGCTTAAGTTAAAAAGAAAAGGAAAAAGATAAAGGTTATTCATCTTCTTCACTAGAATAATCCTATGCTGCCGCCGCCTCACCAATTTAGTTATAATTGGTCCTTTTGGCAAACCTTGAAGATTTAAAGTGATGAATTTTCCTATCAAGGATAAGAGAATTTTTCAACTTCCATTTGAGTAACCTTGGTAAGCTAAAGTAATTAAATTAATAATTTGTTAAGTGGTCTTTTAAAAAATATAACAAAGCAGCAAAATATTTACACTGTATAGAACAATTCCAAAAATGAAAAAAGCTCAGAGGCCAACCGTGTAAAATACAAAAAAATGCCCCATTAACCAAGTCGTCAACAACGCGCGCATAATATATTTGCGATCGTTTAGATTTGGTTATTCTTTGCTACGCGATCGTTTAGATGTGACTACAATTTATCTTTTCAATTATATCGTTTAATTTTGTTACACGATCGTTTACTTTGGTTACGTTTAAATTTGGTTACACGATCGTTTAGATTTGGGATTTTTTTCAAAATTTGGTACACGATTTTTTTAATTCTTTTGATACACGATCGTTTAGATTTCTCTAAACGATAATTTTTTTATAGGATCGTTTACTGTTTTTTATACAATCGTTTACATTTGGCTATTCCAATCTAAATAATTTTTTGCAAGGTTCTTTATCCACGATCTTTTATTTTTCCTACACGATCGTTTACTTTTTCTACACGATCGTTTACATTTGGCTACTTCAATCTAAATGATTTTTTTCAAGATTCTTTATACACGATATTTTATTTTTTCTACACGATCATTTACTTTTTCTACACAATCGTTTACATTTGGCTACTCCAATCTAAATGATTTTTTCAAGATTCTTTATACACGATCTTTTATTTTTTTACACAATCATTTTTTTTTACACAATCGTTTACATTTGGTTACTCCAATCTAAATGATTTTTTTTTCAAAATTCTTTATACACGATCTTTTAGATTTTGCTATATTTTTTGTATATGGTCATTTAGATTTGGTTAACCAAATTTAAACGACGTAAAAAAAAGAGAAAAAGAAGAAAGACGATGGAAAGAAACCACAGCGAAAAAAAAAGGAAAAGAAGAAATATGATAGAAAGATTAAGCGACGTAAAAAAAAGAATTAGAAAAGAAGAAAGTCGATGGAAAAAAATCGCAGCAGAAAAAAAGAAGAGGAAAAGAAGAAATACGATGTAAAGAAATCGAAGTAGAAAAAAAGAAAAGAAGAAAGACGATGAAAGAAATTGCAGGAGGAACACGATGAAAGAAATTGCAAGAAGAGAAGAAAGATGGAAGGACAAACCTAAAATATTTAAACAATGGCTAACTTTATGGACTTTGTTACACGAAACGTAAATAGTTTGGTGTTTTGTTACATTTATGAAAGTTTCCCATTTTTTAATTTAATTTTGGAAAACTTTCCTAAATATAACAAACTAGTGAAATCTTTACGGCCTATGTAACAAAACTCATAAAGTTAGCCACTTTTTAAATATTCCAGGTTTGCCCTTCCATCATTTTCTCCCTGCGATTTTTAATCGTCTTCCTCTGTACTAATCGTCTCCTCTATACTCTTTTTTTTAGCTGCGATTTCTTCCATTTTTTTTGTTTTTAGATTTGGGTAACCAAATCTATTTCTTTTTATCGTGCATGTATGTATTTTTTTTTCATTCATTGTATGCATTGTATCGTCTTTCTTCTTTTACGTTTAGATTAGGTAACCAAATCTGATGGTGTATAAGAATCTTGAAAAAATTGGTTAGACATTTAAATTAGGGTAACCAAAACTAGATTGTGTATAAAAAATATTCAGAAAAATCGTTTATACCAAATTAAAAAAAGTCAAACTACTTGTTGAAAAATCCTTTGGTAGACCTTTAAAAAGCATTCAAACAGATGGGGGGTGATTCAAAACTTTTGTTCCTTTTCTTAGTAACAACGACGTTGAACACAAAATCACCTATCCCCATAGAACACAATAAAATAGGATTGTTGAGAGGAAACACAAATATGTAATGTATATACAGTCTAACCTTACTCTCCCAAGCCACCTTACCCCTCACATTTTCGGATGAAGCCTTCTCAACAAGGGTCTTTCATCCCTTGTCTTTAGCCACATTACCATTACTACAAAAACAAATTCTCTTGACGTTTTTAAACCGTAAAAAATTATCATTCTTGATGGTTTTAAAACTGTAATTGAAATCAGTGTTAAGAAAGTTGAAGTTTTTTACAGTTGATAAAGACGTCAAGAATAGTGAACGTTGATGTATTATAAATGTCAAGTATACAAATTTACATGATAGTTAAAAACCGTCAAGAGTACGAGTGTTCATGATATTTAAATATCGTCAAGGATACGAGTGTTCATGACATTTAAAAACTGTCAAGAGTATAAGTGTTGATGACATTTAATAACCGTCAAGAAGTTGATTGTTTATGACATTTAAAAACTATCAAGAATGCACTTGATTATGACATTTTAAAACCATCAAAAATATATTTTTATGACATTTAAAAATCGTCAAGCATGTTTCGAATTTTTTTTTAAAATTGTAATTCAATTATATTTTTGTTCCTGTACTGTGTTTCCATACTCTTGGCAGTCTTTAAATGACTCTGAATAAAAAAGACTAATGTCTGCCTATTAGAATAAATTACAAACAAATTACAAACTTTTATATTGTCAGTTAAACGTTTGTCCTTAAACATAATTTTCATCGACTAATTCTATTTTAACACAATTAGTACACATATAAATAAGAACTTTCATATATAATAATAACATAGATAACGTTTCTACAAAGAAACTAAGTACACAAAATCTATCGAATTTCCCTAAAGGGACAAATACAAACAAAATAGAAACTAAACCTTGGTAATATATTTTTACAAAGAAACTAAATACAACAAGGTATTGTTGTGTATATATAACGAAATTACAACAAGTCTTGTCACTAACCAAACATCCATCATTTGCTTGGTAGCTTCATCACTACAGTAGATCAATTAGATATTGGTGCAAGACCTAATAAAAACACAATAATAGTTTTCAAGAGTTACAAACTAGCTTCAAAACTTTGTGAGATTAAAATGATCCAAGAGAAGCTTGAGAACCAAAAACTAAAGAGTGTAATACAATCTACCAACTAAATAAAACACATCATGTAATATAATTCATGTAAAAGAGGTTTTTAAAAAGTGCTCAAGTGAGACTCTCGCTCTCCAAACAACTCATTGAAAATAACAAAACAAAAGTCTAAAAGAGAGAAAACAATTCATTCTATTGACTTACAAATGAACTTCAATTCCTGATGATGAATTTCCAAAAGCCTCGTCTCCATAAAAAATAAATACAAGCATAAACAAGTTAAATGTACACCCAGAATTGAAAAGAAACTACTAAGCATGTCTTGATTAAAGCAGTACAAGCTCATTTAAGACAATTAGAAGTTCAGGGAAAACCCAAGAAATCTTGCATATTCTCGTTGTGGTTATGTGTTTCATTCAAGGCAAGAACATAACCAAGCAACAAAAGTAAGTTGAATCTTCTGATAACTGAATTGCCACGAATCAAAACGGATAAATGGAGATAAAATAAGGAAAACTATCAATATTTTTATATAATGGAAAAGAAAAAAGAAAAGCTACAATCTTTAACTATTAGGAAATTTTACAGAAATTGACATCATGTATAAGAAAATCTTATAAACTCAATAAATGATTTTTATCTTATAATTGAAAGTGAAGTTTTATTAACTATATTTCTTTCATTTTAATATTTCCTTCCGCTTTTAGAGTATCTACAATAAATAATATTCTCTCATCCTAAGTCTTATTAAGGAACCAAAATCAACTATATTGAAAGTCAATGGTGTCTTTGACTCTAACCATCCGACGAACAAAGCAAGAATAAAAAACTTTCAATTATCACAAATTAAAGAGGTGCAACAAAATGATTCCCAAACTTTTTCATAGACCTCTTATGTAACGACCTAACTCTTTATACTAAGTTGAAGTTATTACTCAAAACACCAATAACAAAAGACAATTTCTTAAAAAGAGAAAAACTAAAATTTTCATTAAAAACAAAATACTGAAACACTGGTACATAGACGCGAAAGCAAAACTGAGTCCACTTATGGCATGTCACAGACCCTTTTTGTCGTTCACCAGCTTTTCTCTACCTTTACCTCTGCCTAAAATATTAAACATAGAAAAGATTAGTATAAACATATACTCAATAAAGAACCTACTACTAGTCTCATTAGGTGTCCGTTAACTTTCCATTAGGGTCTCGTAAGGAAGTACCCCTAAAGTGGCGTGTTCCCACATACACGTAATCTAATGATTCCGTAGGAACACGTTTGGTCTTCAATGAACCCAAAGGAACACCTAAGACAAAACTTATCTTCGGTGAACCCGAAGGAACACCTAAGAAAAATTAGCCTTCAGTAAACTCGAAGGAACACTTAAGACAATTGAGTTGTAAGTGACCGCATCAAACCACTTATATACATAACATATCATGACAGATTAGTAGTCCCGTCGAACCAATAAAAAAGTGGTGATCCCGAGGGACGCCCATATGGGTACAACTCTAACAGACAAAGTTAACAAAATACTCATTCATAGCATGTAGCATATCATAAACATCATAAACATGACATGAATATTAATCTTAACGTCTTTAATTATGTGATCAATATATCATGCATCATCATCAATGTAAATCAATCATCGTCATCAACACATTATGCATCTTAGCTACATCAATGCATAATGAAAAAATTGCATGCAAGTTTTTAAGTTCAGTTTGATGGTTTAGTAGGAGAATCTTTACCTAGAAATTTTAGCCAAACAAAATACTCCTTAGCTGACAGTAAAAATTCTTCAATTAATTTGATCATAATCATAAAAGAAAATTTTAGTATCTTAATTAATAAAATTAGTAATTAGCTATCATCCAAAAGTTCTTCTAAATTAATTAACTTCCTAAAATTTGGTGTTGAAACCTCAACCTTGATTGGGAAAAATACAAGATTAAATCTTCAAAATTTAGTCAATTGAACTTTCAAAGAAACTCGAATTAGATCCAAAATTAAATTAACAAATTATTGATTTAATTACCTTATCTTACTAAAGTTACTCAGGTTGAAAATTTTTCTTAACCTTGATGGAAAAATTCATCACTTAAATCTTCAAGCTTTGCCAAAGAGACTAATCATAACTAGAACTGGTGAGGCAGCAACGGCGTCAGGAGTTATCTTAGTGAAGAAGATGAAGAACCTTTTTCTTTTTCTTTTCTTTCCAACTTAAGCATTCTAATGTTATTTATAATCCAAATAATAACAATAATATTTACCTTATATATATATATATATAATATTAATATATACATATATTTTTGTTCCAATTATCTTTTCTCAATAAATTTCTTAAATGCATAAAATCTTAGGCATTTATAACCATTAATAATAAGAAGTATTATTATTATTATTACTTTCTCACCAAAATATATATATAAAAAAACATATATATTTATTTAAACCATTATTCTCTCACCTAGGACAAAACTGTTCGCTGAACCGGAAGGAACACTTAAAGAGAAACTGGTCTTCAGTGAACCTAGGAGAAATGAGGGAGGAGGGAGGAAAGAGGAGAGAGAAAGTCTAGCTCTTCTTTGGATGAAAGAGTTTTTTACAAACTCTATTTCTATAAATTTATCATTTTGGAGTTTTAGCTCATGTTTTTCAATGTTCCCTCTCTTCCCTAGGTAGAGATTAAGTTTCAGGTGCCAACACGAGTTTAGCTCATTTGGCATATGTGTGTTCCTTGGGATAAGAGGTCTTAAGTTCAATTCTCTATCAAAAATTGTATTTAGTAAGACTTTTTTTTAAAGAAAAGAGTTTCAGGTACCTGTTGAGTCGTCACACGCCGCACCTATCATGCTAGAAATCGGCTACATTTGGTGTATTACTTATATTTGGGGAGAATTCGAAGATTAATTGAGACTCGTTAGTGGCATGTAATGGGTTGCATGTTTTAAATAACTTTACCGTTGGACATAATTTATCTTGAGGTTGTTTTAGTAAGTTTATACGTGAAAAATTATTTGGGATCTGGATTTTGTTGAGCAGCTCATGGTGAGATACAATTGGTGGTTGCGAGCGAAATGTTACGTTGGAAGTATACTATTTTTTTGTTTGTAAGGCTTGGTTAATCCGTTTTTCAGTCTCTGTCAAAATTTGTATAGAATTTGATGAAACACGTTTTGCAAGTGTTTCAGAGTGGCTTCTATCTAAATTTAGTACACCTCTTTTAGAGAGAGAGTCGATGCCAGAAACGTGTTCCACCAACACCCTGACACGTGGGAAGGGACGGGCTCACATTTTTTTATATTATTTTTTAATATCATTAGAAAATATAAAAAAAATAAATAAAACCGTTCTCCACTCTTCACTTTCCTCTAGTTCTCTCCAATCTTCAACGTTCGGCTCCTCCCCTCCGATCAGAGGACGCCGGCGACCGCCGCTTATCCTCTCCCATCAGACGACACCGGCGACTGAAACTCCGATCTGACCAGCTGGGCTCTCCCTCCGTTTTGGTTACTTGCTGTCTCGGGTTAGGGGTTTTTCCCTTTTCTTTTCTTTTTTGTGTATCAATGTTTGAGGAATGTTTCAACTGTTCTGACCGAACATATATATTTCTTTATGCTTTTCTTCTATTCATTACTTCGTATTAATATATAGTCCCAACGGAAATGAGGAAATTTATATGAAACATTGCTTTTCGGGTGCATTTTAAAAAATTATGTATTTTTCTATTTATTTAATGTGGAATTTGTACATATATGGTGTGAGTTTTTGGAATATTATCTGGAATTTTTGGTATGGTTTTATCAGATTTGAGACATATGATGCTTTCTTTGGAATGTTTTTGTTTTGAGAACATTTTTTTAATGAATTCATTCTATTTTTTATACTAGATGCCATCTTCCTCCTCGTCTACATCTACCAATAGTAGTCAATCGTCCACGTTTTTACATTTGTTTTGGATGAAAATGTGGTCTCTATTTAGGATTTTGTATCTGTATTGTAGGTTGTAACTGTTTGATGGACTCAGACAACTAATGTACTCTTTATTTATGTTTTAAATAAATATTGCTATGTTCTTAGAAATTGAGCGTGTCGTTCCGTGTCATGTCGCATGTCCGTGCTTCCTAGATCTAGATTAGGGGGAATATCTAGAATGAGGTGCGACACATTGGGATATCTTTTTCGCAAGACCAATGGTTGGATAGTTCTAATTTGGGTTGTGTTCTCTACTCCCAAGTCTCCTTAGAAGTTAGAATTGTAACTAATCCTAATGGTTAAGTGCTGGAGCAATGAGGTGCAATTATTCTATCTTGGTTTGTCCCTTTTAGACAGTTTTTAAAGGATGAAGAAGCTTTGGATTTTCATATTTTATTGGGTTTTTTAGAAGGATGAAGAGTTCTTCACTTGGATTCAAGAAGTTGGAAGTTGGAGTCTTTGGGCTTGTTTTTTCAGTTAAATCTCTTACAAATATTTGTTGGCATGTACTCCAATTGATAAAGTTCTTTACATGGAAATCAAAATGGCCTCGTCATGTAAATATCACTATTTGGGTTATGATTTTTGGAGCTCTCAACTACTCTCTTACAATCCAAAGAAAACTTCCTTCTCACTATTTGTTACCTTCAATTTTCGCTCTATGCTTGGCAGATGATGAGAGGTCCCAACATCTCTTCTTTTGATTGTTGCTATTCAAAGGCATGTTGGTCGAAGTTGTTTTCAACGTTCAATCTTCCATTGGTTTTTATTGATTTGTTCAAGGACAGTGTGTTTTTGGCTTTTGGCTTTTGGCTTTGAGTGAGTCCTCCCTTAAAGTTGAAGCCTCTCTCTCAAATTTTATGGTCTAAAAAACCAGTTATAGCTATTCTCTCCAAAATTTGATTTGAAAGAAACCAATGCATTTTTCAAGACAAGTCTCTAGCGTGGTCCAACCATTTTGAGTTGCTCAAGTTAAGGCTTCATCTTGGTGTTCTCTCTTCCCGCCTTATGCAGATTATTCCATTCAAGTATATGGTTAAATTGGAATGCATTTATTTTACCAACATAATTTCCTTATATTGTTTGCATCTTCTCTCTAATCCGGAATCCGGATCACATGCTATGGAGCTGTACATTTGCAAGTTCTATGTGGAATTGATTCTTTCTGGAGTTTGGTTTTGTGCAGCTCGTTTGAAAGTTATTGGGGATCTGATCGGGAAGTTCCTCCTCCTATCAGTCTTTTAGTGGGAAATGTCGCTTTTTGGGGTTTGTGGGGGGGTGGGTTAGGATACCACCTAATAAGAATACTTGATAAACAAAAACAACACCAAGATGGATACGTAATGTATTGCAATTTCCGTAAAGAAAACACAAACAACATCAAGAGGGTTCTCTCTCCCAAGCTCCATGATAGAAACCCTTACCCCCTCCCTCTGGTGTCCAACTTGTCTTATTTTTGGCCAAGATGCCACTAACTAATGACCCATGATACTCCTTACTAATACACTACAAATCTCGCCCATATACCCCTCTAACTAGTACTCTCACAGCTTGCTCTGTTATGGGATCGTTGGGGGAGGGAAATAACTGAGCTTTTAAAGGTGTGGAGAGAGGTCCTAATGATGTGTGGTCTTTGGTGAGGTTTCATGTTTCTTTTTCTGCTCCAATTTCTCTGTAGTTGCTTTATAGACAATATTCGACTTATTTGCAACCCCACTCTGTAGTCTGTAGCGTGTGTATGCTTTTGTATATCTTCATTTTATTTTTTTAGTAAAAGCAGTTGTTTCTATTTAAAAAAATCATTGTGGAAATGACTTCAATTATAGGCTATCAAATTGTGGAAGTGTCATATTCTTTCATTTTATTTTAATGAAAGTTTTTTTTTTTATCCCAAAAAGGGCTATCGAATTGTTTGAGTTGTGTTTTTCTATGTTGTTTATCAATATATTGTTGTTTGAATTGTTGTCTTGTGATATTTGATGCTTTGCAAACTATGTTATTTTTCTATGATTCTATGTTTCTCTTGTAAATTAATTAGTCAAACATGCCTATGCTAAGCATAACATTGTTGCGTATAAACACATGAGTCTAGTGGTCTTAGGCATTAGTTTATATTAATGGTATTTATAGAGAGCAATTCCCCTTTAAATATTATTCATTTTTGATAAACTTGTTTCAATCCAGTACTATCATTTTGAAATGCAAATGGCAACTTTTATAAGGGCTCTAAGCAAAGCTCATCAAGTTCTATACTTGAAAGCCTCCCCCACCATTTTGAGAAGCAAATTGATGCCCTTTTTGCCTAGTGTTTTTATTGGGTTGGAGAATCTACAAAGCCAACTAACAAATCGAAATCAGAATCACCATGGTTGTTCCTTTAGTCTCCATTTCTCTTCGACAAGTACAAATCCTGACATCGATCTCTCGAATGAGGATAGCAAGAGGCAATTATTCAATAGGTTCGTTCTTGCTTCATTTTGTTAATTAATTTTCTCATCCCTTTCGCTCTGTGTTTCTCAATTATTGACGCATTTGTTTTGATTCACAAGTTGTTTTGTTTGGTTGTTGGACTTAACAGATTGCTGTACCGGAGCAAACAACGAGGGTTTTTGGAATTGGATTTGATACTTGGGAAATGGGTAGAGGATCACATCCATTCCTTAGATGCAGATGGTATTCGGGATCTAATTAATGTTCTTGACCTGGTAATTTAGTCTTGTACTGCTGACGACTTCTGCGCATTACTATTTTTTTTCCCCATTTTTGTTATCTTTTTCTTCCTTTTTTATCTTTGTTTTTTCTCCCTATTGTTATATAAATACGGGTGTATTTCACAATGTCCAAATATGCACGAATATATAATATTTATTTATTTAAAAAAATGTGTCTCCAACATTTTGTGTCGTTTTGAAAATTGACATGTTGTCATTGTGTCGTATTCAATGTCTATTTCTTAGCTTGCAACTATCCCATAAAAATGAAAAATAGTAGAGATGCAACAAAGACTCGATAATTCTTCTACTCTTGCAGGAAAATCCAGATTTATGGAAGTGGTTAACTGGCCAAGAGCAGCCCCCTGAAGCTTTGAAAACAAATCCTGTGAGCATCCAAGCATGGCATTAATTACTGACCCTTTTATCTTGATTAAATATGTGGTTTACAATTAGAGTATTGTATCGTTGTAGGTATTTACTGGAGTGAAAGAGAAGGTGATGAACAATCTCAACAAACATGCCTCACCTGAGACAAGAACACCACCTGGCCAACAATGGGTAAGGGGTTGGGATGATTTCAAGAAAGGTCGAGATGGCCCCATAACAGGAAATCAGTAGCTCTTCCCTTTAACTTTATGCCTAATCTCTCTTTTAAGCATATAAGAACAGAAAAGCCCTGCTAAGGTTTCTATACAAATGGTGGATTGTGAATAAGTTAACCCAACAAGTACTTCGAAGGGAACATTGTTTAGTGGTCTTTTCCTTTAAACCCTTGATCTATCGTATATTAATAATTTTTTTCCTTGTTACGGTAACTACGTTGTACCGATCTCGAATAATTTGTTGTTTTGATGTGCTTACCAGTATAGATTGTATTTCTTTATAATTTGTGTCTGATTTCTTTAGGGTGTTTGAAGCAACGTGTGTAGTTATTGCACTTGAAATTTAGTTTCGGAAGTTATTAGATGTGAGTTTGGGATGTGAAGTTGTTTCCTGAGTTTTGATGTATGGGTTTATGTTAGTTATTTTTTCTATTATGATTTTATTCACCTTTTAGATTATTTTGTTTTATTAAGGATGTATGGGTGTTTGCTTTAATTATTTTATGTATAGTTTACAAATTTCTTTCGATATAAATTTTAATTAAAACAAATAAAATTGATAAGATTAAGAACAGTGACGAAATTAATATTAAATAACCTGAATAATTAGGTCCAATGGCTAAGAAGGTTAACAGTGTTGTTCTCACAAAAAGAGTGGTAATAGGGGCACTTCTTTTCATATTGTGTCTTATCATTTTTTAGTGTTATGGTATTTATTTTTGTCGAGAATCTACGTGGGTTATAAATAAATGTGGAACAATTTAATTATATCTCAAATTCTTACTTTATAAGTTAGACTCAAAATGTAAATAATAAAGCGTAAGGAAAAATAGAAAATGACACCTAAAAATATAACTAAAAACTCTATTTAGTCTTTTGCAATGGCAGGTTTTATTATGATGGAGATTGAAATAAATCCTTGAATACACCTACAGATCTTTCTTTCCAAATAAACCTAATTGGATGTATACATTTGTCTTTTCCATTTTATTCAAATTTAAACCCTGACATGATATTTGATAGAAGCACCCAAGTCTAACATAGCAAGGCATAACATGGATAGAAGCACCTAAGTCTAACATAGCACTGTTAAATTTTTTATATCTCCAATAAAGCAAGGTAAAATAAACCTGTCCGGATCTCTACATTTTTTTGGTTTATTTTTCTTTAAAAACATGAAAATATTTCAACGTACTGTCACACTTTCGTTTTTCTTAGCATTCTTTTTTTAGTGCAAGGTTGCTTGAGAAATTTTGCATACCTCGATATTTGTTGGATTGCACTAAGGAGTAGAATGTTAAATTAAAACCTTTTGTCTCCAAATGGTCTTCATCTTTGCAAGCTTAATTTTCTTATGTGCCAAACCTACTAGGAAAGGGAGCTTTAGGAATATAATGAGAGTTGAAGGCAAGGGATCTGCAAATACCTATTGGTTGGACGGTTGGTCTTGTGTTTTATTTCTCTCATCATTCTTTGCCTCATTTTGAATCTTTGAAGAAAGAGGGTCGGTATCCACATTTGGCTCCTGAGTAGTGGAAGGCAGGACTTTTCCACTTCTAAGCATTATAGCACTTACGTTAGCATACTTCGGTTGAGAGGCGAGTTTACGTTTCCTTTCTAGCTTGCTTACTACAATAGCCAACTGTGTACCTTCTAGATTCAAAAAATTTTTCACCCTCGAACATTGAAGTTCCTTTGAAGTTACAAGCTTTCTTTCAAGACTTTAACTTTAATAACATCACGTGCTCCCCTTCCTCAAATTAAGCGTAAGCATCCAACCGAGAGAGAATCAAAGTATCAAATTCTAGAGATTGAACCACATCGCATCAAGTCAACATAAATACAACATCAACACAAGTTCAACTCTACGAACCAAATTTCTCCAAAAGTCTTGTGTGAACATGTGTGATTTGGTAGCCAATGTTTGTGAAACGGGTCCTTGTTTCATCTTGCAGTTGTGACGATTTGGTTTCATGTTGAAGTGATTTGGTTTCTTGAATGAGTTGTATTGAGTCCTTTTGTAATTGATGAATCTTCTGTTGAACTTAAGAGAGCTATTAACTAAAATTTTCACAATATCTTCAAGAGACATACCTTGAGGAGAAGAAGAAATGAAGGAAGGCCAAGAGTCTTGATTTCCCATTTTAAGTGAATGGTCTCTCAATCAGGCGTTGTATATGCTAGTATAGGGATCATACATTCTTTAGAAAACTTCCAATGCATTGACTTCTTTTGTGAGATCAGGGCAATTATCAGCAGGATGTCCAAGAACTCAATACCGAAAACAAAATGTAATAAACGCAGATGAAAGAATAGACTGAAAGTGAATAACTAAGAACTTCAATTCCATGCTTGGTATTGCATTAACTATAGAAAAAATCATTGAAGAATAAGGAAGTTAGGTAGAGAAGAGGTTTTAAAATTGGGGTAAATTATATGGTATTTTCACATGGCAAAAAGGTTAATGACAATGAAGTTTTTAAAATTGGGTTGGACATAGAAAAGTTTTTTCTTCTTAGGTTATTTTGTGAAATTTTCCTAAAAGAATCATTGAAGAAGAAGGAAGACAGGTTGAGATAGGAGGGACTTAGGTTGAGAAGGGACAGTTGATAAGTGATTTTAAAATTAGGGTAAATATAGATTTTCACATAGAAAGAGGTCTGTTCACATGAGATTCCAAGAGAAATTTAATTCATTGAATTTGAACTTGTATTTGTATTAATTTTAATATAGTAAGTACAATCTCTAATGCATGATCCTTTGATGTTTTCTCTTAAAAAATAAGCTTCAACTTTTACACTTGTTGATCTTATTGGATAATCGATCTTTGGGCTTGATGATCGACCTTTAGGCTTGTTAAACCTCTTGGATGATTGAACTTTGGGTTTGATGATCGACCTTTTGGCTGGTTTTTTTGGATGATTGACCTTTGGGCTTGATGATCGATCTTTGGGTTTAATGATCTTCCTTGGTGATCGTCTTTTAGGCTTGATGATCGACCTTTGGGCTTGATAATTTTTCTTGATGATCGACCTTTAGGCTTGTTGATCTGCTTGGATCAATCTTACAACTTCACAAGAGTTATATTATTTAAATCTTTTAGATGATTTTAAGAGTATTAGAGCTCAGTCTTCATAATTTGAAAACTCTAGAGTTTCTGGAGAGTTATAATCTTAGGAGTTAAAAGAGAGGTTTAAAAGTTAAGCTTAAGAAAAAGAATTGTTTTGCTAAGTTACTTATTGTTTATAGTTTTCAATAAACATATTTTGTTTTTAAAAGTTGTCATTCACAGGGTTTTATAGCTCACCTTCAATGTTTTATTTTCCTTACAGGTAGAGCTCATGGTTCCAACACCTGTTAGAATTCGCCTGCTTTATGAGATTATGTATATATTTCCCAAGTTTTTGATGTTTTTCGTAGTATGTATGTTCTTGTTTAAAAAAGAAATAGTTTTGAGTTCAGGTTAAGCAGGGTCGACGGGTGTTGTTAAAAGAAGAACAATGTTGCTCGACTTCACGTCGTCGTCTCGAGCCTAGTAAGAAGGGCTCTAGAATGGGGTGTGACGATGTTGAGTTCAATTCATTCTTGCCTATAAATACAAGACTATCTCTTCAGAACATGGTGTACAAGAATTTGGAGAACAAGCTCACTTCATCCCTGAGCTCCCTTTCAATGTTTTCCATAGTATGTATGTTCTTGTTTAAAAAGGAAATAGTTTTTAGTTCAGGTTAAGCAGAGTCGATAGGTGTCTTAAAAGAAGAATGATGTTGCTCGACTTCACGCCATCATCTCGAGCCTAGTAAGAAGGGCTTTAGGATGAGGTGTGACGATGTTGAGTTCCATTTGTTCTCGCCTATAAATACAAGACTATCTCTTCAGAACAAGGTGTGCAAGAATTTGGAGAACAACCTCACTTCATCCCTGACCTCCCTTCTGTGTTTTAGGTGAGAGCTTAGAATATAGTTTTAAGGAATTCAGAACCATTCTTTCCCCTCAGTGTAATAGGCAAAAAAAGGGAGTTGATGACCTCCCTTTTGCACACCTGTCGGTCGAATATTTGAGTTCAAAGGCCAAGATCAAAAGAGGTATAAACCTGGTGTATCGAGTAAGCGAGACTTTAAGGGCCATTCTGGTGGTCCACCTTCGAGGCAGTATAGTTCAAGGAGTGCTTGTCACACCCCGCTCTAAAATAATACTCCATGCGATGAAGTTGAGATGCAACCGCTAGGGATTCTACAGGAGGTTCTCTGCGAAAAATGCGCTAAACACCTAGTGAGCGAAATTAAAGACAACATAAAGAAGTTTAATGCAGAAAGTGGACAAGTGAAAAACGGAAACTTCATTAATAATTCGATGCCAAGGACCATTCAGTACATTATATAATATTCATTACAAAACCACTAAACACAACTTAACACAATACTTAGACTTTCTTCGTATGCTATGTGAGTTGACAATAACTATTACCAAGTGATGCCTTCTCAAAAGGGGTACAGTAGGCGATCAAGGCTATAACTTGAAAGCTAGATGTCCTTCGCTACGTGCAGGGATTAAAGCAAGACATTTGAATGATTAGACAAAAATGTCTAGTGAGTAAGATCTTTCATCAATATTTTTAGTAAATCAAGTTTGCCTTAGCACAATATAGACAATTTTCCAAATTAGACGATATAGAGAATATATAAGTCAATCATCATATGTTTGAGTATAAAAAAAAATACTTATTCGAAGCTTCATTCATTTGAATGTTTAGATGAAAACATCTACCTAACTAGGTTATACCTCTAAATCTTTCTTAAATTTGTAAAGGTTGGTTCATTCGTTATTCTCAATGGGCCAATTTGTACTTTTTGGGCCCAAATCTCATTCAGTTCTATTGGGAGCCGAACTGAGCGTCTTCTCTCCGTTGCCCATTCTGAAGCAGCCATGGCTTCAGCTCCTTCGAAGCTCTACGCAGGTTCTCCTCCAATCCCTTTCTCCTTCCTTATGGGCACTCGGGTACAACTATCGGAATTGCAGTGGCTTATTCGTTTTTGTGATCTTTTAATTGTGTTGTTACAGATGATGTTAGCCTTCTAGTGGTTTTACTGGATACGAATCCATTTTTCTGGAGCACATCTTCTCTTCCGTTCTCCAAGTTTCTGTCTCGTGTAATTGATAAATTATCTCTTTTCCTGCGAACCATTCTACCCAGTAGGTCTTTCGGATAGAACTGTAATGAACATTAGTATTTTCTTTTTCTTTCTGTTTTGGGTGTATAGGTACTTGCTTTTCTGAACTCCATTTTAGTACTGAACCAACTTAATGAGGTTGTGGTTATTGGTACTGGATACGCTTCATGCAAGTATTTATACAACTCGTCTTCTTACTCAAATCATGGCCTTGAAGATGGTAGAATGCCTGCACTTTGTACTCGTTTATTGAAGAATTTGGAGGAGTTTGTGATTGGGGATGAGCAGTCCATCAAGGAAGATCCCAAAGGAGGGACAATGTCTTCACTTCTTTCTGGATCGCTCTCCATGGCCTTGTGTTGTATCCTTGTTGATGATTGTTGGTGCTGATTATTTGCTTGTTTATGCTCATAAGTAAAGCTCGCCATCAATTCATTAACTCGAGCTTATGAGGAAAAGTCTAGACTCTACGTCCCCATGTTCTACAATTAGAATGTTTCAATAGGCCATTAATTTAGCAGTCAGGACTAAACAGTATCTATTGTGATGGGAGTGGCATTTGGTCGAAATTTGTAGTAATGAGTATGGTTGCAAAATGTTGTAAGAGTTATGATTGGCACGATGGAATTTTCTAATAGCCATACTGTTTAAATGTAACTTGAGTAATTTAAGATTCATCAACAGTCTGTTATGCTCCAAATGCTTGACCTTGTGATTAGATATACAGAAAGTTTTCCGCTCTGGATCTCTCCATCCCCAACCACGAGTAAGCATTTGTTTCTGTTCTGCATAATTTATTCCCAGTTTGCATATCCTGATTTTTTTTGTTGCTTACATATACTATTTGTTTTTTTTTCCTTTTTTGAAAATGTGACTAATCTATGTGAATATATTTTACTTTGAGTGTAGATCCTTTGCTTGCAGGGATCCCCAGATGGTCCTGAACAGTAAGATTATTTTCTTTATTCTCTAAAAATATGTATACATTTCTAATGAATTTATTTTATTTGTGCAATTTTCTTTAGTAATGGGAAACAAACTTTAAAATCTTTCTTCTAGTGACTGTTTTTCTCTTCCAGATATGTTGCAATCATGAATGCCATCTTTTCTGCTCAGCGTTCAATGGTTTGTATTTTTTGTTCACGCTTCTGTGTGTTCTTATATGACTTTACTAACTTCTTCCATCAATCACAAACTCTCATAATTTGAACTGGGTGATATCAGTAAGTAATGAAAATGTGGCAACAAGTATTTCATGGAAATGCTCGAGACAAGTTTCCTCTATTTAACTTGGTCTTTGTTTGGTTTTGATGGCAGAAAATGGTGCTGGATTAAACCTTTTTGTTCGTATCTTTTCCTATTTGAATTTAAAGATATCAATTATTTCTTCTCCTATTTCGAGATATCCCATTTGTCCCACAGGCGAATTTGAATTTGAATGCATTGACAAGACTAAGTAATTTATATTGATCTACTTTCTTGGAGTCCACAACTGAATATCTAGTCTCTACCGTTAGAGTTGAACTCCAATATTCGGAATAAGTTTTATTATTTAATTTGCTTGCCCTGTGGATGGAAAGTTGATGGATCTCTGGCATATTTTCTATTATTAGTCTTGTCAGATTCAATTGTGAAAGTTTTCATGTTTATATGTATGCATGTAAGTGTATGTATAGAATAAGAAACAAGAACAAAGCTAGAAAGCAAAGATTCCTTAGAAAGGACAAGGGGAGAATTGGGAGTTTCCCCGAAGGAACAGATTCTGGGATAGAAGTTTATAAGAAAAACTTCAGTCCAAGTTATCGATAGAGTAGAGAAGTGGCAAAACCCTTATGTAAGGTACTCCAATTTAAGGCTTTAACTATACAAGCTCCAAAAGTTAGCAGAAAAGTCCTGAAAAAACCAATAAAGAGATTTATTTTACAATTGGAAAAATTATAAATAGAGATGCACTTTTAAATTTCTCTCTCCAACAACACATCAAATTCGAAGGTGAAAACTGTTTTAGATTTTGAATTGCTAGTTTTCTTTTTCGTTATGACAGCTTAACATAACAATATTGACCAAAGTATGATTAATTTCTTGATGTGAAGTAATTACATCTGCAATGTTCATGATAGTGGTAATCATTTGGTAACAAGCACAAAGTTGGTAGTCAATGAGATTGAAGAAATGTGAATCTAATCTCCATTCACATTTTCATCTATGGGTTTGCTTTAAACTTTTATGTGCGCTAGTCACTCATTTGAAGTCCATAGCTGTCCGTTTTCCGCTTCATGTTGCTTTTAACTATAAACTACATTCAACATTCAACCATGTTTCCGTTTGTATAAGTATCCTATGATGTACAATTTTATCATTCTTGCTTCAGGTTTCTATAGATTCATGTTACATTGGTTCACACAATTCTGCATTTCTTCAGCAGGTAAGCTAACTGCACATTGTTCTTAATAGGGTTTTTACTTTTCCTGGAATCTTACCATCTCCGGATGTATCATCTATTCATTGCTGCTGATGATTTGATTTCTGATGCTAGGCCTCTTACATAACGGGTGGAGTTTATCTGAAGCCTCAGCAAATGGATGGGCTGTTTCAGTATCTCGCTGTAGGTTTTATTTTCCTATGTGCTTTTATTGATCATGGTCTGGCCGTTCCGCGGGGAGGGGGGGGGGGGGGGGGGGGCGGTCCTTGTTTTTTGTAATTTCTTGCTTAGGCTGATGTGATATTCTATCGTTATTTTTCTGCAGACTGTTTTTGGCACTGATTTGCATTCCCGGACCTTCTTACAGCTTCCAAAATCCATTGGTGTTGATTTTCGTGCATCGTAAGTCTGCAGTCTTGTGAATACACAATTCTGTTGTTTTGTGCTTATTATTTTGTGTGGCTTACTATGGCCTTCTACCTATTTACACCTCTCATCATCATTTTGTCCTCTCGGAATCCAACAGAGATGGAAATTGCTAATTCCAAATAAATTGGGAATTTGCAGGTGTTTTTGCCATAAAAAAACGATCGACATGGGCTATGTCTGTTCTGTTTGTTTATCTATATTCTGCAAGCATCACAAGAAATGTTCTACCTGTGGGTAAGCGAAAGGTCAAGCCCCTTTTATATGTGGTTTCCTAAATTTTATTGAAGGTAGTTTGACATTGACTTTCGAGAATGCTGTTGTCTGTTTGGCTTTATAAGTATGAAAAGGAAGATGAAGAGGAACCTGATTTTTGAGAACTCATTATGCTAGGGCTTTTTCCTTGACGGTTTATATAACACTTCGGTGTGACCTGATGTCATGACACAAGGGGGGAGCTTTGTAGCTTAGTATTGCCCCTAGATAATGGTTGCCTAAATATGATGCTAAAAGATTCTACCACGCCTTTAGTTTCTTACGGGGTGTTTGAAAAACCGGAATGTAATTAGAATCACAGAAAATTAGAGGGGTGTTGGAAAGCGTGTTGAATTGAGGGCAAAACAAAGAATGGGGTCGTAAAGCGCAAAGACCCTTCTGAAATGCTCAAAAAACTTACATTGTTGTTTGCCTACTGTCACTTTTGTCTTACTTCAGAACAAGATTGAATGTATTAATATTAATGAGTTTCAATTTCTTTCAGGTCAGTTTTTGGTGAGACACCTGTAGAACTCGATTCATTGTCTAAACTGAAAAGAAAAACTCCAGAATGATATGACTTTGAACCATTTGTTTTCACTTCTATGGCTATAGAAATTGTTCCATTTTTCTTCCCTTTCTTGAAGCTGTTGGAAAGTGGAATTCATTTGGTTCACTTGGCATGAACGGAGATGACTTAAATGATACAGTTGCTGAAAGAGTCAATCTCAACATTGTACAATTCAGATCAATAGTGGTCGAATTCGGAGGGGATAACATGGAACGATGGTTAGCAAGGTCGCGCATTATTCCAGTCTGATACAAATTGGGTACAAGGTTTTTATGGAACTTGAGACTTTAACTGGAAAAGTTAGATTAATGTAATTGTACTGAAAGCTTGAGTGGTTTATAAGCACATGTAGATTTAGATTTCGCTCACGCTTGACAGTATTCCAAAGCTTACCTTTGCAAAAGTAGACAAGGATACGGACAGTCACATTGTTGATTGAGTCGTGTTACTTATACTTTGTTTTTTGTGGAACCTCATACTTTGAAATTTTACAAGTTTGAAATGTGCCAAGTGAATCATATAATAAAACAATTTGAGCACACTTGTGAGGCTAGCTAAAAAATTTCTTGCAAATGTATTGAGCATGAACATGACTCGAGTAGCATGCATGAATAGATTGACCTCATCCCACACAAATATTTTTTAAAAAATGAATGTACCCTGACCTTTATTCTTTAACCTCTTTCAACCAAATAGTGCCTTCTTGGAAATACCATTTAAATAAGCATAACCTTTATACCAAAAAAGGGGAAAACGCGGTACAAACTATAGACAAATTCTTAGAAGTTGTCTTACAAATAATCATAGTTAATTTCATTCTTTTCTATTTTAATTTTCCTATCTGAATGAAAAACTCATTATGATTTCCCCCCTATAATACGGATGCCCCTACATCACCAAGAGAGATGGGAGATGAATGATTGGAAGATGTTTCCAAATCTAGAACAAAATCTGCGATCATAAATTCCCTGATTCAAATTTCGACATACATATAACTTTTAATAACATAATGTATAACTGGAATGAAGCAACTGTACAAGATTTACAATTTTAATAGTAATCAACACAATGCAAAAGAACAAATCACCAAAAGGAAGAAAAAAGAAAAAAACAATACCATAGGAAATATTAAAAGTTATTTACATCACTTGATAGAAAGAAAAATGAACCCCAAGCGGTATTATACATTTGATGAATATCATTAGCTTCTTCAGAGCACCTTCATTACCACTTTGCTCGTATGGTGAACACCAGCGGCAGCCAGTTTCAATATAGCCCGGCCCTTGTACAAGCTGCAATATGCAAAACCCATGTTGAAGTTTTCACTTAAACAAATACCTGAGCAGTATCCAATAGCTCGACGATTGAACAAATTAATCAAACAATTAATACGAAACTTAAACAAAAGTTGTTTGTCTTTCTTTGGGATTAAACACACAATCTCGGCAAGATCTGCTTACACTTGTTTGAAAGAAGAGATGTTAAGTAGCCGCAAGCAAGAAGAGGGGTACCAAAACTAAAGAACTTGAGAGAATAATCCCAGGGTCACCCATCCAAGAATCAACAAATCAAAATTTGAATTTATGTTTCACTCCCCTACATCTATCAAGTACAGAAAAATGTCAGCTCGGTCCTGTTATGAAATAGCAAAACTTGAGGGTGTTTGGTCCACCAACTTCACAAGTCCATGTTAATTTCAACTTTACCAACTTCAACAATGTTTTCTTTTATGTCTGTGAGTGTCCAGACTAGCTTACACGCACATCGATTAATCTCACGAAAGAACCCACCTGATCTTACAACATTTGTGTGTTAAGGAAACTTGTAGGAAATTAAATCCTTGGTGCCACCATGGATTGAACTCATGACGTCTCAGTTATTGAGACTGTCTCCTTTTTTACTATTAGGTCAAACCCATGATAGTTAAACTTTAACAACGTTTTCTATTAAAGTTTATGCATTTATCAACGAATTTTATCTTCCCCTCTTTTTCTCTATCTACCTCCCATGTTTCCTAACTTCAGACCAAATATTTTTGCATCCCAAACATGAACTTCCTAACTCAAACATACTAATTTTAGATTTCAGAACTCCACTCAACACCTTAAACAACCCTTCAAGTTATGGACATCTATATCAAGCACGGTTGAGAAACTCCAGCTATGTGATGTGAGTTCCTAGTTTGGAAAGCTCTAGTTTGTTGATAAGCTCTAAGCTTGAAAAAACCTAGCACAAGAGATTTAAGATTCAAGCAATCTGAAATTCATCCGTCTAATTCAACAATCGCAAGTTCAAGAGTTCACCATGGCGAATTTTCCTATCAAGTATGATGTTTTGTATTCTACATGAGGTATCAAGAATAATGAAACAATAATCATTTCGGCAAGAAAAGTAAATAAAGGAAAACTGACCCGGCCAGTGCAAGCCCCCAAGTGGCTAAGGAATAAAACAGCAGCCCAGCATGCCAAATTTCAAACATCTTCTCCACTTTGCTGCCCATACCATCAAGTGCCTTAGCTATTGCTGCAAATAGAGATGTTCAATAGCACAAAATATTAAATATTAATTCTAACAGTTGTCGTCACCCAAATATAATCACCACAATCCAGAAGTTAAATTAACAAAAGGAAAATCATACTTTTCTGCAGCTCCTCAGGTGATATATTCTGCATTTTGGAAAACTTGAATATTTAAGATTCGTTATAGAAAACAAAGCAGAAATTCCATTCAAAGTGATAGGCATACCCGGGTTTTTGGGTTTGACATAATACATCTAGCCATAAAGTGGGCAACTGCATCCACCACATGTTCTTCAGATACAATCACATAATTTTCATCATCAATTCCACTCCATTCCTCAACTTTGTTCGGGACCATATCTTCAGTAACCCATACCCACCAACTGGGTGCTTCACGGCTAACATTCACAAGAATGTCAGCTGTGTGCGAATCAGCTCCTAACCAAAGAACCATACAAGGGAGAGAGAAAACATCAAGCAATCAATATGAATATAAGGTTTCAGTACCAACTAATGCATCATGTTTGGTTCAAGAAAGGAAAAATGAAAAAAGAAAAAACCTGTAGCTTCCCTGAAAGGAAATTCATAGCTAATTCCATCTTTTGATGCTTCGTTGAGGGATTTAATTTCATTTAAGAACTTCTCAGAATCCACTGTCGCAACGAGACGAGCGTACAACTGCCATTTATGAGGTCCAAATACACCACTTGAGTTCAATAATTGAAAGAAACCAAATACCATACTATGATCTTTATTATATATCGCAGTTAAGGAAAGAAAAACACACGTTCTTAAAATCTCAAGCAAGAATTATTCAGCGTAAATTAACCTAGGGCCGGGCCGGAAAGATTCATAATTAGAATAAACTAAACTAATGGCGTTTTTAATTAATCAAAGATAAAAGCACATCCTCATCGGCATTAAATAAAAGATAAAACCCTAAAATTGGGAACAGCACGAAATTTCAATGCTCCCGAAAACTTAGAGGCAAAAAGCTTGAAAAAGAAGGGAAATGGAGGAAATACATCGGGAGGGAAATCCTTGAGCAAACAGTGAGATTCAGAAATGTTCTGAAGGAGGTCGAGATTTTGTTCAAGCAACTTCCTCAATCTCCGATTCTCAGATCGCAGAGCATCAAGTTCTTCTTCCTCTGTAAGAATGCGCTCAGCGGAATCATGGCTGGGTTTATGGTGATGGCAACACTCAATCGCCGACCAAGCCACATCTGCGACCTCGATGACCGTCTTGGCCACCTCCAGAGCGCCATGGCCGCCCTTCATCTGTACAAACCTTGCTTCAATAATTGCGTAGTTTTGTTGCGGCAGCGTTCTCTTCTACGGAACTCCAACGGATAATGATTTGATTTCCAAATTCGGGGATAAAATATATTATATAAATATATATCTAAAATTTTTATATACTTCTTAAATGGTGACTTTCAAAAATATATAAAATATTTACAACAATTCCAAAAATAAAAAAAAGCTCCTGGCCTAAAATACAAACAAATGTTTTGTCAACTACGCTGTCAACAACGCACGACTGTTTAGATTTAACTATTGTGTGAGAGATGATTCTTTAGATTTGGTCATTTAAATTTGACTACAATTTATTTTTTCAATTATATGGTTTAATTTTGTTAAACTGTCGTTTAGATTTGAATCCAAATTCATTTAGATTTGGATAAACAATTTTTTTTTTTAATTTTTTTAGTACACGATGATTTAGATTTGTGATTTATTTTTTTCGTTTACCTGTTTTAGAACATCTTTTACCTGTTTTAGAACATCGTTTACATTTGGCTATTCCAATTTAAATGATTTTTTTTAAAGATTCTTTATACACTATCTTCTAAGTTTTGACATATGTTTAGATTTGGTTACTCAAATTTAAATGAGAGGAAAAGAAGATTTTTTTTTATACAAGATCTTTTAGATTTTGCTATTTATTGTGAAAGAAGAAAATCGCAGCGGAAAAAGAAAAAGAGGAAGACGATGAAAGAAATCGCAGCGAGGAGGAGAAGAAAGACGGAAGGGCAAATCTAGAATATTTAAAAAATGGCTAAGTTCTTGAGCTTTGTTACACAGACCGTAAATAGTTAGGTGTTTTGTTACATTTATGAAAATACCTTTTTTCGAGTGTGATGCTAAAAGAATAGGCTAACAAAGTTCATTTAATTATTTAAGTGTCAAATTACCTAGATCATCACAAATGTTCTAAGCTCTCATCTATATTCGTAGTTATGTTTCTTGTAACCAGGTTTGTTAATGAGATAATTATTAACAATTAATGAGGTGTTTGGATTACATGTTGAAGTGTTCAATGAAAATAAAAATTATTTTGAAAAAAATTAGAGTGTTTGGAAGTAACTTATAATAGTTTTTTAAATATATTTTAAACACTTTTCACAAAAATGTTTTTCTTTAAAAACATTTTTTTCTTAAAGTCAATCTAAATGGATATTAAGTTCCCTTAATGTATGCAATGGACAAATCATGGATGATAAAAAAAAATGATATTTAGAGAATTTGAGTTAGAAGTTGAAACATTCATTGAATTTGGTTCATGTCATGGGAATGGTTTCAATTCAATTAGATGTCTATATTTGAAGTGTAGGAATCGTGTGTCTAATGATGTTGCAATATCTAGATATCACTTATATGCCAATGAAATTGATCAAAGTTATAAAATATAGTTTTGACCAAGGTAATAAACTTGGTTCAATATGCGCAAGATCAATTTTTTGATGTCCCAAATATGTTTGAGTCCATATTCAATCATGCTAAGAAGCCTTTATACCCTACTTGTTAAAAGTTTACAAAGTTCCCAGCTCTAGTTAGACTATACAATTTAAAGGTCAGGTTCGAATGGAGTAATTCCAACTTTTCGGAATTGTTGGTTACAGTTCGTGAGTTCTAACTTGAAAATAACAAAATACTTGCTTCTATGAAATTGTATGATTTTCGTCACTCCAATTCTTATAAAAAAAATAATCGAATTATCCACAAGAACTAGTCTTAATGGCAAGATTAGGTTGAACTTAGGGAGCACGTAAATTTCTATAAAAAAAAGGTTTCCAACCCAAGGTGGTTGAACGGGGAAGAGGTTTATGGTTTCAATTGCAAAGAAATAGAAAATTTCAAGAGAAGTAAATTTAAGTGATATCAATATTAAAAAAAAATAGCTTGGGTTGAATGGAATTCTCTTCCAATGTATTCGGTCATGCGTTTATCATTATTAACTTTTTAGGTTGCTTTCACCTAACCAAATCAATTGGAAAAATCAATAAATTTGTTCTAAGTAACTAATTGATATCAATCAACACGATGAAAAGCATACAAAATCCAAATTTATATCTATTGCATTAAGGTTATGGCTTGTTAGGTAAGATAATTAGTTTTCAAGCATATATATATAACTGAATATTCATGCAAATTCAATTCTGGGTTAGATTGGTTAATGCCTATTCAACTTTGTTTTGTCTAAATTTATATCTTGTTTTCAAAACGCTTGGGGATTACTTGATTATCGCTTTGAAATATAGGAAATCGAAGTTAAAATCTAGTTCAAGAATCACAAGCACATTGAAATGTGGGAAATCCTAAATAACCCAAGCTAGAATAGAATACCATTTTCCACATGCCAAGCGATAGGAGATTTTTGGATGCATAAACATAACTAAAACAAGGAGAAAGTTAAAGAGAAATCATACAAAGGACGACTGAAATCGGATCATCCACAACCTAGTGGCGAAAATATCTCTTATAAAAAAGTAGCGGCACTACAACGCTAGGAACAATGTCATGACGCTGATGGTACTTCAAGCGCGGTTAACTTCAAATTGCTGCAATGCGATATATGCTTTTCAAGAATTATGATACTACTGCCTTACGATGTCACACATAGCATCGTAGGGTGCCACATCACTATAATGCAGAGGCCAAAATAGCCCTTTTCTTCACTATTATCTCTGATTAATGAATTACGAGTTCAATTTTGCCCAATTATGCTCTTAAAACAACAAAAGCACAAAATTTTCCTAGTTGCTTGCTTAAAACCTACAAAATTAAAAAAAAATTAAAATCATGGAATGATGCCCAATCAAGAGAGATTATATAACACAATTTTTATGTTATCAATAGTGTTATTCGTATAAAGCCAAAAAAAAAAAAAAAATATACACTTAATGCATTAGGATTGAGTTACATAAAAAAATAGACGTGTGCTCAAACGATTGTTGTTTGAATAGAAAAGAGTATGCAAACAAGTGTTCTAAGTATAGTTTGTCAAGATGGAAGACAATTAAGAACTCAACAGAAGAGAGAAAAGGGGTTGGTACTAAACAACTATGGTACTTTCCAATAGTTCCAAGGTTCATTAAGCATGTTAAAAAATTATGAACATGCAAATAATTTAAGTTAACATGCAAATGAAGATGGTACTATGCGAAACGCAACTTATTCTCCATCTTGGAGGTTGATAGGTCAATTATGGCCAACTTTTGGTTATGAACCAAGAAATATACATTTGCATCCACTGATGGCATTAATCTATTTGGAGATTTATTGACGAAATATAGTTGTTGGCCTATGATTGCTACAGTGTACAACATTTCACCGTGGTTATGTATGAAAAAAAGTATTTGATTCTAACAATGTTAATACCAGGACCAAAACAAGTAGCGTATGGCATAGATGTCTATCTAGCTCCTTTAATTGATGACTTGAAATTTTTGTGAGGAGAAGGTGTGGAGTGTTTTAATGCACATAAAGAAGAATATTTCAATTTGCGATCTATTTTACTATGGGCTATTAATAATTTTTCTAAATATGGTAATCTATGTGGTTGTAGCGTGAAAGGGTAAAAGACTTACCTAATATATGTGTAAGAAAACTTCTTCAATAAGATTACAACATTGTAAAAATTCATAAATGGGATATAGAAAATGTTTGCCAAGAAACCATCTATATATGAGACAAAATTTAAAGTCTTTGATGGTAAGTAAGAGCATGAAATCCCCTACATGAGGCAACTTACTTGAAACTTAAGGATAATAACTTTTCATGTTGATAACTTGTAGAAATACAAGTTATTATAGTCTAATAATGAAGCATTAACAACGTGAGATAAAGGAAGAAAACACATAGTAAAATAGGTAAAATAGGATAATTATGTGTTGAAATTATAAAAAAAAGTAAAATGTATGTTTATTACAATTTTCACGTCTTAACAAAGGCTTTTAAGGGAAAGAAAGAAGGGTGGCAAAGTGGAACATGTCAGGCAAATTGGGTGTGCATCAACCAACCAGGTGACAAGAGGAATAATGCTAGGCATTCAGCATCACTAGAAGACAAGAGCGGTTGACGTGGATGTTAGGAAAAGGATGAAAAGGCATCTACGGTGTCGCACAACAATGTTAGAGAATTAATGATGCCTAGACTATGTTATGTCCCGCTGGCCCTTGCCTATAAATACAAAACCATGATTCACACGAGATTTTTAGATAAATTTAACTCGTGGAGTTGAACTTGTGTTGATATTATGTTTGTGTTGATTTGATGTGATGTAGTTCGATCTCTAGTATTTAATCGTTTCATTCTCTCTCGGTTGAATGCCTACACTTGATTTGAGGAAGTAGAACACGCGTGATGTTCTTAAAATTAGAGTATTGGAAGAAAGCTTGTATCTTTAAAGGAATTTCAATCTTCAAGGACGATTGGCTTCAGAAGTTAGAGAATCTTCTAACTCTTGGGAGAATTCTCTTTAGACATTCTGAAGTTAAAATTTTTAGTTCCCCACAAAAGAAGAGAACTCCTCGAGTTATTTGGTGGATTTTATGGGCTTGGGCTTGATTGGTCCATGGACCAGATCCATGGACTCAACCACATAATTAACATTTGGTCTAAATTAAACTTATTTTTGGGCTCAATTGAACTTTAGCACAGGTAAATAATATTTAATTGGACCAAAATAATTAACTTGATCTAATGATCATAATGAAAACATGTGACATCATCAAAATTCGTCAATTTATGTCTTCAATTTTAATTTGCGACACATGTCAATTTTTAATTAGTCTCAAATTCAATTATTTGTATTTTTTGTCATTAATTTAGTAAACTACTCGACAATTTGTGATTGGTCCAAAATTTCTTATCCAACAAATGTCTCCTTTTCGAGATTTATAACGTATATGATGGATAAATCTTGAAAAAGATAAAGTTGAAGTCAAAAGACGACCATTTTTTTTACTCAATTCAACATGTCAATTTAATCAAACTATGAATTTAGGACATGAGTTTGATTTGAATTTGGTGTAAGGGTCAGAATATGACCTAACCTTAATTTGAGACAAGTTTGAAGTTTTATTTGCAATTTAATTTGATTTGAGGATAAAAATTTTAAATTTGAATTTGGAACATAACCAAAATTTTAATTTGAGATAAGGATGAGGTTTCAGTCATACCCTAACTTTTCTTGAGGATACCCAAAAATTTGGAATGACCAATTTTAATTTTGAGATAAATAGAAGTCCTCAATCTTGGGATAAAGTTGGATTTATGGCTCCAATTTAAATTTGAGATAAAAATGGAGGCTATATATGCAAGTTAGTTTGACTTGGATTTTAAACTTTGGGTGAAATTTGGAATAAAATTTGTGATATGATCAAATTTTTATTTAAAATTGGGGATTTAATCTAAATTTTGAACGGTCTAGAAATTTTAATTATCTCAAATATGAAATTCAAGATTTATCCCAAGTAAAATCTTGGGTTTTTTTTTTAAAATATAACAAACCGACAAAATAATTACAATGTATAGAATAATTTCGAAAACGAAGAAAGCCCACAAGGCAAAATGTCCTGGTCAACATGTGATTTATTGGTCACTCAAGCGTGTAACTCAGATTTGATACATGATCGTGTATTCAAATCTAAACGATTGTATACTAATTATAAACAAAACCCTAACGTCAATAAAAAAAAATAAAGTTTTGTTGATGGCAAAAAAAAAAAAAAAAAAAAAAAAAAAGTTAACAAACACTCTTTGAAAGTTCTTTAAGTTATATCTTTCGTAATTCTTTCTATCAAACATATTATTTTATAAAATTTTCGATGACGGTATCTAGGAAATTTGGAAGTCCCATATTTCTAGAACTTTTGAGGTAGATCGTTTGTAATTCTTTCTATCGAACATATTAATTTTATAAAATTTTCGATGATGGAATCTAAAAAATTTGGATGTCTGATTTTTCTAGAATTCTTGAGGTGAGGAAATTGATTCTTTAGGTGTATGAGATCGATCCCCAATATATTTCAAGATTGTTTGAGTAGTCGAAACAAGTAACATATATATTAACTTCACACAACTATCGAAATGTCATTCCAGTTTTTCCATGTATGAACTCTACTACAGACTAATTAATTTTGTTCTATAAGAAAAGTGCTTTATCTAATAAAATAAAGAAAATAAGAAGAAGAAAAAAGTTTTTTTTTTTCAATTTTTCACCATTTTTCAATAATTTTTCTGGTGAATAATTGTGAAAATTTGTAAAAAGCAATTTATTATTTATCCAAAATTTCTTGTTTATCAATAACTTTCGGTGAATAATTATCCATGACATTCTGTATACGTTATGAATAAAAGGAAGGGTACATTTGAAAACAAGTAACAATGCATGACGTTTGACATAGGAAAATTGTCAATGCATATGTGATTACTGCATATTGATATTGTAGCTTAACTAGTCGACAACAACATAAGATCATTGATTACGAAAATTTTAGTAAGTGTCGTTAATAATCTTTTCTTAAAAGACGCTTCAAGGACACAAGAAAAAAATGTCGCAAAATCCATTCTCATGATATGTTTTGCATGTCGTTGAAACCCAAAATTTTGATAGTGATGTTCTAGGATTAAGAAAAATGCTACTTAGTATGAGAAATCCGTTGAAATCATGTGCGTAGTTATTTGCTTACGTATTTTTAAGCTTAAACTATAAATAAGAAGTTGAGACCCGATTTATATTCTCAACTATATAAAAACAATTATTATATGTCAACTAAATTTATATGGAGTGGTCTTTATAAGCTACATCTTGAGACATCTTTTTTTAGAATTCAACTTGAGGTTACATACAATGATCTCCACCCATTGAATGGAAACTTTCATATGCTAATATATACAAATCGAAATTAAATTTCATTTCCTAACTCCCACAAAATCCTCTACACACTAGAGTGCAGTGGATCAAAATATTTATAGAGTTTTGTATATTGCACTATCTCATCAATTAAGGGTAACTATTAAGGGCAACCCTCTCATCTCTTTATGTATCATTAACATTTGATCGATCATGATAACATTTTGTTGACTTCATGTTCTACCTACCTATTACTTATTTCATCTTCTAATTCAATTTTTTTTCCTCTATTGCAATTAGTTGATGAAACTGTAACGCCCCAAATTTTTGAGGTAATTTTCTTGACACTTATATTTAAAATTTTTTTGGTGTTAAATTAATTAGGTTTGGAAGAGAAAAGAAAAAGAAAAAGAAGGGTATAAAGTTTTAATAATATGATATAATATAATAATAATATAATATAAATTTTATATTATTATTATTATTATATTATTTATTTATTATTATTATTATTATTTTATTTAATATATATATATATATATATATTTCTTTTTTAAAAAACCTAATTCTTCTTCTTCTCTCCTGCGCGTTGCACAACCCCCCTTTAGTTCTTCTTCTTCTTTCTTCCTTCTCCTGACAGCCGCTGCCCGCCACACTCCAGCCCATCTTCTCTTCTTCTTCTCCCCCCAGTCGCCGTCAACTACTGCGTTGGCCTCTGTTAGCAAGCTCCGCCACCGTCGTCATCATCTCTTCATTTGCACCAGTCCATCTTCGACTCTTTCTCTGTTTCACGCGTTCGGTTGATCGCTGGCCAAGCTCGCCCCGTCGCGCCTGTAGATCTGTCGACCCGACCGATATCTGTTGTGAAGTCCAGCAGCCGCACGTAGTGCAGCAAGGTTACGTCGCTTCCTTGTCGTCGGCCACCTCAGTCTCCCTCTTTTCGTTGCCCGTCCTAGCCTCGCGAGAACACAACCGTCGTTCTTTTTCAAGTCGGCTTAACCAAGTCGAGCCGAGTCGAGCCGCAAATTGAGCCGACTCTAACCGACCCTAGCCGAGCTGCCTTCCAATCCAACCCAATTTTCCAAGCCGATCTCCCTATTCACCGAGCCACTTAAGTCGTTTTCATCCGCACTGAGTCACAGTGAGTTTTGGTAAGCGTGATTTAATGAGTTCCTAACGTTTCCTATAGCCGATTCAAGTATAAATGTTGAAATAAAACGTTTGACTTATTGGTTAGGTTAACTTTTGATCCTTGAAGGTGTTAGAGAGGTGACACTCAAATTCTTGGGATATACATCAAGTTTAGTTTGGAGTCAACTCTTCTCTACTTGGGTAAGTCTGTGGATGTTGCTTTGGAGTGTTTTAAATGTGAATTTTGGTGGTGTCATCGTTTAAATCCTTATGTTTGTACATAGGTGGATTCGTTTGGACGTTGATTTGAACAAGGATTGTAGCTAAATCTCAGGTAAGAGATTTTTTACTACTGGACCTAAAACCGAGACTGAAAACGTAGTAACTCATCTGAAAATTATACACTAGCGACTGTACTGATTTGATTGATGTATGCATGCCTAGAAAACATCATTCGTACGCACTCTTGACTGATTAAAGGTGACATGATTATTAGTTGTAGGTTACATGTATATACATGTGAATGGGTTGTTCTGCTAATGGAGTACGGATGCCCAGATGTTCTGTGTAATTTAGTTATATTTATGGGTTGTGTTGTTAACTGAAATAGTAATGTCGATGGATTATGAAAATCTTGATACTATGTATAGTTGAAGTATGTTGTTGGGCTGCTATTTATTGAGTTACGTTATTGATGGACTGTGTAGATTGTGTTCGGAAACCTCATGTGTAGATTGTGTATTCACTGATGGACTGTGTTGTAGACTGAATAGGGACGTTTGGCATAATATGGACGTTATACATAATATAGTTTACTTGTAGTTGTGCTAGCATTTGGACTGAGACGAAATGATTGTCAAGTGTATTTACATAGTGATGATTTGATTCGTTGACTAGACTTAGATAAGGTGACAGTGTTGTGTGAATTGGATATATGTATAGTGACTGATGTGACTGTTGACTAAACCTAAACCGTCTGACAAACTAAGCTTATAAACTGAGCCTTTAGCTTGAACGATATTGTAATGTGATTGTTGTAGACGGTTTAGTGTGAACTAAGGGGTAACAGTTAGCTTTATCTTTGGGGTAGTGTACCTTTTAGGCACGGTGTCCTTCGAGATTCCTAGACTTATACGTGCATTCTTCGGGATCACTAAACTGATATGAGATCACTAGACTGATATGTGCATTTTTCGGGATCACTAGACTGATATGTGTATCCTCCGGGATCACTAGACTGATATGTGCATCCTTTGGGATCACTAGACTGATATGTGCATCCTTTGGGATCACTAGACTGATATGTGTATCCTTTGGGATCACTAGACTGATATGTGTATCCGACAGGATCACTAGACTAATACGTGTATCCTTCAAGATTACTAGACTGATTGATGCGTGAGTTCTACGAAACCACTAGACTGTTTATGTAGGGTACCCCTTAATAGGAAGCTAACTGTTATTACCCTAATGGACCCAGTAGTGGGTCCCTTACTGGGTATATTTTTATACTTACCCTTTACTCTTTAACTTTTTCAGGCAAAGGTAACGCCAAGGGCTAAGGATGCGTGAAGGCCATATGGATACGTCTTGTTTTTTTTATGCTTCCACTGAACGTATTTGTTATTTCTTTTTCTTTTTACTTATTAATGGAGTCATGGGTGAAACCTATTCTTCTGTTTTGTCTTGATGACCTCATGAATTATGTTTTAGAACTTTTGGAAAGTGGTTTAAAATAGGGCCCGGAATTGCTTTTATTATATATTGAAGGTTTTTAATGAATCGTAAACAGGTCTTTTTATGAGTTTGCGTGTTTTACTGTTGAGTCTTAGCAGTAAGTAGTAATCTCAGCTTAGTTCGAAAAGTTGGTTGTTACAGAAACAATAATTGATTGTGTAAGAAAAATCAAGTTAGGACGGTCAAATGAATGAAAGAGATGTAAAATATTAAATTTTCTTTAAAAGTTTCGATGAAATGTTATACAATCTTTATATTATGAAACAACAGATATTTCTTTTTTCTTGGACAAACAATGTAGTAACAACCTTTATTAGTGCTAGGTAGCTTTGGCTAACAAAACTCAGCACCAAGATTCTCTCGGTTCCAATCATTATAACATGACTCGTCGTCGTAAGTATCAAAGCATGGTCGAACACAATGCACGTTCAAAACGTCTCTTTTTGCTGCCATATTACCAAAAATAACATTGTTGTAGCAAACATAATTTTATGGAATTAGAGGAGTAATGAGTTAAGAGCATACTTGTTGATACAATACATGCAAATATCACCTTAAAAATTTAACTACTAAAGGAACTAAAATTAAGGAGGGGACTTAAGAAGAAAATAATTTGCAGTTTAAAATGTCCAACATTATATTTCATAATTTTTTTTAAAGAATGTTACTTTAAAAAACAATGTCAAAAATAGGATGAGAGGGAAACTATTGACAAAAATGGAGTAGTGAAGTCACTACAAGAATTTTCGTCTTTACCGACGCAGAAAAACGTGAGCAGTTCTTACAAAAAACGTGGGCAGAGCTTCTGCCGACGTTTTTTTGTGTGGGCATGTTGCATGGCTGAAACATCATCGTATTTTTCTTTGCCCACGTTTTTTACGTTTCATCAGTAGAAATGCCCACACAAATTAAAATCGTGGGCAGAAAATATATTTCCAGCCACGAAAAAAATGTCGGTAAAGAGGTATTTTTGCCCACGATCATCATCATGTCGGCAAAAATAGATTTTCTAGCCACGAAAAAAATGTCGGGAGAGAGGTATTTTTACCCATGATCATCATGACGTCGACAAAAATAAACTTTCTAGCCATGTTTGTTTCGGGGCAGAAATCGTTTTTGCCAACGAAATGTTTTTTGTTAGCAAAAAAAAAAAAAAAAATCTCCCCATGCTAAATTTGTTGGCAAATATGTGTCAAATATGTTATGTAGATAGAAAATGTCGTCAGAAATGATTTTAATTTTTTTTCATATTTATTATTAATATTGTATCCTTCTAAATTAATTTTCAAATATAGAATGAATCTCCTGGCTATAACAAAATATATCAAACATTGTAAGAAAAAATTAATTGCTATGAAAATATTTCCAACCATTAATACATTGTCAAAATATGACAAACAATCTTTAGTTGCAATAACAAAATATATAAACGTGAGCTATATTAAATTTCATTTTGACATACCAAAATAAACAAAAAATATATTAAATACACAAAAAATGGTTAACTTAGTTACAAAGTCTTCAAAAAGTATATTAGTATCTTCTCCGCTCCTTCGAAACTACATAAACTTGAAAAAAGTATATTAAAATAAATAAGAACTTGCTAAATTTTAACTACTTGTTTCAAATGAATCAAGTGTAAGAACATCAAAAAACAAATGACATATGTTTAAAACAAAAGAAATGTTCATATGTTCCAAACCATCCAAAAATCCAAAAGAATGTCCTAAAAATGTTAAAACAAGATGCAAATGGCTAATTGTGATTTTCAAACCTAAAATCTAGCTAAAAAGTTCTAAAAAAGTGTCTAGGTGACATTTTAAGTCTTAAAACAACACTTACATGCCCAAAGTCTAACTAAAAAATGTGCTAAATATGTGTCTTAACTCTAACAACTTGTGTTAAATGAATCAAGTATGAAACCAAGTAAAAATAAATTACATATGTATTTAAGATCAAAAAAGAATTCTCATATGTTTCAAACCATCCAAAAACTCAAAAGAATATCCTAAAAATGTTAAAACAAGATGCAAATGACTAATTGTGATTGTCAAATCAAAACTCTACCTAAAAAGTCCTAAAAAAGTGTCAAGGTGAAATTTTAAGTCTTAAAACAACACTTACATACCCAAGTTCGACTTTGAAACTAAGGTCTAACTAAAAAATGTGCTAAAAATGTTCTAAAAATTACATAATCTTAACTATAGTTGTACACACATCCTTATGTAAGTAGGCTCGTACGGCAATGGGAATAAGTCATTGGAGTAAAATGTGACAGTCTTGAGTCTTTAGTCTCCATAATTTTCCATCATTGACACTCACACATCGTGATATGTTTGAGATAAATTCATCAGAAAATTTAACTGATTTCAAGAACTTACAAAAGTTTATTCTATCGCTACCAGTTAATGTATACGTAGCATGTGGTTTTATCAATTTAGTTCCTTGCCTTTGCAGATGTAATTCCTTTCATATATTCATGTCGTATAGATCTAAACGAGCATTGATTGTGTTCTTTGTTTACCATCAATATTTAATAAAGTGCCAAAGCAAGTGGTCACAAACATTTTTTCAATATACATAACATCCAACTTATGGCTCAAAAGAAGTTTAGACGAATACGAAAGTTCAAAGAATATACTTTTCTTATTCCAATTAATAATACGCTTTCTTTTCTTATTCGTCTTGGATGGATGCTTACTTAACACTGGAAAGTTGATGAAGTTTACTTGTTGTAAGATCTCATCTCTACTCATTACAACTGGTGGAGGTATGCATTCGGATTTTAAGTCATGTTGTCGACTTCGACGTCAAATATGATCAGAAGGAAGATAACGCCGGTGTCCCATAAAAGATATTTTTTCTTTTATCCTAAAGATGACGTATCTTCTTGACAAGTAGGGCATGCTTGATATCCTTTCGTACTCCATCCCGACAAGTCACCATGTGTAGAAAAATCATTGATGGTCCCCAACAAATATGCATGTAATCGAAAATACTCCTCATTTGTATAGTTAAAGGTTCGCACACCATTATTCCACAACTCTTTCTACTCATCAATTAAGGGCTACAAATATACATCAATCTCTTTTCCAGGAGTTTTGGGTCCAGGTACAAGCAAAGACATGAAAAAATTGGATTCTTTCATGCACTTCCAAGGGGACAAATTGTATGGTATAATCACTTGAAAATCTATTTTTTAGTTTAATCCAATCCCTATTCATCTTCAAATATAATGAAAAAAAGTTAACCCTGTAGGAATTACCACAAAATATTAGCTTAAGTGGATACAATATAATTCAATGTCAAACTGACCTAAAAAAACACCCAAAATGTCTAAGTTTATCTTTCTAACTCAAAACCATACATAAAATCTCTAAAAATGATCGATGTTGACACTTTAGCTAATTATCACTATTTGTAAGTTGTTTATAACGAAAGCACCTATAGCTAATTATCTTATTTATAACCTTGTCGAATGGCTCAATGTTATCTTATTTATAACCAAAGGATTTGTAATTAATTATCACTATGTCTTTATTGATAGCCTATTACTATTACCAAGAGATAACCCATTAATCCCCACAAGTTAAAACATTCCAAACTCAAAAGGACGTTTTATATAATTTGTGAAAGTTGCAAGCAAATGAGTGTAAAAACCTACTACTTATGCTTTATTCCTTTGTTTTCTATCTAAAAAATTGACATTAATCATAGTTGATTCACATTATTTTTATCAAGATGTGGTCAATCAATAATAAAAAAAAAAGATAAGTATGCTCAAATTTCTCACAATTCAAACTAATAGTAATAGCAAATGAAATAAAACAATAGGTAAAAAATAAGGCTTATCAAAGTTTCAGTATCGTCTCAATAAAATTGTATAGCCATATGCATGAGTTTGGGGCGACAAAACAAGTAAGAGCACAGTAAAATAAGTGTGCAAAAATCTTAGGGCAGAACAGTAAGCTAAGCTAACAAAGTAAGAGCATCTAATTGCAGAACATGGAAAAAAATCAAAATAAATCTGGTGGGTTTACGATCAACAAGAAAAATAAAGGGGGGTTCGAGCAAAAAAGAAAAACGAAGGGGTGGGTTTTGTTTTTGGTGTTTTAAAACCCACCACCACTACACCATTTTCTTCATCATTTTCTTCAATTTATGCACCAAAATTTCAGAGGGCTTCCAGGGAAGAAGTTTTGTTGAAGAAAGACAAGGGAATTGCAAGCAAAGCTTCATCTTTGACAGAAGTTTATTCACACAGCACACCTCTAATGTTCTGTTGTTTTCGAGCTACAAAAAAAGAATTAAGAGGTAAGGTTTACATTACTGAAAGCTAATTAATTTTCAAACAAATTGTAAAAAGAAAGCTTGAGCAAATTCTGATGTTCATTGGGTGATTTTTGACGAAGAAAACAGGGCAGCTAGTTTTCACGCGAATTCAGGAGGTCTCTGGTTTTTCTTGTATTGCCGAGAGTACCGGTGAATTTAGGATCTCTCTTTGGTATGGTTGGAAAGCTTATTTCATTTACTACAACTTTCATGAATAAATGGTGAACCAAAAATGACTAAAAATAAGTTAAATTGTAGGGACAAATTAAAGGGGTCGTGTGAGCGCAATTATTGAAGTTGTTTTGTTTCGTGCTGCAAATATGGGAAATTCTAAGAAGTGTGTGGAGTATGGTTTATTGTTTTAAGATGGAATTCTTTAGCATTATCTTTAGTGAGCCATGTTAAGCATAAAATTTGAAGATCGTAATATTTAGGTTTCTAATACTCGGTTTTGGTTGTTTGACAGACCAAGAGGAAATAGGTCAGATTTACACATCGAAAAACTAGTCCAAGACTATGAGTGACCAAAACCAGTTTTTAAAAATATTTTCTTTCTCCTAAATATTAACTATGGTTGATTGATCTACATGTTTATTTACAAAGCATTGAAAATCATTTGAAGTCCATGATTATTTTCAAGTATGAGTTTCGAGACTAGAATTCTTACTGAATGTTTATGCTAGTACGTGATTATTGAATGACTGGAAATTATTTGAACCACTGTGTTCCAAACAAAGTATGAGTTACCAAGTTTTGTTTTAAGAACTACAGCTCTTCACGAATAATCTAAGTAAGTTTAAGCTTTACAAAAGAAAAGGATAACAGGCATGTTTTAATGTTTTCATACGATTTTTCTAATGTTTCTATTAACTACATGACTGAGGTGTTGAGCTCGAGGCTATAAGGTACCATGTGTACACAGGTTAGATTCCGTTGTTGACGTTGAGTGTACTCCATAACAACGATGCTATCGTGAGTGCTGGACGGATCCCACTACAACAAGGACGATGAGAGTGCTGGGTGGGCCCCACTACATCGTAGAGCTTGTAAACGTTGTTGTACTGGGTGTACCCTACACAACGTAATTTGTCATGTTAGTTAAAATATTTTGATATACTTGATAGGCCTTGCTAGATTTCAATTACGTATATACTGATTATTTAAGGAAGTTATTCTTACTATTATACATCTATGTTTACGACTTGTATAAACAGATTTATAAGTGTAAGCTTTCACGTGCTCTTACTTTTAAATTTCTAGTTTTAAACTAAGTCACTCATTGAGCTTTATAGCTTACCCTTCCAAAATATTTTACACAGTTTCCAGGTAGAGATCGAGTTCCCAGTGCCTGATAAACTGTCTTAGTCTGCTGAAGCTCTGTTATCGATTGCTAGTACGTGTTTAGAGTTGGGCATAAAGTCTGTTGTGTTATGATGTATATACATCCTTGTATGTTATAGATACTCCACAGTTTGTATAAGCTTTAGGACTCGTGGTTGTGTAAACCTTTGTTGGTTATGTTTTGGTTAAGGTGTCTCTAGGTTTACTTGTGAAATTAGTTATTTCCGAGATACATTTCATGCATGTGTATGATTAGTCTAGGATTCGCTGCGTTGTGTGCATGTATAATAGTTTATATACTAGATTGGCAAGTTCATCACATTAAAGTTTTAAGGAGAGTCGATAGATACAAGTAAAGAAAAGCGTTGTCCGTCGATTTCACGCCATCTTTCGGTCTAAGCTAGCAGGTAGTCTGGGAGGGGGTGTGACAAAAAGGTAAAATGAAATACTTATTACTTCAATGATTGTCCTGTTGCTTGACAATATTATATCACGCATGAGTCACATGACATAATACCCGCACTCCACAATGCCACCTTGCTACGGACACTATCGATCAGAGAAAAGGAAGAACAAAATAGCTGTGCTACAGTTGCAAAACATAAAGCATGTTTATCTCTTTCTTCTACTAAATCCCTACCCCTCATACCTTGATTATCCTCCAAACAGGCTTCTTCCTACTCGAAATGTTAAAAGCCCTAAGAATGCATAGTAAACTACGTAAGTTATACAATCATTGTCTCATATGAAACATATTAACTCATTATTGTTTTATCATAAATAAAAGTTCTAACATACATCCGGACGACATCAGAGACATCATTGTTAATTCAGTTTCTCAAAGGATCCATCCAATATGCAGTGCCCCTTACGAAATCGATGGCAACTAGACATCAATGGTTTCTATATTGATAGGTAAGTGTGAGTTAAACTTACAATGAAGTCATATAGTTCATTAGGTGCATTAGCTGAAAAACGTTTTGCACATACCCCAAATTGTAGGGAAACATCAAAATCTGACGATGGTCGGTCCCAAGCAATCTAGCATTCAGGACCGATGCTCGAGGATCTTTACTTATACCAACTAAAACAGAGCCAGCGTCTGCAAACTTGTAGGATCCCAACGTTCCTTTCTCTTCCATCACTTTGTAGAGGTGACTACAAATATGAACAACATAATGGACTTTAATGCATAGTACATGTTATTATACTATGTAATTGATATGCAAAAGAGGCAACTTACAACATGAATGCATCAATGCATTGGGTTGATATAGGTTGCATTTGACAAACTTCTTGGAGTGCCTTGAGGAATATGCAACATTTTTGTTGATACCCAAAAGCTTTAGCAGGTACGTGAACTTAAATCTTCGACCCAATATAATCAAGTTCCCATAGCAATAATCGTAGTGTAACTGGTGCTCTCTTTGTATTTAGTGTCAACGATGGTAATCGCGGATCAGCTTAGTACATTCTTTTCATCTGCCACAAACATAAAATGTCATCCATATGAAACATATTTAAACTAAATCCATCTGGGAAAAACACATAACCTTCTCATCTAGAGGAATGACCAAATGACGAGACCATAACAATTGTGAACCGACTTCTTGGGAAAGCATAGTCCTACCTTCCCTTGTTGGAATAGGGACGAAGCAATTACCATCGACAACCATGTCCACTGATACCTTCACGTTGTCACTGTCCATGTTTTAGTCGAAAATAGTTTCAGCATCGACGATATTGTCCTTGGTCCCAATCGCAAGTGGATAAGAAGTTCCATCTTACAATATACAGTGAAAGTAAATATATTGCATATGAGAAATTGGGAACTATAGGAATCAAATTCATACTGACCTTCACTTTTGTCAAAGTCCCAATTGATGCATAAACATCTTTATTCTCATCACCAACTTTCGCCGCACATAAGTGTTAATTGATCAGATATTTAATAATTAGAAAAATAAAATTTGAGTAAAAAACAATAAAAGTAGATGTCGTTTACCTTATCTTGTTTTTCTATTGTCAAGTCCTCTATTTCAACTTCTTCTTCTAGAACTTGTCTATTTTCTTCTTCTGCGTCATGGTCATTTGCATCATCTGACATGTCAATGCTTTTAGAAGCCATTTAACTCTTGATCTTGCTCTCGTCAGCAATTTCTCCCTTTATGGCCACTTTAGGAACCCTCTTAGTTCTAAGATATGAGCAACCATTCTCACTCGCTCTTCAGCATAATCTTCTTCTTTACTGACCTTCTTTCGTTTCTCTTTTGCAGTGTGGAAGTATTTTTTGTGTGACGTATTGACCCACCCCTCGAATCCTTCTCAGTGGATCATTCCCGTCTATGGCTTGCGATAGTATGTCACAAGTTACATTGTCCATTAAATGAGTCGCACGTTTTGAAACAAGTAGGTTGTCCTATCATGGAAAGGTTATAGTATTTTTAGTAAGTACAAAAAAAACAAAACACCCTTACAAGAGGAAAGTACTTATGATTTTATTGGCCACCTCCTTTGTGTCTATGTCTGGAATCTCTCCATCTTTAGTTGTTCGTGCTTTCTTCCTTACTAAAGCACGATCAATTAACCCACCACTAGATGTGCTTGCTTTCTGAAAAAGGAAAGAACATTATGATTAGTTATAACGCATTACATGTTGCATTATTCAAACTCATATATACTATTCCTTGCGTACTATCTCTTCGACAAGGTTTGCATAACCTTTTCGCGACATTCGGTAGTTGTACTTGTTTTTCTTTCTCCGCTCAAGACCCATGTTACTAACCATCTTCACACATAAAACTCCATTTTAGTATAATTACTGTCATATACGAATGAAGGGAATGGTGATTATAGTTACCTCAAATTGTTCGGTTAATCTAGAAGCGACAAATATGTTCCAATGCTCACGATCGATGAAAGAGTATTCTATTGGTGGGTTTTTCAATCTCTCAAAATCTTCCTTATATGGTAATACATGCTTTGTAGTTAGCGACGACTTGAAGTTCTGAAAACATACGCTCGTATTTTGTAAAATACTTTTTTTGGATCTGGGGTCTACTACGAAGCCACCCTATTACATGACATTATATAATGAACGTTAGTGACAAAATACGAACAACGTTACTAACTAAGGGTGAGAAAATTACCTCGATTAGTTTGTAAATTTTATCTTTGAGCTCTGTAGGTACATCCTTCCAGGATTGGTAACTTATCAGAACATGAACTCGCACGGTTGTTCCAATGAAACTCTTTAACTTGGTTGCACTTTCACCAATGGGCTGACCTAGCTCATTGTATTCAACCACTCTCTTGTGTCCATTACAACTAACCCGTGTGATCTCAGACATCCTCATAGGTCCACGTGTACCTTTACCTTTATTAATGACTCCCTCGGTACTCGGTATGCTCGAGCAACCAGCTTCCAATCTAGCTTATTTTCTAAGTGTCATTGTTTGGTAAGTGATGGTCCACCTGCATGAAATGGCACTAATATAATTTTCAGTATAGTACACTATTGATCAACATATTAATTATTTAGGCGGAATGAAAATGGAAAGCAATAATCATAAGCAACAATAATCCATTAGTGAGATCCATCAGAAAGTGGACAGAACATATAGATCTACATGAAGATTTGATAAGTTTGTTACAAGACGTAAAAGAAAATATTTACAAGTATCACTAATCGCTCAATGGAAGTATTAAAAATGGAGATAAGAACTACCAAGTGGACTATAGAAAACAATTAACACCAACACGAGGCTTACGTTGAAAGTCGAGAATCGAGAGAAAAACCACGATATTTTAGTTTTTATTATTTTTTCGATGAATGAATACAATAGGTACAAATGGAGAGAGTAAATAGAATACTATAAGAGTAAGAAACGAAAAGATTTATGAAATAAAGTCTTCCATTTTATTCTTTCAAAAAATACTTTATGGGCCAAACCCACTAATTCTAACATGAACATCAAAATTGAAGATTTGGTATTCCAACCTGGAACTAAAAGTGCCTTACAAAGAAAGAAACAATAACATTATTTATTAGGGTTAAAATGAATGTTTTTCAATGACTAGAATGAATGATGGGAAACTTTGGAGGAACATTATATTACCAAATGTTTATGTGTTTACCTAAGTGCCTTCACAGACGATCCTGATATATGAGATCTCTCCATCTTCTCTAGTCATGCCTGTTGGATATTCTAAAATCGCCGGACAATGGAGGGATGTATTGTCTAGCTCGTCGTTATAACAATTATCAACAAAATCTTTTTATTGTGACTTCACAAAGACGGACCATCTACCATCACTGGGATCTTTAACATAGCACACTTGACTTGCTTGTGATGCTAATATGAATGAATCTGAATAGTGACCTATATGATTGAGGTCAACTAGTGTGAATCCAAGATCGTCTACTCGTACTCCATTCTTCGTATCGACCCAGTCACATCTAAATAGTGTAACCCTAAAAGTGTTGTAACTGACTTCCCATATTCCTTGAATCACACCATAGAAGGACATGTCAGCAATTATCGGGTTTTTGTCTTTGGCACTAGCCACATGTATTGTTGATGCAACGAACATAACCTAACTGTTTTGAACCGTTTTGATGTCATCATGGGGCTTTATGTTGTAGCAAATTCCATTGACTTTATATCCCTCATATATCATCACTACAGGATGTGGAGCATGTGCAATCTATCTGATCGTCGTGCTCATGACTTGACCTTCCTGGATTTCACGCATGACCTATTATGGCGACCATAATTAGTCACAGTTGTTCATACTTTCTATTATGTGTCAATAACATGAAAGTACATTTAAACAACATACCTCATCTCGTATCCAGTTAGGGAATGATCGATTATACTCATCTCGCAACCATTTCTCATTTCTTGCCCTTTGTGGGTTGGAAGATTTCAAGATTTCCATATGTCGTCTATGTAAGGCCAACCGACATCAAAGTAGTGAGTACCATTTATTTAAAAGAATGTATATAAGAGAAAAATGTCATGTCAACGGTAATGAATCGTACTCTCTGTATGCCTGAACTTATTCAATGTTTTCTAGTATGTATAGATGGGCTTGTTTTAGTAGAAATTGACTAGGTATAACAGATGATCCAGTGGATAACGGTCTTTCGATCCGACCTTCTTCTCGTGATTTAAATGAACCTAGTCCAATGGGGTCAAGCTCAGATAGAAACTCAAAAAAAAATTCAACAGCTTCTTCACATATGTGTGCTTCTGCGATCGACCCTTCCAGATGATTTCTATTACGAACATAATTTTTCAGCACTTTCAAATATCTTTCGAATGGGTACATCCACTATAGGTATATCGGTCCACAAAGTTTTGCTTTTCGCACAAGGTGGATGCATAGATGTACCATAATGGTGAAAAATGATGGTGGAAAGTACTTTTCAAGCAAATATAATGTTTCGACAACATCTTGCTCCAATTTATCTAGATCTGATTTTCACAAAGTCTTGGAGCAAATAACGTTGAAAAAATAACACAATCTAGTGATAGCCACTTTAACGTTGTTAGATAAAACTCCACGTATTGCAATTGGAAGAAGTTGTTGCATTAGAACATGACAATCATGTGATTTAAGACCAGGAGCATTAGGTTCTCTAAAGATACTAGACTTTTGAAATTCGACGAATAACCTTCTGGAACCTTAAGATCAAACAAAGTTTTACAAATAGAGACCTTCTCCTCTCTTGACAATATATAACATGCTGCAGATATGTAAGTTCTACTTCCATCAGACATAGGGGCCAACTCGGGTCGAATGTTCATTTCTACCAAATCAAGTCTAGAACTCAATTCATCCTTACTCTTCCCTGGTATGTCAAGCAGTGTACCAATTGTATTCATCGATACATTCTTCTTAATATGCATAACATCAAGATAGTGTCTTACATGCAATTTTTTCCAGCACACTAACTCATTGAATGCAGAAATCCTCTTCCAGTAGTTGTTCAAAATATCTTCATTCAACCTCCTACTAGATCTTTTACCGCATGGAAAGGTCTTACCCTTAAGTCTATTATAGATTGTCTCACCTAATAAAGGGAGAGGAGGTGTCCCGTACTCTTGATTACCATCAAATGCTTATAAGGGTGATGACTTCGTAAGTATTTTCTATGTCCCATGTATACATTTTTCTTTCCATGTGGTAGTCTTATAGAAGAAGTCTCCTTCCCACATATTGGACAAGCCTTATACCCCTTCACACTATACCCACACTGGTTATCGTAGGCATAAAAGTTATTGATAGTTTAAAGTAAAACAGCTCACAGGGTGAAAAATTATTTTTTATGTGCATCAAAACACTGAACACCTTCGTCCCACATAAGTTTGAGATCATCAATCAAAGGTTCTAGGTAGACATTTATGTCGTATCCTGGTTGCTTAGGTCCCGAGATTAACATAGTTAACATCAAATATTTCATCTTCATACATAGCCACGGTGGAAGGTTGTATATTGTAGCAATCACAGGCCAACAACTATATTTTGTTGATAAATCTCTGTATGGATTGATGCCATCTATGGACAACCCCAAGCGAAGATTTCTCAGTTCAGACCCATAATATGGATACAAATGGTCTACCAACTTCTAAGATGGAGTATCAGCTAGATGCCTTAACACACCGTCTACTTTCTTGTCATTTGCATGGCAACACAAGTTCTTTGCATGTTCGAAGTTCTTGAACATCCTTAAGAACTTCGGAACAATTGGAAAATACCACAGTTTTTTAGCTGTAACTCCCTTAATCTCTTCATTTGAGTTCTTACTTGTCTTCCACCTCGAAATGTTACATGTAGGACACCTAGTGATGACTGCCATATCTTTTCTATACAAGCATCAATCATTTGGGTATGCATCTATTTTTTGATAACTAAGGCCCAACGCAGTAAGCGTTTTTTTTTGCTTCATACATGGATACCGACATTTCATTATTTTTAGGCAAGAACTCGCTAATCGTTGCCAGTAGTTCAGAGAAACTAGCATTACGCCATCCAAATCTAACGTTCAGGTTGTATAGCCTAACTCTGATAACTTTGTGAATCTTTTACAACCAGGAAATAGAGGCTTCTTTGCATTATCAAACATATTGTCAAATGTATTAGGTACTTCAGAAAACTGATCGTGGACATTTTGAACCATATTTAGCACATGAAATAAATTTTCGTCGATCGTTCCTTCGTTTATGTAAGACTGTCGATTACATGAAGTCTCTAATGTAAAAGATTCACCATGCAAAAACCATATCTTATAGCCTTGATCTATCCCATTGGCATATAGATGATATCTTACTGTTGATTTGTCTTGCGGCAAACGGTTCCCACATTTCAAACATGGACACCTAATAGTACTGGAACCTTTGCCATTACGAAAACTAGATTGAATGAACGCTTCCACTCCCAATTCATACTCTCTAGACATCCTATTCTTCATCATCCATGATTTGTCCATTAAACGATATTACATGGTTTATATATCTCAGAAGTTATGACTTAGTTCAAACCTATTTGCAATCAAAGAAACAAGATACTTAGGTTATATATTGAGTAGTTTTGTTTTGGTATGTTAAACCACTCTAAACAGAATTAAAGAACAAAGCTCATATTCACCAAGCAAACAGTAACTACAGAGACAACATACATTTTCTCACTCACATCACAAGAACAACAAGGAATTTTAAAGAGAAGCATAACATTAAATAACATGTAGCACACCTTAATCACAATGTATAAGACAGAAGTCAAAGATCTAGATATTATCCATTCTATTTTGGTTATGGCCCACTTAGTTTTTCTTTACAATTCTAATCTCAAAGAGGTTCCTTAGATTTCCACCCTCATAGTCATATATTATAATATGTTTTGGATGCATAAATGAGCCCTCAAAGAACTAAACAGCGTTGAACGTATCTATCATCATAATCGCAGGTACAAAACTAACTATCCCTATCCACCAAGCCGCACGTACGAGCTGCCATGCATTCCAAGCCAAGTCGATTTGCTTAAGCCAAGCCGCCAACCCAGTTTTAATCCTATTTAACCTATTTTTTGGTACGTTTTGATTGGGTTTTTGGCATACCCAACAAATATTGAGTTTGGATTCTAAATATTAAATTTTAGATTAATTTGATTAGAATTTAGCTACAAATCGTGAGCTGTGGAATTTTTGTCCTAAATTAATGTTGAATTGGAATACAATCTCAACTTTGGGTAAGTTGAATTAAATGGATTTTTGGGTTTTTAAGCAACCATTAAATTTGTTATCATAGTAATTTATCCTTACTGTTTAGGATTTTCTTAGGAAGGTTAACCTTGCTGTCAGAATTTTATTTATTTGGATTAAGCTAATCTCCAGATAAGAGATTCACCTACTAGACCTTTGAATTGAAGTAAGAGCTTGTGTGTAACTTTTTCCATTATGCATTAATGTAGCTAATATGCATAATGTGTTTATGTTTATAATGATTGGCAGTCATGACTAGTCTATGCTTATGAATACTGTTAGTTTTGACTAAGTTATGTTGATGATGACTGTTGATGTTGATGTTAATGCATGAAGTATTAATCTCATGATTTAGAATGCTATGATTAATACTTGTGCCCATGTTTACAATGATGTTATGTTATGCTACATGCTATGGATAAGGTGTGCTGTTAGCTTTATCTATTAGAGTCATACTTACATAGGTGTCTCTCGGGATTACCACTTTTTATGACTGCGTAGTCCGATGGGACCACGAGGCCAGTATGAGATGATATGTTTATGAGTGACTCGACGGGATCATTCACAGACGATTGTCTTAGTGTTTTATCTGAGTCTACTAAAGACCAGTTTGTCCTAGGTGTTCCTTTGGGTTCACCGAAGACCAGAGTTGTTCCTATGAAATTACAGATTGGACGTGTTTGGAAACGTGTCAGTTTAGGGGTACTACTCTACAGGACTCTAATAGGAAGTTAACAGACACCTAGCGGGACTAATAGTAGGTCCCTTACTGAGTATATTTTTACACTCACTCTTTTATGTTTAATTTTTCAGGAAGAGGTAGAGGTAAGGGCAGAGGAAAGTTGGCGAATGACAAGAAGTGATCGTGGCGTGCCATAGGGAATTACTTTTTCTTTTGCCATTATGTTATTTATTTTTATTTCAGTATTTTGTACTTTCATTATTTCTCTTTTTGAAACTAGATAGAGCCTGATTAGGATTTTATTTTTTTGGAGATTTACTTCTACTTACTTTAGTTTATTTATGATTTTTAATGAGTATTTGAGATTTTAATTATGAAAATTTGTTAGTTTCCATTTGGATTTAAGAAAATTTTATTATCCTTTAAGTAGTAAGGACCTCAGCTTAGTATAAAGAGTTGGGTCGCTATAAGTATATTTGCAGATTCAAACACATTTTAGAAATCCTTTTCGTTTTGAAAAATTTTTATAAGAACCACTCACCGTCACAATAGTGAGTTACTATGTATGAGCTCTTTTGCACTTTTTGATCGAGTTCATGCTTGATTAGAATCTCCGAGAGGCCTTGAAAGTTCTCTTTAATTTCTCTTAAGTAAGCTCAAGGTAAAAGCAACTTCATAAGGATCAGGATTCATCTATTTATAGACTTTTTCAATGAAGTTTTTCATGTTGGAATAATTACTTCTACCAACGGTGAGAATTGGTCCAATGTTAGAATGCCAAGTGTCTCTACCATATCCTTATCCTGGATACGGATTTAACGGTAAGGTCAAATCAATCGTTGACTTTCTTACTTGAGAATGACATCATCACTTTCTGGTGAAGTAAGCGTATATCGCAACAAGAATTTTCATGTACTCTTTCTCATCGCACAGTAGTTTTATCGCATAGAAATTTCGTCCTTGAAATTCAATAAGTTTTATGTGAAAAGTTGTGGGTATTTAGCTTTATTAGCTCTTCATTTTTCCAGATGGTTCTTTAATGCCATGGTTGCTCCACTAAAGCTTGACCATAGTTTGTCCTTAATTCTTGCTTTTTTTTGTCTAACAGGCGCAAAGGCCTCTCTTTGTAGGTCAAATTTTCTTGCACTTATAGGGGTTATTCTTGGAGGATATGTGAGGAATTTGGTGCATATTTTCTCAACATGGAAACATGAAAGACATTATGAATCCTAGACAACTCTGCCGGTAACTTTAGCTTATCAACTATTGGTCCCACGCGTGATAGAATTTCATAAGGTCCTAAATATCACAGGCTTAACTTCCCTTTTCTAATAAATCAGATCACAACCTTCCATGGTGACAGTCTTAGGAAAACCTTATCTTCAACCTCAAATCAAGTGCTCGTGGACGATTGTTTACATAGCTCTTTTGTCTATCTAGAGCAATTTTTAAATTTTCTCGAATTACCTTTAATGCTTTCTCTCGTTGCCTTGACTAACTCTAGGTCATATAGTTTCTTCTCACCTACTTTCTTCCAACATCATCCATATAATGTCTCACAAGGACTCGTCCCAATGCTGGAATGGTAACCATTATTATAGGCTCATCCCAGCTTCCTTTAAACTGTAGGACGCATATTCTGAACATGTCTTCCAATGTTTGAATAGTTATTTCAGATTGGTCATCAATTTGTGGATAAAACACGATACTAAAATACAACTCGGTTCCTAAGAATTCTTGTAACTTTGGCTAAAACTTCAAAGTAAAGCGCAAATCTCAATAAAAAATTATAGACACTGGAGTTCCACATCGGCTTACAATCTTGTTAACATATGACTTAACCAATTTGTCTAATGAGAAGGTTTGCTTAATGAGGATGAAGCGTGCCATCTTAGTGAATCTATGCACAATCACTCAAATTCCATCAAAACCACCTAGTGTTCTGAGCAATCCAAATAAGAATTCCATAGTAATATGTTCTTGTTTCCACTCAGGACTTAGTAAGGGACACAACAACTCGTCAATCTTCTGACACTATGGTTGGACTTGTTAACAGATCAAACACTTGGCGACAAACTCAGCTACTTCATCTCGCATACTTGACCACCAATAGTGGGCCTTCAAAGTTCGATACATCTTAATACTACCGGGATGCATTACATAAGCTGAATTGTGTGCTTCTTCCAAAAGAATCTCCTAAACGCCTTATTATTTTGAATGCATAATCTTCAATACTTTAGCAATGCAACATCACTTCTAAATGCATAGTTTGATCGTTTTTTGCATCTCACTTCTTCAACTAACTTTCTTAATGTGAGATCCCCAGGTTGTGCCTTAATAATTTCTTCTTCGAGGGTGGGTTTAACCTGAAATCGATCTACCAAATTTCCAGTTGATTCTGCATTTAAGAATGCCTTAATAGCCTCTAAACTCTTTCAATAAGGCTATTCTTCCTTTACTTCCTACACTTAGGGCTTCTCTACTCAATCTGTCAGCCACAACGTTAGTCTTTCTAAGATGATAGACAATAGTGCAATCATAATCCTTAATAAGTTCCATCTAATGCCTTTGCCTTAAATTCAATTCCTTTGGATCAAATATGTATTTGAGGCTTTTATGGCCCATGAAAATGTTGCACCTTTCTCCAAAAGGATACTGTCGCCAAATCTTCAAGGTGAAGTACTGGGCTAAATGTTACCTTTTTCTAGCAATTCCTCCAACTGGTTTTTCAATTCCTTCAATTCACTTGGTGCCATGCGATAAGGGGTTTGGAAAATCGGTGTGGTTCTAGGTATAGCTTCAATGGTAAAATCAATCTCTCTCTTCGGAGGTAAACCACTGATTTTCTATAGGAATAAATCCAAGTACTTGCAGACTATAGGCACTCTACTTGGATCATTTTCTGGTGCCTAGGTATATACCACAAGTTTCAGGTAGGCAGTATGCCCCTTCTTTATCAACTTCCTCGTATGAAGTACAAATATGATCTCCGCCAATTCTACTTTTTTATCGCCTACGAATTTGACTTTAAACTTTCTAAGCTCTCTCAGTACTACCTCCTTATTAGAGAAATCTAATACTGCATCGTACTTGGTAAGAAAATCCATTCCCAAGATCACATCTAATTCATTAAGCTCAAACAGAATCAAGTCAACCTTCATCGCGATGTACTCAATCCATACTTTGTGAATCTACACACTGATTCTACGATAAACACCTAGTCGGAAAATGTGCTAATCAATAATCCACTCTCTGAAGGCTCTATCTTATGATTTAAAGACTTAGCATGAGATAGAGAAATAAAAGAATGTGTAGCTCTAGAATCGAATAACACAAGAGTATGAGAATTACAAATCATCACCGAAGTTGTGATCATGTGAGGGTTGTTTCTGGCCTTACTCTGAGTCATAGCACAAACCTTTCCTTGCGACTTGGGCTTTCTAAGTCCTCTAACTCCATGACGTCTGACTTTAGCTTCATCTGGGAAGTAAGGCTGGTTGACTGATTGCGATACGGTCCATGGGTTACCTTGAATTCCCAAGTTAGGACAATATTTGACAAAATGTCCTTTTAGGCAACAATTGAAGCAATTCTTTGGAAAACCAATCTTTTTCTCAAAATTTGAACCCGATCCATAACTTGTTTTGGATTTGGATGGATTATGAGAGCAATGTTTTAAGTTTCCTCGCTGTTCAACACCTGATGAAGGACGTCTATTCTCGTCACATCGTTCACCACTCCATATGCCACTAAAACTTTGACCGAATAGATCTTCCTTCAAAATTTTGTTTTGCTTTTCATCTACGAAGCATCTCTCGACTCCCATGGCAACTTTTACCAAGTTGGAGAAATCTGACCAATCCTTGTTGGCTGTCACTGATGCTCTAGTCTCAATCTGCAAGTCTTCTTTAAACCGCTTGCATTTAGCGGCTTCTTTAACTATAAAGGCTAAGGTGTATTTAGCCAATTCGATAATTTTTTTCTTATATTATGCAATGGTCATGTCGTCTTGAACCAAACTCATAAATTCGTTCCTCTTTGTGTCACAAAAGGAACGATGTTAACATCTTTTGACTCTCATGGTAGCTTCTACCAAGATGGAGTAAATTGACCAGTCCTTTACTTGTTGTCATTGGTGCTTTAATCTTAGTCTACAAGTCTTCTCCGAACTGCTTGCACTTAGCAGCTTCTTCAGTTACAAAGGCCAAAGTGTATTTAGCCAATTCAGTAAATTTTTTTTTATATTATGCAACGGTCATGTTATCTTGAACCAAACTCATAAATTCCTTCCTCTTTGTGTCATAAAAGGAACGATGGTAGAAATTGTCTTTAAATGCCCTTTCGAAACTCCACCCAAGTGGTAAGGCTTACTCTGCCTTTTCTTGCCATGTAGAGGGTCCACCAATCTTTAACATTGTCTTGTAACAAGAAGTTGCTAGTTTCACCTTTCTTTTCTCAGGGCAATTAATCACCCTAAAGTACTTTTCTATCAGACTTAACCACTTGGCTATATCAACCAGATTAGTGGTTCCTACGACGGTCATTGTCATTAATGCCTTCAATTTCTCGTTACTAAACCTCTTATCTAATTTTTTAGGAAAGTGATCCTCCACACCTCATCCCACTGTCTCTTGTTGGTTAACTAGACATCTCTAAGATACTTGCACTCTATTAACGCTCCCAATAGTTGAAACATTTGTTGCTACTTGCTTGACTCTCTTTGGCCTTCCTCGTGGTTCCATAATTCCTACAAAGCATCAATACATTAGACTCATACCAACATCTGACTCTCTATATGCATGACTCTAACTAAGATTTTCCTAAGAACTTATGCTCTAATACCAACTTGTCACACCCCGCTCCAAAAAACTCTATAAGATGAAGCAGAAACATGAATGCCTAGACATTCTACGCGAGATGCTCCGCGAAGCAACGCGTAGAAGGCCTAGTAGGTGGAAATAAAGACGACCATAAAATTTTTAATGCAGAATGTGGACTTGGATGAAATGTAAAAACTTCATTGATACTTCAAATAACAAGATATATTCAGTACTTTATACAACATTTTTTTACAAAACCACTAAACACAACTTAAAATAACACTTAGACTCTCCTTGCCTAGCTACTATATGCTATGCAAGTTGATAGTGGCTACTACCAAAATGATGTATTCTCAAAAGGCATAGTAGGCGATCAAAACTACAAGTTCAATGATGGGTACCCTTCGCTACCTGGGGGAAGGAAATAAAATAAAACATTCAAAAGTTTAGAAAAAACGTTTAATGAGTGAGATCTTTTATCAACACCTTCAATAAACTAAGTTTGGCTTAACATCATATAGACATTTTTTTAGATCAACCGATATAATTAATATATGAGTCAATCATTTTATCTTTGAATTTAAAACAATCATTCAAGGCGTTAGGCGTTTTTCAATATCTCAATTTTATCAACAATTCATAAATCAAAGGGAGTAATCACTTTTTTTCATTATTCATTTTATTGCATAGTATGTGTTTCACATAACATAGTCTTTTACCGAAGAGTCATTTTTCATGTTCAGTTACATCTTTGTACCCTTTCCTTAATTCAAGCATTTACCACACTCTTTTGCCAGGTTGCAGCTTTGTAAAATAATCTTAGCGCATTTAGCAAGTTCCATCAATTCCATTACGCAGTACGTGTCTTCCCATGACAGATCACATAACAAGTAGGGGCATTGCATACTAGATTATATCGAAAGTATGAGACATCCTACTCAAGATCACACAACATGAATATGACATTCTATTCCAAAACACACAACAAGAAAAGCCATTGTGTCCCAAATCACACATTAAGGATAAGCATCCAATACTAGATCACATAGCAAGTATGGAACATTCTCATTGCATAGGGGGTATAAAAGATCATTTCAAATTCTTCATTACAAGTTTATATCAAATCTTATGCATTTCTCAAACACATCATCTTAAGTCCAATTCATTTATAAGTTATGCATTTTAAGAATTGGAAAGCATAAGAGAAATCATATAGTTCATGGTTTCAATAGAAATATATTTAAGGATTCAAACACATTTTAGAAGTCCTTTTCAATTTTAAAATATTTTATAAAAATCACTCACAGTCACAATAGCAAGTTACTACCCACGAGCTCCTTTTCACTTTTTGATCGAGCTTATGCTTGATTAAAATCTCCGAAAGACCTTGGAAGTTCTTTTTAATTTATCTTAAGTAAGCTTAGTGTAAACCCGATATTTTCTTGGTTTAATTTCTTTAAATGTGGAAAAAAAAAAGAAAAAGAAAATGGAAATTAAGTGTAAATATAAATATATATATTTATATATTAAATAGTTTTATTAAATTAATTAAAGAAAAGAAAGAAAAGAAAGGACAAAAAGAAGAAAAGGAGAAGAAAATTTCATTTTCTCTTTTCTTCTTCTTCTTCTCTTCCCTTCACCGCCAAGTTTGAAGACATCCAAGTTCCCTTTATTTTTTTTTCTTTTACTTTCTTCAATTTGCAGAGAACTTCTAAGAGAGAGTTTGGAAGAAGAAGAGAAATTTTACTAGAATTTTTAGGTTGAAGAAGAGGAGGAGAACTCAAGCAAAGTGTATCAATGGCTGAATTTTAGTTCATTCTGCACATCACTGGTTTTTAATTCGGTTTGAACTCTTCAAAAGGAATGAAGAGGTGAGATTTACATTTACTGAAATTTAACTCATTTTTAAACAAACTTTATGAAGAACGTTGGAGAAAATTCGGATATTCATTTGGTGCTTTTTGATGAAGAAAACAGGGCAGTTGGTTTTCACTCGAAATCAGGAGGTCTCTGGTTTTTCTTGTATTTTAGAGTGTATCGGTGGAGTTAGAATCTCTATTTGGTATGGTTGGAAAGCCTATTCAATTTACTACAACTTTCATGAATAAATTGTAAACCAAAAACGACTAAAAATTGGTTAAATTGTAGGAACAAGTTAAAGAGGTCGTGTGCGCGTGATTCTGGAAGTGGTTCTGTTTTGAGGGTTATATCTGTTTATGCACGGGGAATAAGATTTATATGTCTTCAGGTAAGTTTTAGAGGATCTCAAAATGAAGAGTTGGATATAAAGAACACTCATTTTGGTTAAGTATTGAGAAAGTTATAGTCCTTTGAAATTTATGTTAGAAATCTGGAAATTTTAGAGAATTGTTGAAATAGGATTTTATTTCTTAAGCTTTGTTTTCGTGAGCGTCATCTTTGGTGCGACATGTTATGTATATCTTTAGGAAACCAGAATGTTTAGGGTTTTAATACTCGGTTGGGTTGTTGGCAGGCCGAGAAGAATTAAACCGAGCTTATAGACCAAGGATCTAGCCCAAGACTGTGAGTGACAAAACCAACTTTGAAATATTTTCCATAACTGTTATTATGATTGAATGCGATAAATGTTTATTTACGAAGCCATGAAAGGTATTTGAATTTCATGACTATTTTCAAGTATACATTTGGAGACTAGATTTCTTAAAGAAATTTATGCTAGCACGTAGATATTAAATGTTTGGAAAGTATTTAAACCACAATATTTTAAGCAAAGCATGAATTAGTATGAAGTTTTGTTTTAAGAACTACAATTTTCCATGAAAGAGCTAAGTAAAGTTCGAGCTTTGTGTAAAATTTATAAGCAGGCATGTTTTAATATTTTATGATGATTTATGAAATTTTCATTAACTACATGACTGAGATCTTGAGCCTGAGGCTAGAGATTACCGTGTGCACACTAGTTAGATTTCGTTGTTGACGTTGAGTGTACTTCGTAACAACGATGCTGTTGTGAGTGCTGGGCGGGCCCCACTACGACAAAGACGATGGGAGTGCTGGGCGGGCCCCACTACATCGTAGTGCTTGTAAACGTTGTTGTACTAGGTGTACCCTACACAACGTAGATTCGTCATGTTAGTTAAAATGCTTCGATATACTTGATATGCCTTGCTAGATTTCAATGATGAACATGCTGAGTATTTTAGGAAGCTATTCTTACTATTACACATTTACATTTACGACTTGTATAAACAGATTTATATGTGTAAAGTTTTCACGTGCTCTTATCTTTAAATTCATAGTTTTAAACTGAGTCACTTACTGAGCTTCATAGCTCACCCTTTCCAAAATGTTTTACCCATTTTCCAGGTAGAGATCGACTTTTCGGTGCCTGATAGACTGCCTTAGTCTGCGGAAGCTTCATTATCGATTGCCAGTACGTGTTTTGAGTTGGGCATAAAGTCTGTTGTGTTGTGATGTATTCACACCCTTGTATGTTATAGATACTCCACAGTTTGTATAAGCTTTAGGAGCTGTAGTTGTGTAAATTTTGTTGGTTATATTTTGATTAAGGTGTCTTTAGGTTTACTCGTGAAATCGGTAAATTTTGAGGTACATTTCATGTATGTGTTTGACTAGCTGTGTTTGACTAGCCTAGGATCCGCTGTGTTTTGTGGCATGTACAATAGTTTATATACTAGATTGGCAAGTTCATCACATGAAAGTTTTAAGCAGAGTCGACAGATACAGGTACAGAAAAGCGTTGTTCGTCGGCTTCACGCCATCTTTCGGTCTAAGGTAGCAGGTAGTCCGGGAGGGGGTGTGACACTTAGGGTAAAAGTAACTTCATAAGGATTAGAATCCATCTATCTATAGATTTTTTTGGTGAAGTTTTCCATGTCGGAATGATTACTTTTGTCGATGGTGAGAATTAGTCTAATGTTAGAATGCCACATGTCTCTACCACATCCTTATCCAAGATTCAGATTGGGCGAAAATGTCAAATCAATCGTCAACTTCTTTACGTGAAAATGACATCATCTCTTCCCTATGAAGTGAGCTTATATCGCAACAACGACTATCGCGTAGTCTTTTCTCATCGCACAATACTTATCGTATAGGCTATCTCTGCCGTATAGAGTCTTATTATGTAAAGATAGATCGCGATCAGAGCCTCACAATGCATACAGTTCTATCACCATTATCACATAGTAATCCAACCCTCAATCAGGGATCCAGTAGTAGAATCCTTATCTTAGGTTATGCTAAGTTCTTTACTGCAAATGAAACCACAATTCCACCCATGCATAACCAAAATTAAATTAACAATTTTTGTCGATAAATTACTTAGCTTACTAAACTTGCCCAAATGGTGGTTGAAAAACCCTCTCATCCTTGATGTAAAATTCACACCTTAAATCCTCAAGCTTTGCCAAAGGGACCTTTGAAATGCATGCAACCAAAATCAATTCAAAAAATAAACTTAATTTAGAGTCTCAACTAACCTTTAATGGGTATTAAAATCCCACAATAAAGACCCACAACACTCACCTAAACTCAACAAACCAAGATCATGTTGAAATTTATATCCTAAACTCAACAAACCAAGATCATGTTGAAATTTATATCCTAAAATTCTATTCAATAAAATTGTAACGCCCCGAAGATCGAGGTAAATTTTAGTAAATCATGTGAATTTTCGGAAATTTAAGATTTTTGTAAAACGATAAAATAATAATATAATAGTAATTATATTATTATTATTAGGTATTTTATCATTTTAGTTTTAATATTAATAACTTTTTATTTCTTATTTACTTAATATTAATACTAATATTATTATTTAATATTATTTTAATTATTTAATACTAATATTTATCATAAATTATTGTTATTTTTATTTAATATATATATATTAATATTTATTATTATTATAATTATTTAATATTAATATTTTATTAATAATAATAATTATTATTATTTAATTTATATATATGTATATTTATAAAAAAAAAGAGAGGAGAAGAAAACCCTACCTCGCGCGCCGCCCCCCCCCTTTTTTTTTCATTTTCGCTTTCTTCTTCCCCACGCCGCGTCGCAGCCGTCTCTCCCCATCCGTTTCTTCTTCTTCTTCATCTCTTCTCCATCCGACGGCGACATCACCTTCCTCTTCAATCTTCTTCTTCCCTTCAGCTTCTTCGCCGCCGGATCTCCACAGCCGCCGCACCTTTGAGTTTTCCGCCAGCCGTCGGTCCGAGCGAAAGCTTGCAAGCAGCCGCATCCCGTTCCCTTCGTCGTCGTCCGTCGGGTCCCAGCTGACGCCGCCACCGTGAGGTTCGCCGGTTGCTGCAACCTCCATCGTACCGTCGTCGTTCGCCGGAAGAAAGAACCATCAAAATCGTGGCTGCCCGTTTTCATCCAATCCGACCCGAGACCCGCTTCCAGTCCGAGCCGTGAGCCACAAACGAATCCGAGTGAGCCGAGTGAGCCGAGCCGAGTGAGCCGAGTGAGCCGAGCCACGAGCCGAGCCGCGAGCCGAGTGAGCCGAGCCGCGAGCCGAGCGAGCCGAGCCGCGAGTCGCACTGAGCCGAGCCGCGAGCCGAGTTGAGCCGAGCCACAAGCCGAGGTGTGAGCCGAGGCCAAGTCGAGCCGAGCTGAGACCAAGCCGAGCCGAGGCCAAGCCGAGCCGAGCCGAGGTGGAGCCGAGCCGAGCCGAGCCGAACGCCTTCAAGCCGAGCCGAGCTCCTTGTTTCACCAAGCCACCTAAGCCTTCCTTCCTCCGCTCCGGGTCACGGTGAGTCTTCGGTAAGGATTGTTTTCGATGAATTCCCTAATGTTGCTACATCCGATTAGAGTTTGAATATTGGAATAAGATATGGCCCTACTTTTCTCCCTTGAAGGTAGTACAGAGTTGACGCTTGAGTTCTCGGGTCTCGCGGTAGGCTTGTTTGGAGATAGCTTTCCTTTCCTTGGGTAAGTCAACGGGTGTCGTTTCGGACCTTTTAAAACGACTTCTACTAGAGTCATCAACTAAAACCTTTGTGTTTTCGTTTAGGTTGATCTGTTGAGCGTGGATTCGATCGAGGGGCATAACCGAGTATCAGGTAAGGGTTTTCCTACTACTGGACCTCGGGTCGAGGCCGGAAACGTAGTAATCCACAGGGGATTACACGTTAGTGATTATACTGGATAAGTGTATCTATGTTGACTGTTAAGCACTGTTATTATGTTTCTGTCTGATGTTACTGAACCGCAACCGCTAATTGTAGATTGAAATTTTAGATTGATGGATGTTGATCATGGGATTAGACGGGGAAGGACAGTGAGTTCAGTTGGTTATTTAGCTGTTTGAGTCTTGGGGCTCTTCCATAATGGTATACGAATAGTTGACGCGTATAGCAACTGAGGGTGTAATGGTTTAAGCTTATACTACCTGGCCAGTAAAGCCTTTAGGGGAATTGTAAATGATTGATGATTGTGGTATGACTGTGGTAGACGATTGAGTATAGACCGAGGGGTAACGGTTAGCTTCATCTATGGGGTAGTGTGCCTTACTTATATGTGCATCCTTCGGGAGCACTAGACTGATGTGTGCATCCTTCGGGAGCACTAGACTGATGTGTGCATCCTCCGGGAACACTAGACTGATATGTGCATCCTTCGGGAGCACTAGACTGATATGTGCATCCTTCGGGAGCACTAGACTGATGTGTGCATCCTTCGGGAGCACTAGACTGAGATGTGCATCCTTCGGGAGCACTAGACTGATATGTGCGTCCTACGGGACCACTAGACTGTTATGTAGGGTACCCCCGAATAGGAAGTTAACTGTTGTCCCCTAACGGGCCCAGTAGTGGGTCCCTTACTGGGTATGTTTATACTCACCCTTTTCTCTTTTTAAACTTTTCAGGTAAGGGCACAGCGAGGGGCAGACCGACGAGAGGCAGGAAGGACGCGTGAAGGCCATATGGACGCGTCTGTTTTCTTATCGCTTCCGCTATGTATTTTGTCAGAATATTTGACTTGTGCTTTTGGAACTGATGACTTGCGTTTTTTGTTTGAGACTTTTTATGATTTAATTTAAAATAGGGCCCGAAACTGTTTTTTTGTAATGTTTCTAATGCTTTTAATGAATCGTAACTGGTCCGTTTTAAATTTTATGTTGAATGGTCGAGTTTTGGTATTTGGTAGTGACCTCAGCTTAGTCCGGAAAGTTGGGTCGTTACAAAAATGGTTATTGAGGACTTATTAAGTGAAAATAGAATATTATAATCTTGAATCCAATAAATTAAGGTTCCAAGACTATCGAGCGTGGACTCAAACTTTAAGTAGAGGCATAAAGGTTGATTAAGTTTGAGTATATAGCCCAAATGGTCTATAGTGTATGAATAAGGTTAGGCGCTTTATTCTGGGAACACTATGGATGCAACTTACTTTGTAGTTAGTATAAACAATGTGATTCTGAATCGTTCATATAGAGACATGGAAGTAGGGACATTTGCATAAGACTGAAACCATGACCGTTGACTATGCAAAACTGACTATTTCGACTTATTGATGACCTAAGTAACTTAATCTTAAACTTGAGCTAACTATGAACTTCTGTTCAAACGATATTATTCATAAACCTGCATAGGTGAGGGCAGCTCAACGACGTTGGTCCAACAAGCCTTTCATTTTAGGAGTAAGATCGGATGGATGGCTAGGGACATAGGGTGCAAGACGAAATTCACTCTGACTCGTTTTAAAGTTAGTAGATAGGTTGTTCTCTTATGGACTGAATCCAAGTCTTGAACAAGGGGCCCCGCCCTTTCATTGGCCCAAGAGAGTTTTGGTTTATAAGTTGGGCTTAAAACCAATTGTTCAATAGTGGATCAGTGAGACTTAAGGAACAAGATGTAATCTCAGAGATAAAACAATAATTTGATCCAGCTAAAATTATGAACAGCCTGTGAAGGATTAACTTGTTGATCATGGTTATGTTAGATGGACAGAAATATATCTATAGTGAGGGGAGTGTAACTATGAGACTTTAATGGAATGACTCGTTAGTTAATGAATGTTGATTAGCTCGATCAAAAAGGGTTTAGCTAGTTAATCTCGAAACACTAGAGCCCATGATCTATAGGTCCATTAGATTCCCTTGCTAGCTCATAGGAAATTAACTTAGAACAATATGATGAAATAATTCGAATTGTTTGAATTAGGTAAAGAGAGAGAAACCGACGAATATATGTGATATACCCGTCAGTTATCAATTTTAGAACGAGCTTTATGTTTAAATAAGATTTAAATATTAAAGATATGAAATTAGATTCATACTTGGAAGCTCGGAAAAGATGGAAATGGTCAAATTTGTAAAAAGTCAAAATATTGACTTTTGACTTTAAAAAGTCAAACTTTGACTGGCTTTATATTCAAATATGATTTGAATTTCAGAAAAATGAATGCGAGTTCATGCTCGAGAGGACGGAATTAGTCAAAACCAACAAAATGGTAAAAAAGTCAAAATGTTGACTTTGACTAGAATGGTCAAATGACCATTTTACCCCTTGAACAAAGTTAGTGGAAAAATCCAACATTTTGTTGGATAATCTCACTAACTCTATGGGCTAAGAGAAGCTCATGGTAATGACACCAAGTCCACTAAGAGAAAATGGAATGGTGAATAAATCCACTAATTGTTAGTTCATTGTGATGTATTGGGCCTCGGTGATTCAATTACATGTAAATTTTGCATGTAATTTGTTTATAAAAGGATAGTGTTTTCAAAATTTTAAAAAGTTTTGGCACTTTTTGATTTTCACTTAAAAAGAAAATGAAAATCACCCAAGTTTTTCCCTAAAATTCCTTCTTCAATTTTCATCCATCTCTTTTTATTATCTTTACTGAACGGGTTCCACAATCCGATTCTAAGTCTAGAGAATAGCGGGTCAACACTATTAGTAGTCCCGACTCGAGTTTAGAGGAGATTGCAAGGATTGGGAGGCTCCGAAGGTGAGTTTTTCATTAATCATAATTTCGTTTTAATTAAGGCATGTTAATCACTAATTAGTTAGTTGCAGTTAGGGTAAAAATTCGATCTTTGTTTCTATTGCGCATGTTTCGTATTCTATCAGATTGGTAAGCGACGACGATAGAGGGCAGTGATGGACCGACATCGTAGACAAAGAAGTTAAGCTGCATGGACGACTGGGGCCAAACGCAGTTGCACAATGAATGGTGGCGACTATGGTTTCTTTGGAAAGAAGATGGAGACCCTTTTCTCTTTCTTTTTCCCTTAAATGCGCAAGACTCTAGACATTAACCATTAATATGATAATAATAATAATAATACTTATTTAATTTACCTTTATTATTATTATTCTCTCACCAAAATATATAATAAACATATATATTTATTTAAACCCTTCTTCTCTCTCATAATTAAATTCGTCATCTTTTTCCGATAATTATATTTCAATGTATAATTATCAATTTTTCTTTATTAATTATATAACCAAAATTATACAATTAATTACATTCCCCACCAAATTCCAAAATCTACATACCCATATATATATATATATACTTAATTAATCCAACACACTACACCAAATAAATTACTTAACTTCTAATTCCATTTAATCTAACACCTATAATAATGTAATCATAAATTATTCAAGATAATTAAGTAATAAAATTATCTTAAATTTTTGGGCGTTACATTTTTATTACAACTAATGGTCACGAAAGATGTACATTTTGTGAAACATTTTAATGAAAAAGAAAACCCACACGAGCCAAGTCAACATTCAATTCTTAGAAATCTTGAGGCCTATGATTTCCAACAATGTATTTTTGGATCTACCAAAGTTATAGAGTAAAAAATAATGGTAAGCTCTACATACATATGGGTCCAAAAATAATTTCGTGTCATAAATATCTTTGCTTTGCTTGTTTGATTTAAAATTTAAAACTCAATATCGAGCCTGTGTTTATTTCTAAAATTATTTAGAAAAGAAAATGTTTTTTTGCTACTACTATTCCTCATTCTTAAATGTTTTGAGTTGAAACTACCTACTATTTATTTCATCTTCTAATTCAATCGGTTAGTCGATGGAACAATAATTGATTGCGTAAGAAAAAACAAGTTAGGATGGTCAAATGAACGAAAGAGATCTTGTAAAATATTAAATTTTCTTTAAATATTTCAATAAAATGTTACACAATCTTATATTAAGAAAAAACAAATATTTCTCTTTTCTTGGTCAAACATTGCAACAACAATCTTTATCGGTGCTAGGTAGCTTTGGGTAACAAAACCCAGCACCAAGGTTCTCTCGGATGCAATCATTATAACATGACTCATCGTCATAAGTATCAGAGCATGGTCGGACACAATGCACGTTCAAAACGTCTCCTTTCGCTGTCATATTACCAAAAATAACATTGTTTAAAATATTGTTCTAGCAAAAGTAGTTTTATAGAATTAGAGGACTTATGAGTTAAAAGAGCATACTTGTTGATACAATGCATGTGAATATCACCAAAACAACAAATGACATCGTAGCAAGCTTTTGGGTTGCCATATCTCTTAGAAGATATGGATCCTTAGGCTTTGATGAGAAATTTTTGATTATGATGCATATGTTCTAGAAAATGTAAAGGGGTGTATTTAAAGCGCCTTTTCCTAAAACTTCTCGTTAGACAAGCCGCTTAAAAAAAAGTAAAAAACATCGGTTAAATTTAGTGTATGAAAACTAATACTTCTATTAAAGGCAAAATTCAAAATAACGAAGGATTGACATCGAAGGTACTAATTTTAAATAAAATTAAATAAAAAAGATATATTATGCATGAGATAAAATTAGAAAAGTTCAAAAAACAACACAGAGTATGTACTAAATTCCATTATGTACAAAACTTCATCAAAACTTTGAAAAAGAACACATAGAATAAATTTGGAAAAGACAAGAATTAACCATTTTTTTCGTCTTAATTACAGGAAACAATCTAAACATAGCCATGTCCTAAAGTTAAAGGAAACTGCTTCTTAGTGCAAGAAATCCGTTAGAAAAAGATAAGTATATTTACCTATATTTTTAAGCTTATACCATCGAATATGAAGAGTAGACCCAATTTACATTCTCAACTATACACAAAATGCGTTCGTCTATAAAACAAAATGGGTGTTAAAAAAGAAATTGCGGTGTAGGGAATTATGAACTTAAAATTGAAACTAATTTATTATTGTAAAATAAACGAAAATTACATGGCATAAGCTGCTGGAGATTTAACTATGAAGAATGAAATACATAACAAGCAAACTGTTACGAATTTCTACACTAACTCAGAGAACACAATATCGAATTAACTAGAATGCAATAGCCAAATAACCACAAAGTAAGCGATAAAAGAATAAAAAACACAAAAATATATAGTAGTTCAACCAATTTAGTCTACATCCACTTTGAGAACCAACTTAGAGAGATTTTATTAAGAGCAATATCAATCAAGATAAAATTATAGATATCAACAAAGTAATATGTAATTTGTAATATTACCGTCGAGCCCAACTTTTATCGTTGATCAAACACAAGAAACTGAGAGAACCATGTGCCGGATGTTGTCTCTGATATCGAGACCCGAAACAACTTAAACTTACCTCCTTTGATCGAAGACCCACGTGTCAAATAAGCTACTACAAACCCAATAAGAACCCACTACTAAACCCATCACTAAACCACAGTCAAGACTATCGACGAACACACTAGAAGAATGTCGCTGGAACTATTCAAAAAAACAACTTTAACCCGACGGAAAACCACCACGCAACAGCCCGTCGAAGCTCGCCTTCTCTATCCAAAAAACAAGACCCAAACGTCAAAAAATGCTGCAAATTTCTCTCTTACCGAAAAACACCGTGAACGCCGACCTATAGAACACTGAAGCCCATCGTCGTCAACCTCTCTTGAGTTCAATCTCTCACTCTTATGGTGTGTGCATGAAAAACTCCTTTCTCTACCGTGTTTTGATGGACCTGCTCCTCATCTCAATCTTCTTCTTTTCTTTTATTTTAATAATCTAAAAGAAGAAGATGTGAATATTTGCAAAACTGTCATTGAGGCATAATTACAATTATACCCTCAACATAAAACACAATTTTTAAACCACTTAAATATTTTTCATTTTTATATACAAACTAAAATGAGACAAGAAAACTAAAACTTGAATGGATAAAGCACACTAGGCTTGGATCTACCTCGTTTCAATATTTGACAAGATGCAACAATTCTGCTTTTTTGGAATATTGTCTACAATTTGGCTTCAACAAATTTTTGCAAAACTCCTCACATCTAAGTTCAGAAAAAAATAACTAAGGAAAAGTATCTTTTTAATCCTCACTTTGAAGAATATGTATGTTTGGTTTTTGAGTTTTAAAAATGTACCTTGATTGTTTACAGTTTTATAACTATAAAAACATTTGGTTTTCGAGTTCTCAAAATGTATCTTTTTAGTATTTGAGTTTTCAAAAATAGATTTAAAAAGTTACTCAAATAACTTTATACTTTTAGAATTTTAAATAATTATATGACATTTAAAATTAGAAGAATAATAATTTATAAAAATCATTTAATTTCTAAAACTTAATTTTTTATAACTTTAAATATCATATAATTATTATATTTTTTAAAAAAAAGTACTTGTAGGACATTTTAAACCTATTTTAAGAAAACTGAAGGATTAAAAAAAAAGTATGTTTTGAAAACTCATCGTAAAACTCCAAATTTTTTAAGAACCTTTTGAACTTGCTAAGGATTAGTTAAAGAAAGAGAAAGTGAGATTAATAGGTAAAAGAAAGAAGGATTTCTTGGAAAAGTTATTTTAAGGTTAAGCATTGAGGTTTGGGTATTAAGCCAAGAAGGGAAAAGTTGAAAAATGGCCAAGTGTCAAGATGGAGTGCTATGCGTTTAGAGGATATGTTGGGCAGCCAAAGTGTTGAGAAAAACCTCCAAGGATGTGGTATAAAGGCGGCCAAATGATGTGGAGGCTATGGCTAAGGAAAGGTCAAATAACCTTTAAGACAAAGAAAGCTAGGCATTTTGAGCATGGATAGGCGGCCAAGGTTTGATTGGTATGACTTAGGCGAGGAGAACCTAAATGTTATAGACAACCAACATGAATCTAAGAGAGGAAGACTTGTCTTGACAGGTTAGTGAGTCTTGATGTGGGCTACGCAAGAAGATTGCTTATGTGCTAGGCGAGATGATATCCTAAGATGTTTGTAAGGATGGAGAATAGGCGGCTAGGAGGCTAGAAGAGGAATGCTGTACGCGAGAAAGGCTTGTGGCCATGGAGGCTAGCGAGGCGTTTAAGTAAGCAAGGTGGTCGACTAAGGCAAGTTGGTCTGGTGGAATTCTAGGTGTTTTCATCATATTTTATGCATTTTGCAGTAAGCAGGAGGTGGTTTAAAGAAAGTTGGAGGTGTCAATCAAGTATCATGCAAGGATCACTATAAGTAGGCTACTTCATACAAAGGGTTGCTCACAATCCATTTGTGCTATTTACTTCAAATTACTTCTAAAAGTTCATAAATTAAGTCTAGTTTCTAGACTAGAACTTCTGGTCAGATTGGAGGCAAGGAGGATTATGTAGAAGCAAAGGAAGGGGAGAAAGGTCATTTTTCGAGAGAAACTGAGCATAATACACTTCTTACAGTCCTTAGAATGCATCCTTCAAAGTTTTAATCTAACATTTTTAGGTGAGAAAGTTAAGGCAATTCTAAGAAATTTGTAGAAGAAAGTTTCCCATTTTGAGGTATGGATCAAAAGTTATAAGTGCTGAAAATTGATTGTCCAATTCTGAAAATTTCACAGTTTTCAATCAAGGGTTGAGTGGACGAGCATTCCGCATGGAAGGATTGGTCATACGCGTGGAAGAAAGGTATGGAGGTCATTTTATGTTTTGAAGGGCATGTGGCACGACGATGGCACAACCGACAACAAGAACGGGTTCAAGTTGCACGTATGGCCATGCGCATAGAGGTTAGCATGCGTATGACAACGCGCACAAGGCACACGATCATGAAGCGCGCAAGGCACTCGGCCAAGATGAACATGAAACCTCATTGTGAGGTTAGCACGTGACAAGGTCTGCCCAGGCCATGCGTATACACCAAGCCCTTGTCGCCCTACCACTGCATGCTAGCATGCCATTTTGGGTTATTTTTAGGCTGTCTTGCTAATTTTTGAAATTTTTAGAAATTCTTGGTTATTTTCTTGGTCAAGGGATTAACTACGACTTTAATATAAATTTTTTAGATCAAAGGAAATTTGGAGAAAATTTCAAACCAAAAGCTAAAATCAAATGTTGTGAGTGAAAAAATGATTTCTATAATGTTTCATATAGCATGATTTATAAGTTATTGTTCAAAGCATATTTGAAGAAAAATGTTTAAGTCACTTGTACTGAGCTTGCAAAAGCTTAAATGTTTCATCAGCTGATTTCTCAAGACTATGCTATGTTCAATTGAATGTTATGACTAAAGGTTATGATCAAAGCAAAAAAATGCTTAAAGGTTTCCAAATACGTTTCATCCTTAGTCCAAATATTACATGAGATCTATTTTGCATATGTTGTTAACTTCATATTAATGGTGTTGGAAGTTTTTTCAAAAAGATTTATTGGGAATCTTTGTATTATTAATAAGGAGTAAATTTCAAAAGATAAAAAGATTTTTCTATAAAAAGATGTTCCTAAATATTAGGAATCTTTTACTGAAATCTTTTTCCTAAATATATATATTCATTTTACATGGCGTGAAGATTTTTTTTAGAGGAATTATTTTCGAATTGGTGAATAAGTATTTGCATAAGAGAGTTCGCCAGTTATACACAGTGAGAAAGATAGTGATGATCATTGATGAATATATCTTAGTGATGCATATTTACTGAGGACATTTTGATAAGCAATATGAAGGAAGTCTCTGCTTTATATAAATATGATGATGAATTCAGGGGGAACAACAAATTTTCTTCTAGAAGATTCTTTCCTAAATTCAGGGGAGCCTGAATGTATCTATGTGTCGTTTTACTTAATGAAGAATTGATACATATAAGAAGGAAGTACCTTATTGTATTGATTGTAATTCGACTTAATTGAATATTCATAATATTGCTTATCTGAGCTAAATAAGCTCCCCAAATGTAGGTGACATTCACCGAACAGAGTTACCAAAGTCCTTTATGTTATTTTTCTTCTACAATTTATTAAGTTATTCCTATTATTATTTGCTTAATAATTAACCAAAGCAATATTATCTCACAACTTTTTTCAAACGGTGAGGTTGCAAATCTATTTTGACTAACGACCATAAAAAAGGGTATATTTTATTACCCCTTAAAGGAGGATAATGGTGAAAACTGTATCCTATTGATTGTTCTGTCTTAGGACGAATAGGTTTAAATGCTGCTTGAGGCTCTGGATCATGCCTTATAAAATATCTATGAAATGTTATCAACAGTAAATGGTTACAAATGAAATGTTATATAATGATTTTCTATTGCTAAATAATTTGTAAAACCAAATATTTATGCTAAACTGTTTATGAAAACATGTTTAATAAAATTGCCACTTATTAAGTCTTCTTACTTGCCCTTTCAAAATGTTTTCTCACTTTTCAAGTACAGATTGTGTGACTTGGAGTGTCGGACTTACTGCTGCCAGGCCAATTAGAATTTAATTATTAGAAAAAAAAATTAAGATAAAATGAGTCACTTTACTAGAATTAGGAGAAAGTGGGTAATTTGATGACTTTCATGAATATTTAGATGTTAAATGTTTGTGTAAAATTATTGTGATTTATAACAATCGTTTCATTAAATCGTTGCATCTCAGCTTTGGTTAGTATAAATGTTAATTGGCTTCCACTTACAAATTGTTTAAGAGTTAGAAGTTAAAGTAAGTCAACTGATGTCGTTTTGGAGAGAACAATGTCAATTGACTTCATGTCGTCTCTTAGGTTGAGAGTATGTGATCTGTGAGGGGTGTGACAATCGGATATTAGTTCCTAGGGAATATAAAGTAAGCGATTTTAAGCTGAGTTTAAAGAGTCAAAGTCAGATAAATGAATAAAAGTTAGATAAGTAAAGATAAGAAATATGCAGAGTCAAATTGACAGGCAGAGTACGTAAGCAGCAACCAGGACACAATCTTGTCGAAAGCTATGTAAGTAAATTATTTTTATTAGAACTTAATGTTAATCACTCACAAACCTGATGGAACCTAGAACTAAGTATCCTAGTGGAGAACTGAAACTGTTTGAGGTGATCAATATTTTTAGAGGATCCATATTCCTTACAGAGGTTGAAGAATGGATTAACAAGGTAAGGGAATGTTATAAAATCATTGGTTTTCCTGAAGATGAAAAAGTTAGATTAGTAGAGTCGATGTTGCAAGAAGAATCTAGGGACAAGTTGTAACGATCCAACTCTTTATACTAAGCTTAGATCATTACTACTTCAAGGAAAATAAAACCTTCTTAAATCGATATAGAAAATAAAATAAATGTTCGTAATCAAAACCTTAAGTACTCATTAAAAGCCATAAATAAACCAAGGTAAGAAGAAATAAATCTCAAAATAAAATCTTAGCTCAAGCCCTATCTAGTTTTAAAAATCTTATAATGAAAATGCATAAATACTGAAATCAAACTAAGTACATAAAGGCAAAAGCTAAATGTTTCCTTATGGAACCCCATGGTCACTTCTTGTCATTCGCCAGCTTTCCTCTACCCTTACCTCTACCCCTGCCTGAAAAAAATTAAACATTAAGGAGTGAGTATAAAAATATACTCAGTAAGGGACCTACTACTAGTCCCGCAAGGTGTCTGTTTACTTTCTATTAGACTCCTATAAAGTGGTACACCTAAACTGGCACGTTCTCGAACACGCACAATCTATGATCTCGTAGAAACATCTCTGGTCTTCGGTGAACCCAAATGAACACCTAGGACAAATCTAGTCTTTGGTGAACACAAGCAACACCTAGGACAAAATTGGTCTTTAGTGTACTCGAAAGAAACATGAAGACAATCGGGCTTTGAGTGATCCCGTCAGACCACTAATATACATATCATCTCATACTGGACTGGTAGTCCCGTCGGACTACATAGTCATAAAAGGTGATGATCGTGAGGGACACCCATGTGGGTACAACTTTAATAAATAAAGCTAATAATACACCCTATCCACAGCATGTAGTATAACATAACATTATAATCATGACATGAATATCAATCATAGCATTCTTAATCATGAGATTAATACTTCATGCATAAACATCAACATCAACATATCTCAGTCATAACTATCGGTCATCATAAACATAAACTCGTTATGCATCTTAGCTACATCAATGCATAATGGAAAATTGCATGCAAGCTCTTACATCAGTTCGAAGGTCTAGTAGGAGAATCTCTTACCTAGAGATTAGCTTAATCCAAAAATATAATCCTGTTAGCAAGGTCAAGTTTTCCAAGAAGATCTTAAACAGTAAGGGTAAAATACTAAGATAATAAATTTAATGGTTGCTTAAAGACCCAAAATCCATTTTAATTCAACTTACCCAAAGTTGAGGTCGTATCCAAATTACCCTTGGTTGGGAAAATTCCACCGCTCAAACTTTAAGTTAAAATCTAAGCAAATTAATCCAAAATTAAAATATTTAGGGTCCAAAATTAATCTTTGTTGGGCATTAACCAAAAAACCCAATCAAGCATACCAAATCTTACCAAAAATAGGTGAAAAAAGGGCAAAAAATAATCTTGGCGACTCAAAATGGCTTGGCTAGAGGGGGAACCAGCTCTCGGCTGTAGAAGGAGAAGTCGGCTCGAATAGAGGGGTTAGCTCGCACTATGGCTCGGGCCCTGGAAAATGGCTCGAACGAAGAAGCAGCTCGGTTGGCTCGACTAAGGCACGACTCGCGGAGAGTTGTAGCTAGCATACGGTTGGCGGGCGGCTCAGTGAGAAGAATAGCCCGAACGCTGCAAATCTCGACAACAACTTAGGTGGACAGCGCTTTTCGAACGACGATCGGATTGGACGAGACGCACATATCGACGATGGATGACAGCTCGTCGACGACGATCAGCACGACGTAAGCGACGTGCAGAACAAGTAAAATAGCTGACGACGTAAGGGACGTGCAGCAACGCTCGTAGTGGACGTAAGGAAGTCTCTGCTTTATATAAATATGATGATGAATTCAGGGGGATCAACAATTGAACAAACGACTCGTTGATGGCACGACAATGCTTGCGACGGTGAGACAGAGACGGATGGCTGACGTGGCTTAGGATGAATTGTAACACCCCAAAAATTTAGATAATTTTTGGAAATTATTATCTTAATTTAGGTTCAAAAGAATAGAGGTTACTTTAACGATTTATTAATTATTTGCTAGAAATTTAAGTTTAATTAAATAATCTTGGGTGCTTATTTAATTAAATTTGGGAAGTGATTTTTTTGGAGATTTGGAAATTTTATGCATATATGGATTTATATACATATAACTATTATGGAAAATGAAAAGGATAATTATATTTGTTAAAATATAATTTGTTAAGGAAAAGTTATGGCATTTTGGAAAAAAGAATATTAAGATAATTATATTTGTTGAGATATAATTATTTCAGGAAAGATACTATATTGTTGAAAGAAGATAAAGAGATTTATTTGAAGAATAATATTTTCGAGAAAGATATTGTGGAGAGAGAAGAAATTTAAAGTAATAATTGTATAATGGAAAATATAATTATTATTTTATGAGGAGAAAAAAAAAGTTTGATTGGATGGGGGTTTTACATGAAGGGAGATAAGATTTGATTGTATTTGGAAAAAGAGAGAGAAATAATAATAATAATGATATATTATTATTATAAATAAATCCCTCGTTCCACGTGCCTTCTCCTCTTCACAAACCCTAAAGGAAACACCTAGCCCCTCACTTACGTCGCGCTGCCACCCTCTCCGATCATCACCGCGAGTCTTCAACTGCAAAGCCGGAGTTTCCTTCAAGCGAGCCATCTTCAGCCACATCATTTTCGTCGAGTTTCTCCATCCGTCACGGTTTTGTTTCGTGCGTCAACGTTGCCGCTTCTTTGTTAGCCGATCGTTTCCATATCACCGTCGCAAGCAATGTTGCACCGTCGATGAGTCATTCGTTCAGTTGTTGTTTCGTCGTTGTATACTCGAGCCACTTCTAGCCGAGTCGTTTGTGTGAGTTGTGTCTTCCATAGCCGTCCACCCGAGTCGAGTCTTTTGCCTTAGCCGAATTCTACCCGAGCCATCTCTTCATGAGTCGTCGGCCATCCTTTCAGCGAGCCACACACGTGAGCCACCTTTCCCCTTATTGAGTCGCCAAGCTGTTTCTGAGCCACCATACTAGATTTTTGTCCTTTTCCCACCTATTTGGACCTATTTTGGTAAGTTTCAATGGGTTTTAGGTAATATCCATTAAATGGAAATTTTGGCCACCAATTAATTTAATTTGGATTTTTTTCCTTTTACGGTTCATTTGGATAATACTTTGGAAAAATAATATATGGAATTCTTCCAATAAGGTTTCAATCTCAACTTTGGGATTTGTCTATTGGAAAGTTTCGGTTGGGCTAGATAGGGACTAAACGTTTAATAAATCTCGAGGTAAGAGATTCTACTACTGGCACTTCAAACTGAATTTAAGAGACAACATGTATTACGACTATACATTAAGGGTAGCTTAAATGCATAATGCAATGTTATAGTTAATGATTGATGTTAAGTTGATGGCGATGACTGATGTTATGTTGTTAATGATGACTATATTTTATATGCTTTTTATGATACATGATATATTAATCACATCCTTAAGGAAATTGCGATTAATATTCATGTTATGTTATGATGTTTATAATGATGTCACATGCTTTTGGTTATTGGTGTGTCTGTTAACTTTGTATGTTAAGTTTCTTACCCCACCTGTATTATGATCCTATCTATGGGGTCACTTGCACGATTAGGGGTGTTCCTACGCGATCACTCGTACGATTTAGGGGTGTACCTACAGAATACATGCACGGTTAAGGGACAGTGATATTATGTATACGGGGTCACTCGCACGACTAGGGGTGTTTCGACGAGACCACTCGCACGATTAGAGGGGTACCTACGTATTACATATATGTTTATTGTTAGAACCCGCGGGTCACGTTTTCAAATTATTTTTGTTGGATTTGATAATCTTATATTTTATGAAAATCATGATTTTATAAGAATTTTAGTCGTCTGTCCCTTCAAAGAAAGTGTAATTTGTTATTGGTCTTTTTGAGTAATAATCTTAACATAATCTAAGAGTCCAGGTTGTCACATGAACGACTTGCACAGATCGGCAGATGGCTTATGTAGAGAAGTAGCTCGGGTCGTTGGCTGCTTTTGACAATGGTCAACGGAGGGGATGCGGTGGTTGAACAGCCAACGGTGAAGCAACTGCGGCGGTTAGGGCTCAGGGTTTATAAAGAAGAAGGATTAATAGTTACCACGTAAACCAAGACCTATTTAAAATAATAATAATAATAATAATAATAATAATAATAATAATAATAATAATAATAATAATAATAATAATAATAATAATAATAATAATAATAATAATAATAATAATAATAATAATAATAATAATAATAATAATAATAATAATAATAATAATAATAATAATAATAATAATAATAATAATAATAATAATAATAATAATAATAATAATAATAATAATAATAATAATAATAATAATAATAATAATAATAATAATAATAATAATAATAATAATAATAATAATAATAATAATAATAATAATAATAATAATAATAATAATAATAATAATAATAATAATAATAATAATAATAATAATAATAATAATAATAATAATAATAATAATAATAATAATAATAATAATAATAATAATAATAATAATAATAATAATAATAATAATAATAAGACGTCGGCTGCAGGAGAACGGAAGACGTGCGGCTGCTGGCCGGCGTTGAATGAAAAAGAAAGAGGAGGGGTGATCGAGATCTACCGCTGGAGAAGGAAGACGGGACGACGCGCGGCTTGGAGAAAGCGAGATGGAGATGACGGTGCCGTCGGGAAAGAAGACGGAGAGGATTGGAGCGGCGGTCGGGCAAAGGAAGGAGAAGGAGAAAACAGGGGGGCGGCGCGCGCGGGAGTTAGGGTTTGTCTTCTTTTTTTTATTTAAAATATATATATATAATAAAAAAATAATAATATAATTAATAATAATAATAATAATATAATTTATATTATATATATTATTATTATATTAATTTATATCATATTATATTATTAAAAATTCATACCCTTCATTTTCTTTTTCTTTTCTCTTCTAAACCAAACAAAAATAAACACCAAAAATTTTAAATTCCCGAAAATTAACATAAAATGTTAAAATTTACCTCGAAATTTGGGGTGTTACATCTTTTCTCGTGCCACACAGACCCCCTCTCCTTCAAACTCTCGCGCCGCTATTCACACCCTTTCCTTCTCATTTTCCTCTTCTACTCAACCAATAGTCGGCAGCCGTAGCCCCACGCTTCCATTCGCCACAGCGGTTCATCACTGCCAAGCGTCGCCGACCACCTCTCATCTTCTTCTTCCCGTCATATCTCCACCTCTGCTGTCAAACCTGTCGTATCTCCTCCCATTTAAAGTCAAGCCGCCACATTCGTCTGTCGTTGTTGAAGCCCAGCCGTCATGCCACGTTCGTCCACCACGAATCAACCCGAGTTGTCGCTCCACGTTCATCAACCGCGAATCCAGCCGAGCGGCCCTTGCTTCTCCTCCCGTCCACCATCATTTGGCTCGATTTTTGTTCTACCGCTTCTTCCCTCATTGTAGGTTTCGAGGTAAGAACGAAATTGTGAGTTTCTTAGCATTTTCTACCCGAGTTAAGTTTAATTGCAAAATTAAAATGTCGGATTAATTGGGCTCATTGTCATGAACTTTCTTCAAGGTTTGGAAGTATTTCTTGGAACCATGGCGAATTGTTTAGAGTTTAATTCTCCTTTTTCCTTGGGTAAGTTATGGAGTTTATCAATTCGAAGGTTGGTTTGGGTAACTTGCTCGTTTTAGTACTTAAATTTCATGTGTTATGTTTAGGTTGGTTCGTTGGATCCTAGTTGATTAAGGAATGTAGCTAAATCTTAAGGTAAGGGTTCCTATTACTAGACTCAAATTTGACACTGGAATGTAATACATGCTATGAATGTATAATTCAAAGATCTCAGTAAATTGTTGTTCTATGTGCTCTTATGAAAGTAGTATTGGTATTTTTTTTCTCTTGAATGGTTTTGGATGACACAATTGCTAAGAGTAGTTTTGATTTACATTGATCGATCGTGTTATTGGTTATTAATGAGCGTAAGGAATTGGCTGTTATCTGTAACTTTGGTTATTGTTGGTTTGTGCTGTCGTTGGTTTAGTATTATCTAGACGTTCTGTGTAACCTATGCATACTGTTGGATTGTATTGTTTAGGGACTATGGATTTGGGGTTGTCAAGCGTAGGTTGTTATATTTATTGATGAGTTGCGCTGCAAACTAAATTAGACGTTATGTCCAGGATAGATTACTTGTAGCTGTATTAGTATATGGACTGAGGTGATGTGATTGTCAAGTGTAACTACACGATGTTGAGTGGACTTACTGACTGAACCTAGACGGTTTGACTGATTATATTTAGAGACTGGACTATTAGGTTTTTTTTTTTTTTTTGTTTAACTTCTTTTAGGTAAGGGTATCGCACGAGGCAGATCGGCAAGGGGCAAGAAGGATGCGTAAAGGCCATATGGGGATGCCTAGTTTTATTGCTTCCACTCATTAATTTTGTGTTTTCGTTTTAAGTATTTTTAATTTCAAGTTTTGGGTTAGGATATTTGTTTAATTGTTTTATTTGAACTTCATAAGTTATGTTTGAAACTTTTGAAATTGATTTGAAATAGGGCCCGAAGACGATTTTATTATATCTTGAATTTTAATGAACTTTTGAATGGAGTCCTTGTTGAATTTTATGATTGAATGTCGTGTCTTAGTTATAGTGACCTCAACTTAGTCTGAAAAGTTGGGTCATTACAATGTCTCATAAAAAATCATTGAACAATAAATGACAAATAAAAAACTCAAAATTTCAAAACAATCAATAATGCAAAAATGCAAACTAAAAGATAATCAATTTAAATTAAAAATGCATCATAGAACAAATAATAAAAGAATAAAAATAAACCTAACTTTAAAATGTCTCGTAAGGAGACATCATAAAGAGAGGACAAAAAAAAAAAAGCAGAAACTCAAAATTTCAAAACAATCCATAAAGCAAGCAAGCTAAAAGATAATAAACCTAAATTAAAAATCTCTCATATAAGAGACATTACGACAAAGAACCAAAAAAACAAAAAACAGAAACTCAAAATTTCATAACAAGCCATAAAATTTCGTAACAATCCATAATGTAAGCTAAAAGATAATAAACCTAAATTAAAAATGTCTCCTAAAAAGACATAAAAACTCAAAACTTCAAAACAATCCATATATAATTCAAAATGCAAACAATCTAAAAGATAATAAATCTAAATTAAAAATGTCTCATTAAAAAGTGTCGCACCACAAAAGACCAAAAAGGAAAAAGAAGGAAACTCAAAATTTCAAAAAATAATTCATAATACAAAATCCAAAATAGAAAAAAAGAAGAAACTTAAAATTTTAAAACAATGCAATAGTTAAATTAGAAACAATCCATCAGAAATGGTTCTTTATGGCCTAGAAGAAATAGTAACAATTATTTTGAACAATCCAATACTTGAATTAGAAAGGGGCGACAAGAAGAATAGCAAAATTTAACATTTGCTTTGGATAAATGGCAAATTTCTTTTTTAATTGTCAAAATAGCAAAACAGTTAATTTGCATATAATAAATGGGACAACTATGCCTTAAATGCCCATATCTAATTTAAAATATAGATTTTTAAATACAATAGTAGGCAGAATTGCAAATACTCTCTACTTAATACACATTGCCTTCAAATTTCTATTTTTCCTCCGAAATAAATAAACCATCTGTCTGCAAAACATCACATCTTCTGCATGCAACCACTCCCCATCTCAAATAAAACCCTGGTTTTTCCTTCACTTGCTTAAAGTCTTCCTTCGAATTTTCAACCCTGCGTCTTCTTCCGTATATTAGCTTCCACAGTCGCTTTTCCATCGTCAGTTTTCCGCCGTCTGCACGCCCTTTGTTTTCCGTCCGTATCTTCCTTTTTGGTTTTTTCAGAGTCGATTTATCTTCCACAGTCGCTGTTGCACCGTCGTTTTTTGCCGTCTGCACGCCTTTCTTCTTTCAATCGATTTGCGCCGCGAATTGTGCAAAGTATCGGTGAGTTGTTCCTTCTGATCTTTGGATTCTTGCTCTGTTTTCTGCATGAAATTTTTGATACCTGGGTTGTTTCGGATCAGTGCATCCGAAAAGGCAGACAACATGGCATATGAGTCCTCCGGAGTACCCTTAATGGAATTCAAAGCAATTTCACGTCCTCTTCAAGCTTTATCATAACTTATGTTCACACCGTGGTGAATCTTCATATAATTTATAACATCCGAAGGACGACATGAAGCCTTGTCATTCATTTTAAATATTACTTTCGTACACTCAGATACAATCCAGGATGTTGCTTGTTTATGGTCATTCTTCACGACGTCAACAGAACACAGATGTGTATCTGTGAATTTACGAACTATCCAAATGTCACTTTTTTTGAATACCGAAGCACGTAGATACCAGGGGCAAGATGGATCCTTACATCTGATGTCGAATGATGTAAGGTTGGACCTAACAGTAACTAATTCAAAACTACTATTCAAAGCGAGCATATAAATAGCTTTTTTCAAAACTGATTTTTGTCTAAACATGGATCCAACTCTAATGTGTATAATAGTATTTGGTGATTCAAATGCATTAAGATCAATAATTACATTTTCAGTACGTGAGTCTTCGGTTCTAGGTACTTCGCTGCTCATATAAGGGGTATTTCCAATATCCGTAGCAGATGCGGTGTCGACAACAATGAGTAGATCATTGTCCGGCAATTTTGATAAAAATAACATAATCCAAGACACATCCTTATCATCCACAATCCGAATGAGTTTCGAATTGTTGCCATCTTTCCAGTAAAGGGTCAACCTACAGATAGAAACTTCTGAATTTGGAAAAAGTCTATGTTGGATACAATTTACAAATTCTTGAAACGAGGATGAAACTGGAACATATACATCAAGGAGGCGATAGTCAATATATCGGCATGATTCGATCCATCTACCATGGAATACGGTCTTCACTCGTTGCAAAGCCATCAAAACAATTCAAAGGGAACATGTTTATCGAAAAAAGTATTAAGTGGTAGATTGTATATAGGAGGGATGAATATTAAATTATTGTTTCATCTTATGAATATAATGTATATAGCATAATCTTATGAATATAATGTTGGGAAGGCAATGTTAGTTATTTTTCTAAAGTAGTTTAGAATATAAAGATTTGAAATTTCAAAAAGAATATGTTTTGCTCCGTTCTTCGTTAAAATTTATGTTTTAATGGCCATGAACGTTTTGGTGAAATTTGTATTTTTGTAATATATTCAGATTTGAGATTGTGTTTCGGTTTCCATTAACGAACTGTGGTTTGTTTGTAACATTAAAGATATAGATGACAATTTATTTGGCATAATTTTAGGGATAGTTGAGATTTGAATCTAAAGATAAGTATTCCCATTATATTCGCCATAATTTTAGGGAATTGTTGGAGTTTAAATTTGAATTTTATAGATTTGAATTTCGATTGTTTTAAATGCTTTTTGGTTACATTCTTTAATGTTTTTTCGTAAATGGTTAAATATTGCATCATGTTTATCATTGTTTTAGGAAAGAATACTTCATTGCATTAAAATTCTATAAGCTATTCATTGCGTTAATAGCTATTGAAGGAAAAATCGGTAGCTAAAGTTTGAATATATAATTATTGAAGGGAAAAATGGGAATAATTAGGGGATATTGAAATCAATTAAACATGGTTAGGGATCTTTGTGATAATATAATAATTATTTGATTTGGTCAATAATTAACATAAGTGGGTGTGTTTATAGATACACTGTAATTGGTTATGTTATGTTTTATTTGATTTTTCAGGTTCCTTAAATATACTGTATTTGATTTAGGACAGTTTTGATACGTTAAAGGGCATTTTCGGTCGAAAAAAAGTGGGAAATTTATCGAGACAGTTGGTTTTGCCATAAATAAAAATAAAATAACTGTTTGCTATTTTGACAAATTCCATTCTTATATTTGCCATTTTCAAGGATTCCTCAATTAGAAAATAGCCAACAAAACTAAAAGAATGTCAAATAAAACAGGGAAGGAATTGAACTTTTCGAAGCCCTGTTAACAAAGGCCAAAAGAAAAAAAAATCTAAACTCACCAGCAACAAATAAATTAATAATTATTATTCAATGGTCATAACCAAATGAGTAAGATTTAGCATTTAATTTAAAAAATAAAAAAGAAAGACTCAACTAAAGTCAAACTAGAGGGGTTACTTCTTCTAAAAAAAATCGTCAATCTTTCGAGAACCTCATATCAACAACCATGTGTGTGTTTAAATGCAAGCAAAGAAACAAAAAAAAATTTATATAGAATACACATGTCTCCTATCAAAGTAGAGTTAAGTTAATATAGAAAATTTGATTCCCAGACAACCAATTTTTCTTAAATCACCTCAAAATTATCAATCACACTCTCTGAAATCAAAATGAATGATAAAGGAAAGAAGCAATAATATATACAAAATATCACACAAGTAAATTTCCAAAATATTAATGAAAAAGAATAGAAAAACCTGAGAAAATGAAGACTTTTCTACCTTTTCTCTCTACCTTCTTCCTCCTTTTCTCCTTCCTTAATAATCACATATTAAATTTGTAGAGAGATACAGAAATATAAGCTCACTTCTTCTAGAAAAAAATCGACAATCTTTCGAGAACCTCATTTCAACAATCGTTTGTGTGTTTAAATGCAAGAAAAAAAACTAAAAAAATTATATAGAATACACAACTAAAGTGAAACTAGAAGATACACATGTCTCCTATCAAGGTAGAGTTAAGATAATATAGAAAAAATGATTTACGGACAACCAATTTTTCTTAAATCACCTCAAAACTACCAAGGACGATCTTTAAAATCAAAATGAATGATAAAGGAAAGAAGCAACAATATATACAAATATCACACAAGCGAAATTCTAAAATATTGAAGAAAAAGAAATGACTGATACAAAAATATAAGCTCACTTTATCTGGAAGAAAACCGACAATCTTTCGAGAACCTCATTTCAACAACCATGTGTGTGTTTAAATGCAAGCAAAAAAACTTAAAAAATTATATAGAATACGCAACTAAAGTGAAACTAGAAGATATACATGTCTCCTATCAAGGTAAAGTTAAGGTAATATATAGAAAATTTGATTTCCGGACAACCAATTTTTCTTAAATCACCTTAAAACTACCAAGGATGATCTCTAAAATCAAAATGAATGATAAAAGAAAGAAGCAACAATATATACAAATATCACATAAGCAAAACTCTAAAATATTGGTCATCGGTCTATGGATGAAACATGGTACTAAAATGCGACTTGGTTCTTAAGGCTTCTTGTAACTTTGGCCAAAAATTTAAAGTAAAGCGCAAATCTCAATAAAAAAGTATAGACACTGAAGTTCCATATTCGTTTACAATTTTATCAATATATGACTTAACCAATTTGTCTAACGAGAAGGTTTGCTTAATGGGGATGAAGCGTGTCATAGTGAATCTATCCACAATCACTCAAATTCCATCAAAACCACCTAGCGTTCTGAGCAATCCAAATAAGAATTCCCTAGTAATATGTTCTCATTTCCACTCAGGACTTGGTAAGGGACACAATAACCCGCCAATAATCTTATCACCTCGCATACTTGACCACCAATAATGGGCCTTCAAAGTTCGATACATCTTAGTACTGTCGGGATGCATTATATAAGCTGAGTTATGTGCTTATTCCAAAAGACTCTCCTAAACACCTTATTATTTTGAATGCATAATCTTCGATCCTTTAGCAATCCAACATCAATTCTAAATGCATAGTTTGATCGTTTTTTGCATCTCACTTCTTCGATTAACTTTCTTAATGTGGGATCCCCAGGTTGTGCCTTAATAATTTCTTCTTCGAGGGTGGGTTTAACCTGAAATTGATCTACCAAATTCCAATTGATTCTGCATTTAAGAATGCCTTATAGCCTCTCAACTCTTTCAATAAGGCTACTTAGGCCTTTTCTACTCAATCTGTCAGCCACAACGTTAGCCTTTTCAAGATGATAGGCAATAGTGCAATCATAATCCTTAATAAGTTCCATTGAATGCCTTTGCTTTAAATTCAATTCCTTTTGATCAAATATGTATTTGAGGTTCTTATGGTCCATCAAAATGTTGCACCTTTCTCCAAAAGGATAGTGTCACCAAATCTTCAAGGCATGGACTTTGGCAGTTAGCTCCAAGTCGTGTCTTGGGTAGTTTTGTTCATGTAATTTTAGTTGTTTGGATTTTTAGGCTATCACATTTCCCTCTTGCATCAAAACACATCCTAAGCCTTGGTGAGATGGGTCACAAAAGACTTCATATTCTTTTTCGAGCGTAGGCAATGGGAGAATGGAGGCAGAAGTAAGTCTACATTTTAACTCTTGGAAGCTCCTATGGGAGAATGGAGGCAGAAGTAAGTCTACATTTTAACTCTTGGAAGCTCCTCTTGTACTTATTTGTCCATTCAAATCTTGTCACCTTCTTTGTAAATGTTATTGATGGAAGGGCTACTCTAGAAAATCCTTCAAAAAAACATTTGTAATAGCCTACTAAACCAAGAAAGCTTCGAACCTTTAGAAACTATTTTAGGGCGCTCCCAATTCTTAATCGCCTCAACTTTCTTTGAATCAACCTTCAACCAGTTCGAGGATATAATGTGCCCAAGAAATATCACTTGATTCAATCAAAATTCATACTTGCTAAACTTTGCGAACAACTTCTCTTCTCGTAGAGTTTGTAAGACAATCTTTAGGTGTTCAACGTTCCTTCCCGCATTGTGAATAAACCAAAATGTCATTAATAAAGACAATGACGAATTGGTCTAAGTAATGATGGAACACTATTCATCAAGTCTATAAAAGCAGCAGAGGCATTTGTCAATCCAAAAGGCATTACCAATTACTCATAATGCCCATAATGCGTCCTGAAGGCTATTTTTGGCACATCTGACTCCTTAATTCTCAGTTAGTGGTAACCTGAACGCAAATATATCTTGGAGAATATTGAGCCCTCTTTAGTTGATCAAATAAGTCATCTAGTCGTGGTAAAGGATACTTATTTTTAATAGTTACTTGGTTTAATTGTCGCTAGTCAATGCACAACATCATAGATCAATCTTTCTTGTTTACAAAGAAGACAAGGGCTCCCCAAGGTGAAGTACTGGGCCAAATGTAAACTTTTTCTAGCAATTCCTCCAACTGATTTTTCAATTCCTTCAATTCACTTGGTGCCATGCGATAAAGGGTTTGGAAAATTGGTGTGATTCCCGGTCTAACTTCAATGGTAAAATCCATCTCTCTCTTCGGAGGTAAACCACTCATTTACTCTAGGAATACATCCAAGTAGTGGAAACCTATAGGCACTCTACTTAGTTCACGTTCTGGTGCCTAGGTATCTACCACGAGTTTCAGGTAGGCAGTATGCCCCTTCTTTATTAACTTCCTCATCTTAAGTACAAATATGATTCCCGTCAATTCTAATTTTTTATTGTGTACAAATTTAACTTTAAACTTTCCAGGCTCTCTCAGTACTACTTTCTTATTGGAGAAATCCAATATTGCATGGTCCTTGGTAAGAAAATTCATTACCAAGATCACATCTAATTCACTAAGCTCAAATAGAATCAAGTCAACTTTCATCGCGATGTACTCAATCCTTACTTTGAGAATCTACACACTGATTCTACTATAAACGCCTCGTGGAAAGGTGTGCTAATCAATAATCCACTCTCTAAAGTCTCTATATCTTATGATTTAAAGACTTAGCATGAGATAAAGAAACAAAAGATTGTGTAGCTCCAGAATTGAATAACACAAGAGTATAAGAATTACAAATCATCCCCGAACTTGTGATCATGTGAGGGTTGTTTCTGGCCTCACTCTAAGTCATAGCACAAACCTTTCCTTGCGACTTAGGCCTTTCAGGTCATCTAACTCCATGAGGCCTGGCTTTAGCTTTATCTAGGTAGTAGGCTGGTTGACTGATTGCGATATGGTCCATGGGTTACCTTGAATTCCCAAGTTAGGACAGTATTTAGCAAAATGTTCTGTTAGGCGATAATTGAAGCAATTCTTTAGAAAACCAATATTTTTCGAAACATTTAAACCCGATCCAGTTGCTTGCCTTTTTTTAGGCACATTTTCTATCCATACTGAGGTATTTTCTCTTCCTTGACCTCTATTCTGCCTCTAAAAACCTCTTCCATAACTCGTTTCGGATTCGGATCGATTATGAGAGTGAGTTTTTAAGCTTCCTCGTTGTTTAACACCTGACGAATGAAGTTTATTCTCATCGCATCGTTCACCACCCCATATGCCACTAAAACTTTGACCAAACAGGTCTTCCTTTAAAATTAATTTGTTTTGCTTTTCATCTACCAAGCATCTCTCGACTCTCATGGCAACTTTTACCAAGTTGGAGAAATCTAACCAGTCCTTGTTGCCTGTCATTGATGCTCTAATCTCAGTCTGCAAGCATTCTTCAAGCCACTTGTACTTAGCAGCTTCTTTAATTACAAAGGCTAAAGTGTATTTAGCCAATTCGGTAAATTTTTTCTAATATTATGCAACGATCATGTCGTCTTAAACCAAACTCATAAATTCCTTCCTCTTTGCATCACAAAAGGAACGATGGTTGTAACGCCCCAAAATTTAGTTAATTTATTCACAATTATCTTAAGTTTAATTTTGAAAAAAAATTTAGGTGTAATTTTAATTTAATTGTTGAAATATTTTATTTGTGGAGATTGGAATTTATTAGATATTTTGGAAAATATCTAATTGTTTAAATTTTGAATTTATGATTAAAGCTTTTTGTTTTAAGAGATTTTGAATTTATGATTAAAGTTGTTTGTTTTAAGAGATTTGTATTTATGAGAAATTTAATTAATTATATATGATTACGTAATTAATTAAATTTGAAGTTGAAATAATTATATTATGTAGATAATATAATTATGTAAGAATATTTATTTTGGGAAAGATAAACTAATTTGATTGGAGAGAGAGGCAGAATTGAGTTTAAAAAGTAGATTTGATGGGTTTAAATGAAGAGAGAGAATGAGTTGTTTTATTTGGAATAAAATAAGGAAAAGATAAAAGAAAAGTAATAATAATCATATTATTATTATTTCATTAAATAGCTCCTTGGAAAATGTGGCACTATTCATCTTCTTCTTCCTCATCACGAGAAAACTCTAGCCGTCCTTCACCGCCGCCACCCATCTCCGATCGACGACCGCCGCATAAGCCTACCCGTTTTGTGCAAGCCGTTCGTCTCAAATGTTAGTCGTCCGTCTCTTTCACAAGCATTGTCGCGCCATCGTCAAGTCGGTTGGTTCCACCGTTGCTCCACCGTTTGCAAACCACCATGAGCGTCGCCGATCGTTGCCATCACCATTCGCGAGCCGTTTGGTCACGTCTTCTGCCACATCCCTCCATCATGGTTCCGTCGCTCGCTGCCATCAACGAACGTCAGGACATGAGCAACTGTCGAGCCATACGTGTGCAAGATCCGCACGTGCCAGCCATACCCAAGTCATTCTTCGCACCGAGTCGCCAACCCAACTCTCCACAACTCGTACCTTACCCGAGCCATTCTTCTCGAAATACTTGTTAATTCAAAAAAATAGCCACACCCTACCTGAGCTTATCCCCTCCTTCAACCGATTGCCTAGCCAGTTTCTCTTCTAGCCAAGACATTTTGAGCCACTAAACTTATTTTTGGCCTTTTTACCTATTTTTGGTAAGTGGATTGGGTTTTATTTAATGCCCAACAAAGATTTATTTTTGGACTCTAATTAATTTAATTTTAGATTTTGGATTAAATTGGTTAGATTTCAATTGGAAGCTGAGATGTGGAATTTTTTCCAACCAAGGATAATTTGGACTCGACCTCAACTTTGGGTAAATTGAAGTAACTAGATTTTTGGATCTTAAATTAATTGCAAATTAAGTTATCATCTTAGTATTTGTCCTTGTTCTTTAGGATTTTCTTGGGAAGCTTGACTGTGTTGTCGAGATTGTATTTCTGTGAATTAAGCTAATCTCCAGGCAAAAGATTCTCTTGCTAGACCTTTGAATTGAAGTATGAGCTTGCATGTAACTTTTTTTCCATTATGTATTAATGTAGCTCATATGCATAATCTGTTTATGATTTATGATTATTGGTAGTCATGACTAGCCTATGCTCATAATGAAAATTAGCTCTAACTGAGTTATGTTGATGATGATTCTTGATGCTAATGTTATGCATGAATTATAAATCTCATGATTAAGAATGCTATGGTTAATATTCATGTCATGATTATGATGTTATATTATGCTACATGTTGTGGATAGGTCATGTTGTTAACTTTATCTATTAGAGTCATACCCACACAGGTGTCCCTCGGGATCACCACCTTTTTATGACGGGATCACCACCTTTTTATTACTATGTAGTCCGACGGGATCACCAGTCCAGTATAAGATGATATGTTACGAGTGACTCGACGGGGTCACTCACAACCCGATTGTCTTAGTGTTTCTTTCGAGATTCACCAAAGACCAGTTTGTCCTAGGTGTTCCTTGTGTTCACCGAAGACCAATTTTGTCCTAGGTGTTCCTTTGACTTCATCAAAGACCAGAGATGTTCTTACGGGATTACAGATTGTGCGTGTTCAGGAACGTGTCAGTTTAGGGGTACCACTTTATAGGACTCTAATAGGAAGTTAACAGTCACTTAGCAGGACTAGTAGTAGGTCCCTTACTGAGTATATTTTTATACTCACTCTTTTATGTTTAAATTTTTCAACCAAAGGTAAAGGGAAAGGTAGATGAAAGTTGGCGAATGACAAGAAGTGATCGTGGCATGGTATAGGGAACGTTTTGCTTCCGCCATTATGATTTTAGTTTACTTTTAGTATTTCTTGTACTTTCATTATTACTCTTTAAAACTAGATAGGGTTCGAACTAGGATTTTGTTATTTTGAGATTTATTTCTATTTATTTATTTATTTATTTATAATTTTAATTGAGTATTGGAAGTTTTAATCATGAACATTTGTTTTACTTTCCAATTTAATTTAAGAAATGTTATTTTCCTTTAAGTAGTAATGGCCTCAGCTTAGTATAAAGAGTTGGGTCGTTACAATGCTAGCATCTCTCGACTCTCATGGCAGCTTCTACCCAGGTGGAGAAATTTGACCAGTCCTTACTGGCTGTCTCTGGTGCTTTAATCTCAATCTGCATGTCTTCTTCAAACTACTTGCACTTAGCAGCTTCTTCAATTACAAAGGCTAAAGTGTATTTAGCTAATTCAGTAAAAATTTTCTTATATTATGCAACGGTCATGTCGTCTTGAACCAAACTCATAAATTCCTTCCTCTTTGTGTCACAAAAGGAACGATGGTAGAAATTGTCTTTAAATGCCCTTTCGGAACTCCACCCAAGAGACAAGACTTACTCTGCCTACTCTCGCCACATAGAGGGTCCACCAATCTTTAGCATTTTCTTGTAACAAGAAGTTGCTAGTTTCACCTTTCTTTCCTCAGGGTAATTAATCACCCCAAAGTACTTCTCTATCTGACTTAACCACTTGTCTATATGAACCGAATTAGTGGTTCTTATGAAGGTCACCGTCACCAATGCCTTTAACCTCTAGATACTAAACCTCTTATCTAATTTCTGAGGAAAGTTATCCTCCACGCCTCATCCCACTATCTCTTGTGGGTTAACTAGACATCTCTCAGATACTTGCACTGTAGTAGCACTCCTAATAGCTGAAACAGTTGTTGCTACTTGCCTGACTTGCCTTGGCCTTCCTCGTGGTTTCATATGTCCTATAAAGCATCAATACATTATATTAGACTCATACCAACATGTGACTCTCTATATGCATGACTCTAACCAAGATTTTCCTAAGAACTTATACTCTAATACTAATTTGTCACGCTTCGCATAAAAAAACTCTATGCGATGAAGTGGAGACGTGAATGCCTAGACATTCCACGCGAGATGCTCTACGAAGCAACGTGTAGAATGCCTAGTAAGTGGAAATAAAGACGACCATAAAAATTTTAATGCAGAATGTGGAATTAGATGAAATGCAAAAACTTCATTGATATTTCAAATAATAAGGTATATTCAGTACTTTATACAACATTTTTTACAAAACCACTAAACACAAATTAAAACAACACTTAGACTCTCCTTGCTTGGCTACTATATGCTATGCGAGTGGAGAGTGGCCACTACCAAAATGATGTGTTCTCAAAAGGCATAGTAGGCGATCAAGACTAGAAGTTCAACGTTGGGTACCCTTCACTACCTAAGGGAAGGAAATAAAATAAAACATTCAAAAGTTTAGACGAAAACGTTTAACGAGTGGGATCATTTATCAACACCTTCAATAAACTAAGTTTGCCTTAACATCATATAGACACTTTGCCAAAATAAGCGATATCAATAATATGTGAGTCAATCATTATATCTTTGAATTTAAAACAATCATTCAAGGCGTTGGGTGTTTTTCAAAATCTCAATTTTATCAACAATTCATAAAACAAAAGGAATAATCACTTTTTTTTCATTATTGCATAGTATGTGTTTCACATAACATAGTCTTTTCCCGAAGAGTCATTTTTCATGTTCAATTACATCTTTGTACCCTTTCCTTAGCTCAAGCATTTACCACTCTTTTGCCAAGTTACAGTTTTGCAAAGTAATCTCAATGCATTTAGCAAGTTCCATCAATTCCACTACGCAATATGCGTCTTCCCATGACAGATCACATAACAAGGGGCATCACATACTACATTACATAAAAAGTATTAGACAACCTACTCAAGATCACACAACATGAATAGGACATTCTATTCTAAAACATACAACAAGAAAAGAGCATCTTGTCCCAAATCACACATTAAGGATAAGGTGTCCAATACTAGATCACATAGCAAGTACGAGGCATTCTCATTGCATAGGGGTACAAAAGATCATTTCAAATCATCATTATAAGTTTATGTCAAATCTTATTCATTTCTCAAACACATCATCTTAAGTCCAATTTATTTATAAGTTATGCATTTTAAGAATTGGAAAACATAAGAGAAATCATATAGTTCATGGTTTCAATATAAATATATTTAAGGATTCAAACACATTTTAGAAATCCTTTTCAATTTTGAAATATTTTATAAAAACCACTCACAGTCACAATAACGAGTTACTACCCACGAGCTCCTTTGCACTTTTTTAATCTAGCTTATGCTTGATTGGAATCTTTGAAAGACCTTGGAAGTTCTCTCTAATTTATCTTAAGTAAGCTCAGGGTAAAAATAGCTACATAAGGATTAGAATCCATCTATCTATAGATTCTTTTGGTGAAGTTTTCCATGCCGAAATGATTACTTCTGCCGATGGTGAGAATTGGTCTAATGTTAGAATGCCACATGTCTCTACCATATCCTTATCTAGGATTTAGATTAGACGAAAATGTCAAATCAATTGTCGACTTCCTTACATGAAAATGACATCATCACTTCCCGATGAAGTGAGCTTATATGGCAACAACGACTACCGCATAGTCTTTTCTCATCGCACAATACTTATCGTATAGGTTATCTTTGCCGCATGGAGTCTTATCATGTAAAGACAGATCGCGATCAGAGCCTCACAATGCATACAGTTCTATCACCATTATCACACAATAATTCAACCCTCAATCGAGGATCCAGTAGTAGAATCCTTATTTTAGGTTATGCTAAATTCTTTACTGCAAATGAAACCACAATTTCACCTATGCATAACCAAAATTAAATTAACAATTTTTATCGATAAATTAATAATTTAATTACCTTAGCTTACTAAACTTGCCCAAATGAAGGTTGAAAAATCCTCTCATCCTTGATGTAAAATTCACCCCTTAAATCCTCAAGCTTTGCCAAAGGGACCATTTAAACGCATGGAACCAAAATCAATTCAAAAAACAAACTTAATTTAGAGTCTCAATTAACCTTGAATGGGTATTAAAATCCCACAATAAAGACCCAAAAACACTTACCTAAACTCAACAAACCAAGATCTTGTTGGAATTTATGTCCTAAAACTCGTAGTTTGTAGTTAAATTATATTCTATTCAATAAAATGGTTATTTAGGACTTAATAGTGAAAATAGAATACTATAATCTTGAATCCAATAAACTAAGATCCCAAGGCTATCTAGTGTATACTTGAACTTTATGTAGAGACATAAACATGGATCAAGTTTGAGTATATAGCCCAAACGATCTATAGTGTATGAATAAGATTGGACGCCTTATTCTAGGAACACCATGGATACGGCCTACTTTGTACTTAAGACAAACGATGTGATCCTGAATCATTCATATAGAGACATGCAAGTGGAGGTATTTGCATAAGACTGAAACCATAAAATAGTCACTTTTCACTTATAACACCGTCGACTATACAAAACTGACTATTTCGACTTATTGATGACCTAGGTAACTTAATCTTAAACCTGAGCTAACTATGAACTTCTGTTCAAACGATATTATCCATAAACCTGCATAGGTGAGGACAGCTCAACAACGTTGGTCCAACAAGCCTTCCATTTTAGGAGTAAGATCGGATGGATGACTAGGGACATAGGATTCAAGACAAAATTCACTCCTACTCGTTTTAAAGTTAGTATCTTGAACAAGGGGCCCCGCCCTCTCATTGGCCCAAGAGAGATTTGATTTATAAGTTGGACTTAAAACCAATTGTTCAATAGTGGATCGGTGAGACTTAAGGAACAAGATGTAATCTCAGAGATAAAACAATATTCTGATCCAGCTAAAATTACAAACAACCTGTGAAGAATTAACTTACCGATCATGGTTATGTTAGATGGACAAAAATATATCTATAGTGAGGGGAGTGCAACTACGGGACTTTAATGGAATGACTTTTTAATTAATGAATGTTGATTAGCTCGGTCAAAAAAGGTTTAGCCAGTTAATCTCGAAACATTAGAGCCCATGATCTGTAGGTCTATTAGATTCCCTTGCTAGCTCATATGAAATTAACTTAGAACAATATGATGGAATAATTCGAATTGTTTGAATTAGGTAAAGAGAGAGAGACCAACGAATATATGTGATATACCCGTCAGTTATCAATTTTAGAACGAGCTTTATGTTTAAATAAGATTTAAATATTAAAGATATGAATTCGTATTCATACTCGGAAGCTCTAAAAAGATTATAATGGTCAAAGTTGTGAAAAGTCAAAATGTTGACTTTTGACTTTGAAAAGTCAAACTTTGACCGGCTTTATCTCAAATATTATTTGAATTTTTAAAAAGCAAATGCGGATTCATGCTCTTTAGCCAGGACGTTCGTATCGCAGGCCATAGAGTATGCACATGTAAGTTATCGAACGAACTCTTTCATTATATATTTTTGCATTACCTAACTTAGTTTTTAAATTTGTTGCAGAATCATATGCTGGAACTCCAGTCCCAGCCTACCCCAGAGGGTAGTCAGCCACTCTCTAGGGATGAGATATGCGATCAGGTATTGGGTAGACGACCAGGCTACTCAAAAGGCTTTGGTTGGGGACCCAAGCCGAAGGCCTGTAAGATGACGAGTGCGAGCAATTCCACGACGTCATATTCTTAGTCGGCCACAAAAAGAGAGATTCAAATACAAACTAAACTTGATCAAGCTTTGGAACGGATTGAATTGAAAGATAGAAATTTCCAAGCGTTAACTTCAGAAATGGAACAAATGTGAAAGCTGATACAAGACATGACTCGGGCACAGCAAGGACTACCACATGATCCTTAGCTTTGCAGTACATATGTATGTTTCCATTATTCTTAAGTTTTTGCAATGATACTATGTAAGTTATGATATGGATATATGTACTAAACTTAGTTACTTTTGTATCATTATAGGACCTGCGATGTAAAATGACACGTACTAGCCTCGTTACGAGACATATAACTGTTTGCGCTTTTTTGTATTATGAATACTACATTTTTTTTATTACGCTATTATGTTTTCTGAATTATGAATATTTCGTAACTTATTAATTTATATTGAATTTGCTTTAATTTAATCCAAAATAAGTGTCATTATTTCGTAAAAATAGAGAACTTGTTTAGGCAAAAATATTTTAGAAAAAATTTTAAATTATATATTAAAAAATACAAATAAAAAGGTATTCCCGACGCAGCATAACATCGGGAATAGGATGAGGCACGTCGAGAAAGTTCTATTGATATTCTCGATGCTCTATATTACCGACGCTTTATATTGCATCGGCATAAAGGTATTCCCGATGCTTTATATTGCGCTGGCATAAGAGACGTCGGGAGAGGTATTTTCAATGTCGTGTTGGTCATGAATCGGGAATCCGTCTCTCGACGCGTTTCTTTCGACGTGCATCGCGACACAGTGAAGGACATCGAGAATAGGTATCCCGACATTTCTTAAGCTTCTTTCGACATAATGGTGTGTCAGGAATCCCCCGCTCTCTTGTAGTGTGACTTGTTTGAATTAGGTAAAGAGAGAGAAACCGACGAATATATGTGATATACCTGTCAGTTATCAGTTTTAAAAAGAGCTTTATGTTTAAATAAGATTTAAATATTCAAGATATGAATTCAAATTCATACTTGGAAGCTCGAAAAAGATGGAAATAGTCAAAATTGTAAAAAGTCAAAATTTTGACTTTTGACTTTAAAAAGTCAAACTTTGACCGGGTTTATATTCAAATATGATTTAAATTTCAGAAAAATGAATGCGGGTTCATGCTCGAGAGGTTGGAATTAGTCAAAATGAACAAAATAGTAAAAAGTCAAAATGTTGACTTTGACTAGAATGGCCAAATGACCATTTTGTCGTTGAACAAAGTTAGTGGAAAAATCCAACATTTTGTTGGATAATCCCATTAACACTATGGGCTAAGTGGAAGCTCATGGTGATGACACCAAGCACACTAAGACAAAATGGAATGGTGAATAAATCCACTAATTGTTAGTGAATTGTGAGGTGTTGGGCTTCAGTGATTCAATTACATGTAAATTTTGCATGTAAGTTGTTTATAAAAAGATAGCATTTTCAAATTTTCAAAAACTTTTGCCACTGTTTGATTTTCAGTTAAAAGAAAATTAAAATCACCAAAGTTTTTCCCTAAAATTTCTTCTTCAATTTCCATCCATCTCTCTTTATTACCTTCATTGAACGGGTCCCACAATTCGGTTCTAAATCTAGAGAATAGCGGGTCAACACTATTAGTGGCCCCACTCGAGTTAAGAGGAGATTGCAAGGATCGAGAGACTCCGAAGGTGAGTTTTTCATAATCTAATCATAAATTATTCAAGATAATTAAGTAATAAACTTACCTTAAGTTTTCTGGTGTTACATTTTTATTACAACCAATGGTGAGGAAAGATCTGCATTTTGAAAAACTTTTTAATGAAAAAAAAACCCACACGAGCCAAGTCAACATTCAATTCTTAGAAATCTTGAGGCTGATGATTTCCAACAATGTATTTTTGGATCTACCAAAGTTATAGAGTAGAAAATTATGGTAAGCTCTACATACATATGAATCCAAAAATAATTTCGTGTCATAAATATCTTTGCTTTGCTTGTTTGATTTAAAATTTAAAATTCAATATGATTCATCCAATTCAAGTTGTTCACATGTCAAAGCAACCAAAGAATTAAAGTTGACTCGCATATCTACCAAAATTTCGGATACTGCAACTATTCTATTGACCTCCATAAAAAAAACAATAGGAATAGATATTCTAATCTGGAAAGAAGAAAATATAATTAAGTATTTAGATGTAATTGAGGCTGATGATTTCCAACAATGTATTTTTGGATCTACCAAAGTTATAAAGTAAAAAATTATGGTAAGCTCTACATACATATAAATCTAAAAATAATTTCGTGTCATAAATATCTTTGCTTTACTTGTTTGATTTAAAATTTAAAACTCAATACGAGCCCGTGTTTATTTCTAAAATTATTTAGAAAAGAAAACGTTCTTTTGCTACGACGTATTCCGCATTCTTAAATGTTTTGAGTTGAAACTGCCTACTATTTATTTCATCTTCTAATTCAATCGATTAGTCGATGGAACAATAATTGATTGTGTAAGAAAAAACAAGTTAGGATGGTCAAATGAACGAAAGAGATCTTGTAAAATATTAAATTTTCTTTAAATATTTCAATAAAATGTTACACAATCTTATATTAAGAAACAACAAATATTTCTCTTTTCTTGGTCAAACATTGCAACAACAATCTTTATCGGTGCTAGGTAGCTTTGGGTAACAAAACCCAGCACCAAGGTTCTCTCGGATGCAATCATTATAACATGACTCATCGTCATAAGTATCAGAGCATGGTCGGACACAATGCACGTTCAAAACGTCTCCTTTCGCTGTCATATTACCAAAAATAACATTGTTTAAAATATTGTTCTAGCAAAAGTAGTTTTATAGAATTAGAGGACTAATGAGTTAAAAGAGCATACTTGTTGATACAATGCATGTGAATATCACCAAAACAACAAATGACATCGTAGCAAGCTTTTGGGTTGCCATATCTCTTAGAAGATATGGATCCTTAGGCTTTGATGAGAAATTTTTGATTATGATGCATATGTTCTAGAAAATGTAAAGGGGTGTATTTAAAGCGCCTTTTCCTAAAACTTCTCGTTAGACAAGCCGCTTAAAAAAAAGTAAAAAACATCGGTTAAATTTAGTGTATGAAAACTAATACTTCTATTAAAGGCAAAATTCAAAATAACGAAGGATTGACATCGAAGGTACTAATTTTAAATAAAATTAAATAAAAAAGATATATTATGCATGAGATAAAATTAGAAAAGTTCAAAAAACAACACAGAGTATGTACTAAATTCCATTATGTACAAAACTTCATCAAAACTTTGAAAAAGAACACATAGAATAAATTTGGAAAAGACAAGAATTAACCATTTTTTTCGTCTTAATTACAGGAAACAATCTAAACATAGCCATGTCCTAAAGTTAAAGGAAACTGCTTCTTAGTGCAAGAAATCCGTTAGAAAAAGATAAGTATATTTACCTATATTTTTAAGCTTATACCATCGAATATGAAGAGTAGACCCAATTTACATTCTCAACTATACACAAAATGCGTTCGTCTATAAAACAAAATGGGTGTTAAAAAAGAAATTGCGGTGTAGGGAATTATGAACTTAAAATTGAAACTAATTTATTATTGTAAAATAAACGAAAATTACATGGCATAAGCTGCTGGAGATTTAACTATGAAGAATGAAATACATAACAAGCAAACTGTTACGAATTTCTACACTAACTCAGAGAACACAATATCGAATTAACTAGAATGCAATAGCCAAATAACCACAAAGTAAGCGATAAAAGAATAAAAAACACAAAAATATATAGTAGTTCAACCAATTTAGTCTACATCCACTTTGAGAACCAACTTAGAGAGATTTTATTAAGAGCAATATCAATCAAGATAAAATTATAGATATCAACAAAGTAATATGTAATCTATAATATTATCGTCGAATCCAACTTTACAGTTGACCAAACACGAAGAAATTGAGAGAATCATGTGCCTGATGTTGCCTCTGATACCGAGACCAAAAACCACTAGAAACTGCCTCCTTTGATCGGAGACCCACGTGTCGAACAAGCTACTACAAATCCAATAAGAACCCATGGCTAAACCCACCTCTTACAGCTCGAAACCGCGGCAAAAAGCAACACTAAACCACAGTCAAGACTACCTACGAACACACCAGAAGAACGTCGCTGAAACTGTTGAAAAAAACTGCCTCTAACCCGACAGAAAACCACCACGCAACAACCCGTCAAAGCTCGCAGTCTATACCAAAAAAAACAAGACCTAAACGTCCAAAAAATTATGCAGCTTTCTCTCTTCCTAGAAAACGCCGTGAATGCTGACCTGTAGAACGCAGGAGCCCGTCGCCATCAACCTCTCTTATGGTCTGTGCAAGAAAAAATTTCTCTCTCTCTCTACTGTGTTTGCATGCGACTGCCCCTCATCTCAGTCTTTTTCTTTCTTTTCTTTTAATAACCTAGAAGAAAAAGATGTGAATATTTACAAAAATGCCATTGAAGTATATCTACAATTATTCCCACAACATAAAACCCAATTTTTAAACCACTTAAATATTTGTCATTTTTCTACAAATCTCCCTCATGACAAACTATTTAAGACACCAAACTGATTCTTCCAATCACCATATCATCCAAAATTAACCTTCAGCTTATCTGACCGATATTTAAACCTATGAGTTGAAAAAACCTTGGCTACCAACCTAGTCTTATACCTAGGCTTACTATCACTTCCTAGCTTGAACCACTTTGGTTGAATGAGTTTCTGAATAAAACGCTTTTGGAACCAATGACCATGTCTGATTCTTTCACAAAATGAACAACTCTACTTCTATAGCATCCTTCTATTGTTTCTTCGAATCAGATGCAATACTGTCACTGCAAACTCTTTCATCAATCAAAGTCCTCTCCTGTTGAGATCATACGCCATCAAATTCAAATTGTTGTGTAGCCTCTGTTTATGAAAGTAGTGGTGACTGATCACTAGATACATCTAAACCTTTGCATGATGGTCGACCCCTATCACAACATGATCAACTGTCTGAAATTGTAGTACCTTCCAACACATACAGACCATTCCTCAAGGTTCCCTTCAGTTTAACCAAAGAACCCTTGGTAACTTTCACAACTCCATTTTCAGATTTTATGGTATAATTTAATCTCTCTAATTCACCAAGAGATATTAGATTACGTTTGAGTTTTGGAACATAGCTTACATTAGTAAGCATTCTGATCATCTCGTCATGTATTGCAATTTGAACTAAACCAGTTTCCTTTACATTACGGCTACCATTATCACCCAATAAGACTTTTTTCTATCATCTTTTTAAAGTTAATCAGAAAATTCCGATTAGGAGTCATGTGATACGTGCACCTTGAATCCATGATCCAAGCATCCTATATATCCCTATGAGATACCATCAAAACCTCTGCTGAATCATACCCTAAATCATACCTATTAGTAACATTCGCTTCACTAGTCTTAGCGGCAGACTTGCTACTTGATGCTTACTTGCTCTTATTCAAAGGGCAATGTTTCTTAAAGTGTCCTTCTTTATGACAAAGGAAACACTTTCTAGTTTTCCCCTTTGAATTCATCCTATAACTCTTCTCTTTGCCTTTCCAGCACTTTTTATACTTCTTCCTCTAGCCATGAGTAACTCTCCATCCTTGCGTTCTTTCTTAATTTCGAGATTTCTTGCCTTTAAGGCATCCAATATTATATTCATGATTAATGAATCTCGACCATATTTAATAGTTGCCTTAACCTCTCGATATATTTTTGGTAATGAATTTAAAAGAATCGCTGCTTGATTCTCATCCGACATCTTCTCACCAATGTTATTGAGATCAACTATAATCTTCTGAAATTAATCTAGGTTCTCTTCTGAGCATTTATTTTGGTCCTTATATCCAAAGAATTTCTCCTTTAGATATAATTTATTTGGCAAGAACTTTGTCAAGTAACGACTTTCTTGCTTCTTCCACAACTCCCTTGTAGTATTAGCCTGATCCACTAGCCTAAGCACTTCATCTAATAGATACAGAAGGATTGTTGAATAGGTCATTTCATCCATATCCCTGTTTTCACTTTCTGTAATATTTTCTTGAAGGCTCTCTTCATCTAAGATTTTAGCTACTTTTTGTTGAACTAAAAGAGTTCTAATCTTTTTCCTCCAAATAGCAAAGTCACCCTTCCTAATAAACTTAGACACCTAAAACCACGTCGAAGCCATCTTTACAAAAGTGATTAAACCAACGATATGCCAACTGCAGACTACTACACAAAACCCAAATTTTCTTTGGATCGAATAGAGCTCTGATACCACTTGTTATAAATTTCTACACTAAATCAAAGAACATAATACCAAGTCAACCAAAACGCAATAGCTAGACAACCACAAACTAAGCGATAAAATAATAAACGACACAAAGATATATAGTGGTTCGAGTAATTCGGTCTACATCCACTTTCAGAACTAGCTTGAAGGGATTTTATTAAGAGCAATATCAATCAAGATACAAATTAAAGATATCAACAAAGTAATATGTAATATGTAATATTATCATTCAACCCGACTTTATCGTCAACCAAACACCAAGAAACTGAGAGAACTACGTGTCAAACAAGCTACTACAAACCCAATAAGAACCAGTACTAAACCACAGTCAAGACTATCGACGAACGCACTAGAAGAATGTCGCTAAAACTGTTCGAAAAAACTACCTTTAACCCGACGGAAAAACACCACGCAACAGTCCGTCAAAGCTCATCGTCTCATCTTGAAAAAGCAAGACCTAATCTTTCAAAAATGCTGTAGATTACTCTCTTGTCGAAATATGCCATGAACGCCGACCTGTAGAACACCGAAGCCCGTCGCCAATAACCTCTCTCGAGTTCAATCTCTCTCTCTTATGGCATGTACAAGAAGAATTTCTCTCTCACATCTAAGTTCAAAAAAGATAATTAAGGAAAAGTATGTTTTTAATTCTCACTTCAAAGAATATGTATGTTTTGTCTTTTAAGTTTTAAAAATGTACCTAGATAGATTACAATTTTATAACTATAAAAAAAATTGGTTTTCAAGTTCTTAAAATGTATCTTTTTAGTCCTTGAGTTTTCAAAAATAGGTTTAAAAGGTTACTCAAATAACTTTATACTTTTAGAATTTTAAATAATTATATGACATTTAAAATTAGAAGAATAATAATTTCCTAAAATCATTTTATTTCTAAAACTTAATTTTTTATAACTTTAAATATCATATAATTATTTTTAAAAAATAAAAAAGTACTTCTAGGACATTTTAAACCTATTTTAAGAAAACTGAAGGACTAAAAAAGTACGTTTTGAAAACTCATTGTAAAACCCCAAATTTTTTAAGAACCTTTTAAACTTGCTAAGGATTAGTTAAGGAAAGAGAAAATGAGATTAACAGGTAAAAGAAAGGAGAATTTCTTGGAAAAGTTAATTTAAGGTTAAGCATTGAGTTTTGGGTATTAAGCCAAGAAGGGAAAAGTTGGAAAATGGCCATGTGTCAAGATGGAGTGCTACGCGTTTAGAGGTTAAGTTGGGCGGCCAAAGTGTTGAGAAAAACCTCCAAGGATGAGGTATAAAAGCGGCCAAATGATGTGGAGGGTATGGCTAAGGAAAGGTCAAATAACCTTTAAATCATAAGAAGCTATGCGTTTTGAGCATGAAAAGGCGGCCAAGGTTTGATTGGTATGACTTAGGCAGGGAGAACCTAAATGTTATAGACGACCAACATGAATCTAAGTGAGAAGACTTGTCTTGATAGGTTAGTGAGTCTTGATGTGGGCTATGCAAGGAGATTGATTATGTGCTAGGCGAGATGATACCCTAAGATATGAGTAAGCATAGAGAATAGGTGGCTAGGCGGCTAGACGAGGAATGCTGCACGCGAGAAAGGCTTGCGACCATAGAGGCTAGCGAGGCATTTAAGTAAGCAAGGTGGTCAACTAAGGCAAGTTGGTTTGGTGGAATTCCAGGTGTTTTCATCATATTTTATGCATTTTGTTGCAAGCAGGAGGTGGATTAAGGAAAGTTTGAGGTGTCAATCAAGTATCATGCAAGGATCACTATAAGTAGGATAAATTAGACAGAGGGTTGCTCACAAATCCACTTGTGTCATTTACTTCAAATTACTTCTAAAAATTTATAATTAGTTCTAATTTCTAGACTAGGACTTCTGGTCAGATTGGAGGCAAGGAGGATTATGCAGAAGCAAAGGAAGGGGAGGAAGGTCATTTTTCTATAGAAACTCAGTATAGTACGCTTCTAAGAGTCCTTAGAATGCATCCTTTGAAGTTTTAATCTTAACATTTTGAGATGAGAAAGTTAAGGCAATTCTAAGAAAGTTTGTAAAAGAAAGTTTCCCATTTTGAGGTTTGGATCAAAAGTTATAGGTGTTGAAAATTGATTGTCCAATTTTGAAAATTTCACAGATTTCAGCCAAGGGTTGAGTGGCCAAGCATTACCGCATGGAAGGGTTGGACATACACGTGCAAGAAAGTTATGGAGGTCATTCGACGATAAGAACGTGTCCAACTTACACGCATGGCCATGGGCGTAAAAGTTAGCATGAGTATGACAACGCATACAAGGCACACGACCATGAAGCGCGCAAGGCACTCGACCAAAATTAACATGAAACCTCATTGTGAGGTTAGCACGCAACAAGGTCTGTACAGGCCATGCACACATGCCAATCCCCTTCGCCCTGCCACTGAATGCTAGCATGCCATTTGGACTAGTTTGATATGGAAATTTTAGGAAGAGTTGATGATGAAGAAGTTTTTAAGAACTTTAATTGGTCAACTTTCTTCTATATTCATCTGCTCAACAGTTTAAAGACAAGTCTACAAGGGAAAAAAGAAGCATACAAGTTAAAGAAGACAAAAAGTTTCAAAGCAGTGACATACTACAACATCAAAGGCTACGTGCATGCTTTTCAGGTGATTTTTATTTGTTTATACACTTCAATTAAATACAAACTAAACATCAAAGTTTAACATATTTGTTTAAATGTTTTAGGTGTGGACTTATGAAGTACTCTCAACTGCAAGTGAGCACTTAGCCACAAAAAACAATAAGGAATTAATCCCTAGGATATTAAGATGGAATTGTACACAAGCTCCATCTTACAAAATGTTGCAGAAGAACATATTCGACAACAAAAGTGTAAGTAAAACTTGTCAGTGATCATTTAATACAATTCCACAATTGTTTAATACAATTCCATGGTCGTTTAGGTTAATGAAATATCGTTTATATTGAATACCATATGTAGTTTATCATATTATTTTATAAACGATCGTTTATATTAACAATTCTTTGATTATATCATTGCAGACTGTTGTTAAACCTAAACTGAAGCTATCAACCCAAGAGAAAGCTTTCATGGGGAGTCGAATTCGGTGGGATGATAACATGGAAATGGAGAACGATGAATCCATTCCAGATATTAACAACAGTAATACCAATACTCCTGATGATGCAATGAACAATCAACCATTGGAGCAATCAGACTCATCTCCACAACTGTCACCACAAAGGAAACAAGTCATAACAAAGGAAACAAAGTCAAACGGTGGCTAACCAGTCTGGAATGCATCCAATCACCAACAAGAAACGTTGCAGATTAAAGAAGTCCAATGACAAAGAACAACAAAGTCATCTGAAATCTTACAAAAAACTGAAGAATGAAATAAAAGAAGTTCATAAGGATTTATCCACACTGACTTCTACAGTCTCTAGGATGGATGACACAATTAGAAAGCAGTCATTGGAGCTGTCTGAAATGAAGCAGATGTTGGAGAGATTGGTCCAGGTAATCTTTGTTTTTAGAAAGTATTTCGTTTATCATTGTTTAAATAAATGATCGTTTAACTAAAATATTTGATCGCCTATCAAATTTCAACGATCGTTTATCAAAGTTACACAATCGTTTAGATATGATACATCATCGTTTACTTTTATATAAACGATCATTTAGCAATTCGTTTTTAAATATTTTCGTTTTTATTTGTTTATTAAAATCAAAATCAAAATCAAGGGAATGATCATACTCATCAGAATGACAATGATGATCATCATAATAGAGAAGATATGATCACCAATGATCAACCATATGTTGAAGAACAACATACTGAACATCAAGAGGAAACCCAAAGGTTAACATTTCATTCATTGTTTACTGCTTTATATTGTTGAAAATTGCTTACATTCTAAATAAGTAACTGCATTTTTTCTTATTCTCATTTTCTTTCTCATTTTGTTTAGGGAACATCAAGAGGAATCAGGTAGTGATATTAGCATAGATGGCAAGGATGTAGACTTGCTATTGACTATAAGACATTTATCGGATAATATAAATGGTCAAAGTCAGAAAGAAAAAGATCTGCCAAAAATGATTACTACCTTTCCACTTATGAGCCAACCTCTTCCACTTTGTGAGATAATACCATCATCAAGTAGTACTTTCAAACAACTTGTAATGGTTCCATTGGATCAAACTGTACAAATTTATGAGGTGCCACCATCAATTTCAATTGTAAATGAAGAATGTCAACTGGTATGTATACACAACAACTATATAGTCCTTTGAATTAAGAGTTTGTTTCTTATCTAATATTATGCATCGTAAGAAATACAAAAAAAATGATCAAGTAGTTACTTTGGTTAAGATAGAAAAAGAAAATGAACAAGTAACTGAGGATCAAACAATTGGAAATGTGCAGCAATCTACCTCAACTAAAAAAATAGAATCTTAATTGATATGTATACATAACAAAATGTGTAGTCCTTTAAATTAATAGTTTGTTACTTGTCTAATATCGTACATTACAGGAAAGACCAAAACAACAGGTTGAGATTCAAAAAAATGATGAAGAAGTTACTTTGGTTAGAAATGAACCAGTAACGTAGAAAGAAAGTTCTACAATTGATTTAGAATCTATATTGGTATGTATATAAAAGAACTCTGAAGTACTTTGCATCAATTATTATTCTTTTTTAGTTTTTCCTTAGTTAACAACATTGTGCATTATAGAAAATAAATTAACAAAAAAAACCAATGAAGAGAAGGAAGTTACGTAATATAGCAAATAAAAAGGTACATGATCAAGATCAACAAGTTAATCTACCTACAACATCTACTGAGATCATATCAGAACCTACAATACCTGTCCTAGATGTCGAAATCAGAGATGTAGATATATATGATCCCATGTGGCAAGTGGATCTAAAATTATGGAAGGCATACTTATCTTAGAAAAGATCGGAAAAACAACTCATGAAGAAAGGAAAGTAGTGTCCACGACCAGAAATAAAGAATTTTTCAAAAAACTTGAAGAAAACACATGGATACTAGGAGACGTAAGTACTCTTTCAAAATTTCATTTTATATATAAAACTACAAAATCGAGTACAACATACTTTATCTAACCAAACGATCGTTTATATTTATTAAATGATCGCTTAGTAAGGAAAAGAATGTTGTAAATGATCACTTGTATTTGCTAAATGATAACTTAAAGTATCGCTTCTGTTCAATAAATGATCGTTTATATATATCACACGATCACTTAGTAAGTAAACGATCACTTGTATTTGCTAAATGATCGCTTAAAGTATCATTTCTATTCACTAAACGATCGTTTAATTTTTCTTGTAGACTATGGATTTGCTATTGTCACACTTGCAAAAAAAAATGTTGCATATCAAGAAACTTTGCAAGTATACTTTTAGAATAATAGATTCAGCATTTATAGTAAGTTGTTATTCTTTAATTTATTTTTCTATAGAAGTTAAAATGCATAATTATATTTTGACTAAATTTTTTTACTTGTTCTTCAAGACTGGAATCAATAAACCACACTGCATAGTTTAGCAACGACTTTTTGATAATCATGTGCTGACACCAAACAAAATGAAAGCTGAATGAACAGACACAACAGCACACTTAGAGATATGGACAGAATTAGATTTGGAATACTATTTTAATACAGCTCTTGGTGATTTCCAAGAAACAGAAGAGTGGGGAGATGTCAACTATGTGATTGGATGCATCAACATAAGAGAACACTGATTGGTTATTGCAGCTGATATGAGGAAATGCAAGATCTACGTGTTCGACTCAATGCCAAAATATGTTGAGAAAAAACTTGTTTATAAAGCTCTTGAAATGTCTGCACAATGCATCCCCTCACTTGCAATTGCAATTGGGATGAATCTTCATTCAAAAAGTTTCAAATATAGCCCTTGGCCAGTAGTCAGATCGAATACAATATTATAAAAAGAGTGTTAATTAGATTGTGGCATTTTTTTTCAAAATTTATTGAATGCCTTGTAACAAATGCTGACCATGATTGTCTAACTGTAGAAAACATGAAACTGATTAGACAACAATATGTACCGGAACTTTGGGCAAATAAATACCTTTTGTAAATAAATGTATATTTGGTTCTTGTACTTTTGATTGAATGTTTGTATTCGTTTAGATAGTGTAACGCCCCAAATTTTCGAGGTAAACTTTTACCGCCTTATTTAATTTTTAGGGAATTTTAAATTTTGGATTAATTTCTGAAATTCTGGAAGTTTATAGTTGTAAATTTATATGATAATAATATAATAGTAACTATATTATTATTATTATTGTTATTATAATCTTTATATATATAAATTAATATTAATATTATCTTTTATTTATTTTATTAATCTTATTATTATTATTAATTAATTAGAAAAAAGTTAATACATATATATATATAATATTTTATTTATTATTATTATTAATTAGAATTATTAAAAGTTAATATATATATATACATTTAATAATATTTTATTTATTATTATTATTATTTTAAAATGTTATTATTATTATTAAATTCTTAATTTAATATATATATATATATATATATATATATTTTATAAAAAAAAAAGGGAGAAGGGAAACCCTACCGCGCGCGAGCCCCCATCCATTTCGTTTTCTTCCGTGCGCCGCCGCTCACCCCCTCAAATTTTCTTCTTCATTTTTCCGGCGGCCTCTTTCTTCTTCTTCTTCTTCTCTTCGGCTTCTTCACCCGACGAACACAGACGCCATCCGTACGCCTTCGACGACCACCCATTTTTCTCCATCCGCGCCTCACCGACGGGAAGCCACAGCGACAGCCGTCCCCGACCATTCTTCTTCTGGGTTCCGCGTGTACGGCCAGCCATCGGCCGTCTCTGCCTCGGTGGTGCGGCGTCGGCTGTCGTCATACCAGCATCGACGTAAGGGCAAGCCATTCTGCCATCGCCGCCGTGTGTGCCGCCGCCGGGTAGTGTGGAAATTAAACCGGCTCCAAACCGGCTGTGTGGAGCCGAGCTAGCCAAGCCGCCAACAATCCCAGTCGCGAGCCGAGTGAGCCGCGTGAGTCGAGCCGAGTGAGCCGAGCCGAATGAGCCGGGCGAGCTGAGCCGCGAGCCGAGCCGAGCCGAGAACCAAGCCAAGCCGAGCTGAGTCGAGCCGAGCCGAGAACCAAGCCGAGCCGAGCCGAGAACCAAGCCGAGTTAAGCCGAGCCGAGCCGAGCCGAGCTGAGCCGAGGCTAAGCCGAGCCGAGCTGAGTTGAGCCGAGCTGTGAGCCGAGGCCAAGCCGAGCCGAGCCGAGAGTGAGCCGAGCCGTGAGCCGAGGCCAAGCCGAGCCGAGCCGAGCCACCTAAGCCTTCCTTCCTCCACTTCGGGTCACGGTGAGTCTTCGGTAAGGATTTGTTTTAATGAATTCCCTAACGTTGCCATATCCGATTCGAGTTGATTATTGGAATAAGCTTTGACCCTATCTTTCACCCCTTAAAGGTAGTAAAGAATTGACGTTTAAGCTCTCGGGTTCTGCGGCAGGCTTGGTTGGAGATAGCTGCCTTCTTTCCTCGGGTAAGTCAACGGATGTGCTTCGGACCTTCTAAAACGACTTCTACTAAAGTCATCAACTAAAACCTTCGTGTTTTCGTTTTAGGTTGAGCTGTTGAGCGTGGATTCGATCGAGGGGCATAGCCGAGTATCAGGTAAGGGTTTTTCCTACTACTGGACCTCGGATCGAGGCCGAAAAACGTAGTAATCCGCAGGGGATTACACGTTAGTGATTGTACTGAATAATTGTATGTGTGTTGACTGTTAAGCACTGTTATTATATTTTGCCTGGTGTAAAGGTACTGTGACTGCTATCTGTAGATTGGGATTTTATGTTGATGGACCTTGAAGTTACGGTTCAGTATGTAGTAATCATTGGGCTGGATGTCGATCATGGAGTTTGGACGGGGAAGGACAGTGAGTCCGGTTTTGGTTGGTTAGTTGATGGGGTTCTAGGGTTTTCCCTAATGGTGAGCGAATTGGTGATGCGTATAGCAACTGAGGGTAGAGTTGTTTAAACCTATACTATCTGACTGACAAAACCTATGGCGGAACTGTATTATGAATGCCGTTGGGATGTGACTGATGTAGACGGTTTAGTATGGACTGAGGGGTAATGGTTAGCTTCATCTATGGGGTAGTGTGCCTTACGGATATGTGCATCCTTCGGGAGCACTAGACTGATGTGTGCGTCCTTCGGGAGCACTAGACTGATATGTGCATCCTTCGGGAGCACTAGACTGATATGTGCATCCTTCGGGAGCACTAGACTGATGTGGGCATCCTTCGGGAGCACTAGACTGATAGGTGCATCTTTCGGGAGCACTAGACTGATACGTGCATCCTTCGGGAGCACTAGACTGATATGTGCGTTCTACGGAACCACTAGACTGTTATGTAGGGTACCCCCGAATAGGAAGTTAACTGTTGTCCCCTAACGGGCCCAGTAGTGGGTCCCTTACTGGGTATGTTTATACTCACCCTTTTCTCTTCCTTAACTTTTCAGGTAAGGGCACAGCGAGGGGCAGACCGACGAGAGGCAGGAAGGACACGTGAAGGCCATATGGACGCGTCTGGTTTCTTATCGCTTCCGCTATGTATTTTGTCAGAATATTTGACTTGTGATTTTGAACTGATGACTTGAGTTTTTATTTGAGACTTTTATGATTTATTTAAAATAGGGCCCGAAACTGTCTTTTTGTAATGTTTCTAATGTTTTTAATGAATCGTAACTGGTCCGTTTTAAATTTTATGTTGAATGGTCGAGTTTTGGTATTTGGTAGTGACCTCAGCTTAGTCCGGAAAGTTGGGTCGTTACAGATAGATATCACAAAACAATTGTATAAAGATATAAAAACATTCGTGTAGAGAAATAGACATCGTGCATATATCTTTAAGCAATCGTTTAGTAAAGTCTAAACGATCTTCTTAATACACATAAAAATATTAAGTGATCATTTATATAAACCACACTAATATCTAAAGAATATTAACCGATTTCCTAAATGTACATGTGAAGAATATTAAGCGATCATTTATATGTATCACACTAATGTAAAAGATCGTGCATATATATTTAAGCGATCATTTAGTAAAGTCTAAACAATCTTCTTAATACACATAAACAATATTAAGCGATTTCCTAAACTTACATGTGAAGAATATTTAGCGATCGTTTATATGTATCACACTAATGTAAAAGATCGTGCATATATCTTTAAGCGATCGTTTAGTAAAGTCTAAACAATCTTCTTAATACACATAAACAACATTAAGCGATTTCCTAAACGTACATGTGAAGAATATTAAGCGATCGTTTATATGTATCACACTAATGTAAAAGATCGTGCATATATCTTTAAGCGATCATTTAGTAAAGTCTAGACGATCTTCTTAATACACATAAACAATATTAAGCGACCGTTTATATATCTAATGTCTAAACGATATCAACTCTCCATCAAATTTAATATCAAACGTGTATACATAATAATGAAAGAGAGAGAGTACACATTTTCATTAATTGTTCAAACCTTGCCTTGCTTATAAGTCCTACTATTATGTCCTTTACGATTACAATTAGAACATCTAGTTGAACTACTAAATTCGCCAACAGATGGAATTCTTTGTTTTCTTGGTCTTCCAGCTTGCTGTTTAAAGACAAGAGGTAATATTTTCATGACAGAATCTACAACTCTCTAATCAAAATGAGATCCAAGAAGTTGAATACAACCATTGTATGTTGCTGATAGTGTTTCTCTATAATAAAATTCATATAGATAAGGATAGGTATCTAAATTAAGTATTCGTAGAACAGCAAGAGCATGTGCACAAGGAATCTCTTCGACATCCCATACTCGACAACTACAACATACCACGTTTAACTTCACAATAAACTATTGATTTCCATCCGTTACTTGGTATTCAGTTGTACTTATTGGATCAACTTATACATAACACAAATAAGGACAATTAATAAAATAAGAAGAATAGATTTCAATCTCCATATACATCACATATATATAGATATCAATCTATCAGTGCCTATCTGAGACAGGAACAGATAAATTGATATCTTTATCTATTTGATAGACAAAGATATCAATCTATCTCTAATTGTCTGAAAAAAAAATCGTACCAATAATCTTCTCGACTTTTCATGTTCTAAACACAGAACATTCTCAGCCCAAGAAGTCAAATGACTCTTCATTGTAGAAGTAGCTTTACTTCATTCATAAAACCACTTTTGCAATACATCCCTAATTGAACAAAGCATTGTAGCCACAAATAATTCTCTAAGAACTTTAAACACTGGAATTACACTTTATGCACAATTTGATGTCATCATTCTATACCTTCGTCTACATGAATATGCCCGAGACCACTTCTCAAAAGCAACACTACTAAGATAATCTCTAATATTTGAACAAACAGACTCCATGCATCTCATGTGGTACTCAAATTCTTCAATAGTGTAGACATAAGCACAGCTAAAGAAATACTTATCAATTAGTGGATCCTTAAAATGGAGTTTCAAGTTACTTAAAAAATGTTTTGTGCACACACAATACTCAACATCAGGAAACACTCTTAAAACGTCTTTGGGGATGCTAAGATGCCTATCAGAAACAATGACTAAATTAGCCCGCTCTGAAAAACTAGCTCATATCTTCTTAAAAAACCATGTCCATGATACATCATTTTTAGAATCTACAATGGCAAAAGCAAGAGGGAAGATTTGATTTGTTACCATCTTTTGATGAGGTTGTTAATAGAATGCCACCAAAGTTACACTTCAAAAATGTCCCATCAACAGAAATAATAGGTCTACAATATTTCCATCCCTCAATTAATGCACCAAAAGCCATAAAGCAAAACTTGAAATAACCACTATCATCAATTTCTAAAGCAGTGCATGTACCTATAATAATTAAAGATACATTTCTATCAACACAAACAGAAAAGAACATAAAGAATATGAAGATGTCAATATTGGTCTATTTAGATAGACTATGATATTAGTCTATCCACATCTATTTGCAAATCAATTTAAATTTGACATACAAAACTGATAATACCTGGGTTAGATTCAACCAATTTATCAAAGAATCTTGGAATCAAGACAAATGATTCAACTGTGTTGCCATGTAATATCTTTATCATATGTTCTTTTGCCCTCCAAACTTTCTGGTAACTTATATTAACTCCAAGATTTGTTTGAGCCTTATGATAATCTCTTTAGGAATGGAACGATCAGTAGACATGAATCTAAAATCATCTATCAAACAATTGTCAATTACTGTTGAAGAAGCTTGTATGTGAGAAATTTGGGCAGTACTCAATGAACAATCATGGTCAAAAGTGTATTTTCGTGGCATCCACAAATCACACTTCTTATAACGAGATGCTCTTACATATCATTTGCAACCTTCTTGCAGATATCTAAATTCAAGAGACCTAAAATTTGATACTATAGTCTTAAATTGAAAGTTGTTCTTCACTGCTATTATGCAAAAACACTTTGAAAACACATGTTTACTTTCAAATAAAGTTTTTTCCTTCAAATCAGAATAATAAGAGATGTCTCTTATAACTTCATCATTTGAAACAGAAGAAGAAAAACCTATATTCAGTGACATATCAACATTCTCTCGTACACTACTAGATGAATAAGACATTCCCAAACAATTAACATTTACATGGGCAACTAATGTATGTCTACTAGTTGCATCTTTAGCAAAGTTAAATACCAAGCAACATCATTGTCCTTTATTGGCACCACAGTTTGAACATTACTTTTTCCAAAATCAAGTAAAACAGATAATTCTACTGATTCATCCAATTCAAGTTGTTCACATGTCAAAGCAACCAAGGAATTAAAGTTGACTCGCATATCTACCAAAATTTCGGATACTGCAACCATTCCATTGACCTCCATAAAAAAAAACAATAGGAATAGACATTCTAATCTGGAAAAGAAGAAAATATAATTAAGTATTTAGATGTAATTAGAAAATACTAAACGATCGTGCAAAGATGTTAATAAATACTGAACGATCGTTTAACACCAATAAACGATCGTATATAATAAATTAAATCATCGTATAGAATAAGTTATAGACGATCGTTTAAAGACACTAATCATTTAAACCATCGTATTCAATTTGATACACTATCGTTTAAAGATACTAATCGTTTAGACCATCATATCGAATTTGATACACAATCGTTTAAAGACGTTGATCGTTTAAACAATCGTATTGAATTTGATACACGATAATTTAGAGATGTTGATCGATCGTGTTCATATAGAAAAAGGATCGTCTATATATTGTTAAACGGTGATGTTGATAGAGGTAAACAATCAAGTAATTCGATGAAAATTATCTTGAAGAACTTCAAACTATCGATCTTCATAATGAAATACACAATTCTTACTGTGATTCTTAAAAGTTCAAAACGAAAATAAAAACTTTAAATTCTTAAAAAAAACAAAAACGACATTCATACTAAAATATAAATTCTTAAATCAACGTAAACAGTAATCAACATCTTCAACGATCTTCATAACAATATACAGGATGTCTTATAGTAATACCTACATATTCTAAACATTCTATCTTCACGTCGAAATATATAATTCTGAACGAAATTTTATAATCAACTAAATAGTTCAAAGAAAAAAAATATTTACAATACTCGCCAAAACTAAAATAACTGAGACGATATTAACAGAGCAATATACACAATCTAGATTGTCCAAGATGACAAGAAGAGAAACAATGTTATCGAAGATGATCGATATGAGAGCGAATGTTGTCGAAAATTACCAAAAAGGAAAAGAATGATCAAGATGAAAGATATATAAAAGACGAGATGAATAACTCGGAAACGAAGATCGTGAAAAACTCGGAAACGAAGAAAATCATATTTGAAAGATTGTTATAAAAGATTAAGGGTAAATAAGGAATTTTGAAAAAATAATATGCCTCAATGGACTTGTTATACGGGCAGTAAATAGTTTACAGTTTTTGTTATGTTTATGTAAGTTTTCCATAATCTAATCATAAATTATTCAAGATAATTAAGTAATAAAATTACCTTAAGTTTTTTGGTGTTACATTTTTATTACAACCAATAGTGAGGAAAGATCTACATTTTGAAAAACTTTTTAATGAAAAAAAAACCCACACGAGCCAAGTCAACATTCAATTCTTAGAAATCTTGAGGCCTATGATTTCTAACAAATGTTTTGAGTTGAAACTACCTACTATTTATTTCATCTTCTAATTCAATCGGTTAGTCGATGGAACAATAATTGATTGCGTAAGAAAAAACAAGTTAGGATGGTCAAATGAACGAAAGAGATCTTGTAAAATATTAAATTTTCTTTAAATATTTCAATAAAATGTTACACAATCTTATATTAAGAAAAAACAAATATTTCTCTTTTCTTGGTCAAACATTGCAACAACAATCTTTATCGGTGCTAGGTAGCTTTGGGTAACAAAACCCAGCACCAAGGTTCTCTCGGATGCAATCATTATAACATGACTCATCGTCATAAGTATCAGAGCATGGTCGGACACAATGCACGTTCAAAACGTCTCCTTTCGCTGTCATATTACCAAAAATAACATTGTTTAAAATATTGTTCTAGCAAAAGTAGTTTTATAGAATTAGAGGACTTATGAGTTAAAAGAGCATACTTGTTGATACAATGCATGTGAATATCACCAAAACAACAAATGACATCGTAGCAAGCTTTTGGGTTGCCATATCTCTTAGAAGATATGGATCCTTAGGCTTTGATGAGAAATTTTTGATTATGATGCATATGTTCTAGAAAATGTAAAGGGGTGTATTTAAAGCGCCTTTTCCTAAAACTTCTCGTTAGACAAGCCGCTTAAAAAAAAGTAAAAAACATCGGTTAAATTTAGTGTATGAAAACTAATACTTCTATTAAAGGCAAAATTCAAAATAACGAAGGATTGACATCGAAGGTACTAATTTTAAATAAAATTAAATAAAAAAGATATATTATGCATGAGATAAAATTAGAAAAGTTCAAAAAACAACACAGAGTATGTACTAAATTCCATTATGTACAAAACTTCATCAAAACTTTGAAAAAGAACACATAGAATAAATTTGGAAAAGACAAGAATTAACCATTTTTTTCGTCTTAATTACAGGAAACAATCTAAACATAGCCATGTCCTAAAGTTAAAGGAAACTGCTTCTTAGTGCAAGAAATCCGTTAGAAAAAGATAAGTATATTTACCTATATTTTTAAGCTTATACCATCGAATATGAAGAGTAGACCCAATTTACATTCTCAACTATACACAAAATGCGTTCGTCTATAAAACAAAATGGGTGTTAAAAAAGAAATTGCGGTGTAGGGAATTATGAACTTAAAATTGAAACTAATTTATTATTGTAAAATAAACGAAAATTACATGGTATAAGCTGCTGGAGATTTAACTATGAAGAATGAAATACATAAAAAGCAAACTGTTACGAATTTCTACGCTAACTCAGAGAACACAATATCGAATTAACTAGAATGCAATAGCCAAATAACCACAAAGTAAGCGATAAAAGAATAAAAAACACAAAAATATATAGTAGTTCAACCAATTTAGTCTACATCCACTTTGAGAACCAACTTAGAGAGATTTTATTAAGAGCAATATCAATCAAGATAAAATTATAGATATCAACAAAGTAATATGTAATCTATAATATTATCGTCGAATCCAACTTTACAGTTGACCAAACACGAAGAAATTGAGAGAATCATGTGCCTGATGTTGCCTCTGATACCGAGACCAAAAACCACTAGAAACCGCCTCCTTTGATCGGAGACCCACGTGTCGAACAAGCTACTACAAATCCAATAAGAACCCATGGCTAAACCCACCTCTTACAGCTCGAAACCGCGGCAAAAAGCAACACTAAACCACAGTCAAGACTACCTGCGAACACACCAGAAGAACGTCGCTGAAACCGTTGAAAAAAACTGACTCTAACCCGACAGAAAACCACCACGCAACAACCCGTCAAAGCTCGCAGTCTATACCAAAAAAAACAAGACCTAAACGTCCAAAAAATTCTGCAGCTTTCTCTCTTCCTAGAAAAGGCTGTGAATGCTGACCTGTAGAACGCAGGAGCCCGTCGCCATCAACCTCTCTTATGGTCTGTGCAAGAAAAATTTCTCTCTCTCTCTACTGTGTTTGCATGCGACTGCCCCTCATCTCAGTCTTTTTCTTTCTTTTCTTTAAATAACCTAGAAGAAAAAGATGTGAATATTTACAAAAATGCCATTGAGGTATATTTACAATTATTCCCACAACATAAAACCCAATTTTTAAACCACTTAAATATTTGTCATTTTTCTACAAATCTCCCTCATGACAAACTATTTAAGACACCAAACTGATTCTTCCAATCACCATATCATCCAAAATTAACCTTCAGCTTATCTGACCGATATTTAAACCTATGAGTTGGAAAAACCTTGGCTACCAACCTAGTCTTATACCTAGGCTTACTATCACTTCCTAGCTTGAACCACTTTGGTTGAATGAGTTTCCAAATAAAAGGCTTTTGGAACCAATGACCATGTCTGATTCTTTCACAAAATGAACAACTCTACTTCTATAGCATCCTTCCATTGTTTCTTCGAATCAGATGCAATACTGTCACTGCAAACTCTTTCATCAATCAAAGTCCTCTCCTGTTGAGATCATACACCATCAAATTCAGATTATTGTAGCCTCTGTTTATGAAACTAGTGGTGACTGATCACTAGATACATCTGAACCTTTGCATGATGGTTCACCTCTATCACAACATGATCAACTGTCTGAAATTGTAGTACCTTCAAACACATACAGACCATTCCTCAAGGTTCCTTCAGTTTAACCAAAGAACCCTTGGTAACTTTCACAACTCCATTTTCTGATTTTATGGTATAATCTAATCTACCTAATTCACCAAGAGATATTAGATTACGTTTGAGTTTTGGAACATAGCTTACATTAGTAAGCATTCTGATCATCTCGTCATGTATTGCAATTTGAACTAAACCAGTTTCCTTTACATCACGGCTACCATTATCACCCAATAAGACTTTTTTCCTATCATTTTTTTAAAGTTAATCAGAAAATCCCGATTAGGAGTCATGTGATACGTGCACCTTGAATCCATGATCCAAGCATCCTATATATCCTTGTGAGACACCATCAAAACCTCTGCTGAATCATACCTATCAGTAACATTCGCTTCACTAGTCTTAGCGACAGACTTGCTACTTGATGCTTACTTGCTCTTATTCAAAGGGCAATGTTTCTTAAAGTGTCCTTCTTTATGACAAAGGAAACACTTTCTAGTTTCCCCCTTTGAATTCATCCTATAACTCTTCTATTTGCCTTTCCAGCACGTTTTACACTTCTTCCTCTAGCCATGAGTAACTCTCCATCCTTGCGTTCTTTCTTAATTTCAAGATTTCTTACCTTTAAGGCATCCAATATTATATTCATGATTAATGAATCTCGACCATATTTAATAGCTACCTTAACCTCTCGATATATTTTTGGTAATGAATTTAAAAGAATCGCTTTTTGATTCTCATCTGACATCTTCTCACCAATGTTATTGAGATCAACTATAATCATCTGAAATTCATCTAGGTTCTCTTCTAAGCATTTACTTTGGTCCTTCTTATATCAAAAGAATTTCTCCTTTAGATATAATTTATTTGGCAAGAACTTTGTCAAGTAACGACTTTCTTGCTTCTTCCACAACTCCCTTGTAGTATTAGCCTGATCCACTAGCCTAAGCACTTCATCTAATAGATACAGAAGGATTGTTGAATAGGTCATTTCATCCATATCCCTGTTTTCACTTTCTGTAATATTTTCTTGAAGGCTCTCTTCATCTAAGATTTTAGCTACTTTTTGTTGAACTAAAAGAGTTCTAATCTTTTTCCTCCAAACAACAAAGTCACCCTTCCTAATAAACTTAGACACCTCAAACCACGTCGAAGCCATCTTTACAAAAGTGATTAAACCAGCGATATGCCAACTGCAGACTACTACACAAAACCCAAATTTTCTTTGGATCGAATAGAGCTCTGATACCACTTGTTATAAATTTCTACATTAAATCAGAGAACACAATACCAAGTCAACCAAAACGCAATAGCTAGACAACCATAAACTAAGCGATAAAATAATAAACGACACAAAGATATATAGTGGTTCGAGTAATTCGGTCTACATCCACTTTCAGAACTAGCTTGAAGGGATTTTATTAAGAGCAATATCAATCAAGATACAAATTAAAGATATCAACAAAGTAATATGTAATATGTAATATTGTCATTGAACCCGACTTTATCGTCAACCAAACACCAAGAAACTGAGAGAACCACGTGTCAAACAAGTTACTACAAACCCAATAAGAACCACTACTAAACCACAGTCAAGACTATCGACGAACGCATCAGAAGAATGTCACTGAAACTGTTCTTAAAAACTACCTTTAACCCAACAGAAAACCACCACGCAACAGCCCATCGAAGCTCATCGTCTCATCTTGAAAAAACAAGACCCAATCGTTCGAAAATGCTGCAGATTTCTCTCTTGTCGAAATATGCCATGAACGCCGACCTGTAGAATGTCGAAGCCCGTCGCCAATAACCTCTCTCGAGTTCAATCTGTCTCTCTTATGGCGTGTACAAGAAGAATTTCTCTCTCTACTGTGTTTTCATGCAGTTGCCCCTCATCTCAATCTTCTTCTTTTCTTTTCTTTTAATAACCTAAAAGAAGAAGATGTGAATATTTGCAAAAAAATGTCATTGAGACATAATTACAATTATACCGTCAACATAAAACACAATTTTTAAACCACTTAAATATTTGTCATTTTTCTGTAAAAACTAAAATGAGACGAGGAAACTAAAACTTGAATGGATAAAGCACACTAGGTTGGGATCTACCTCGTTTCAATATTTGACAAGATACAGCAATTTGCTTTTTTGGAATATTGTCTACAATTTGGCTTCAATTTTTGCAAAACTCCTCACATCTAAGTTCAAAAAAGATAATTAAGGAAAAGTATGTTTTTAATCCTCACTTTGAAGAATATGTATGTTTCGTTTTTTGAGTTTTAAAAATGTACCATGATAGATTACAATTTGATAACTATAAAAAAATTGGTTTTCAAGTCTTTTTAGTCTTTGAGCTTTCAAAAATAGGTTTAAAAGGTTACTCAAATAACTTTATACTTTTAGAATTTTAAATAATTATATGACATTTAAAATTAGAAGAATAATAATTTATAAAAAATCATTTTATTTCTAAAACTTTATTTTTTATCACTTTAAATATCATATAATTATTTTTAAAAAATAAAAAAAATACTTCTAGGACATTTAAAACCTATTTTAAGAAAACTGAAGGACTAAAAAAGTACGTTTTGAAAATTCATTGAAAATCCCAAATTTTTTAAGAACCTTTTCGGATACTGCAACCATTCCATTGACCTCCATAAAAAACAACAATAGGAATAGACATTCTAATCTGGAAAAGAAGAAAATATAATTAATTATTTAGATGTAATTAGAAAATACTAAACGATCGTGCAAAGATGTTAATAAATACTGAACGATCGTTTAACACCAATAAACGATCGTATATAATAAATTAAATCATCGTATAGAATAAGTTATAGACGATCGTTTAAAGACACTAATCATTTAAACCATCGTATTCAATTTGATACACTATCGTTTAAAGATACTAATCGTTTAGACCATCATATCGAATTTGATACACAATCGTTTAAAGACGTTGATCGTTTAAAAAATCGTATTGAATTTGATACACGATAATTTAGAGATGTTGATCGATCGTGTTCATATAGAAAAACGATCGTCTATATATTGTTAAACGGTGATGTTGATAGAGGTAAACAATCAAGTAATTCGATGAAAATTATCTTGAAGAACTTCAAACTATCGATCTTCATAATGAAATACACAATTCTTACAGTGATTCTTAAAAGTTCAAAACAAAAAGAAAAACTTTAAATTCTTACAAAAAAACAAAAACGACATTCATACTGATATATAAATTCTTAAATCAATGTAAACAGTAATCAAAGTCTTAACAGATCTTCATAACCAAATACAGGATGTCTTACAGTAATACCTACATATTCTAAACATTCTATCTTCACGTCGAAATATATAATTCTGAACGAAATTTTATAATCAACTAAATAGTTCAAAGAAAAAAAATATTTACAATACTCGCCAAAACTAAAATAACTGAGACGATATTAACAGAGCAATATACACAATCTTGATTTTCCAAGATGACAAGAAGAGAAACAATGTTATCGAAGATGATGGATATGAGAGCGATGTTGTCGAAAATTACCAAAAACGAAAAGAATGATCAAGATGAAAGATATATAAAAGGCGAGATGAATAACTCGAAAACAAAGATCGTGAAAAACTCGGAAACGAAGAAAATCATATTTGAAAGATTGTTATAAAAGATTAAGGGTAAATAAGGAATTTTGAAAAAATAATATGCCTCAATGGACTTGTTATACAGGCAGTAAATAGTTTACAGTTTTGTTATGTTTATGTAAGTTTTCCATAATCTAATCATAAATTATTCAAGATAATTAAGTAATAAAATTACCTTAAGTTTTTTGGTGTTACATTTTTATTACAACCAATAGTGAGGAAAGATCTACATTTTGAAAAACTTTTTAATGAAAAAAAACCCACACGAGCCAAGTCAACATTCAATTCTTAGAAATCTTGAGGCCTATGATTTCTAACAAATGTTTTGAGTTGAAACTACCTACTATTTATTTCATCTTCTAATTCAATCGGTTAGTCGATGGAACAATAATTGATTGCGTAAGAAAAAACAAGTTAGGATGGTCAAATGAACGAAAGAGATCTTGTAAAATATTAAATTTTCTTTAAATATTTCAATAAAATGTTACACAATCTTATATTAAGAAAAAACAAATATTTCTCTTTTCTTGGTCAAACATTGCAACAACAATCTTTATCGGTGCTAGGTAGCTTTGGGTAACAAAACCCAGCACCAAGGTTCTCTCGGATGCAATCATTATAACATGACTCATCGTCATAAGTATCAGAGCATGGTCGGACACAATGCACGTTCAAAACGTCTCCTTTCGCTGTCATATTACCAAAAATAACATTGTTTAAAATATTGTTCTAGCAAAAGTAGTTTTATAGAATTAGAGGACTTATGAGTTAAAAGAGCATACTTGTTGATACAATGCATGTGAATATCACCAAAACAACAAATGACATCGTAGCAAGCTTTTGGGTTGCCATATCTCTTAGAAGATATGGATCCTTAGGCTTTGATGAGAAATTTTTGATTATGATGCATATGTTCTAGAAAATGTAAAGGGGTGTATTTAAAGCGCCTTTTCCTAAAACTTCTCGTTAGACAAGCCGCTTAAAAAAAAGTAAAAAACATCGGTTAAATTTAGTGTATGAAAACTAATACTTCTATTAAAGGCAAAATTCAAAATAACGAAGGATTGACATCGAAGGTACTAATTTTAAATAAAATTAAATAAAAAAGATATATTATGCATGAGATAAAATTAGAAAAGTTCAAAAAACAACACAGAGTATGTACTAAATTCCATTATGTACAAAACTTCATCAAAACTTTGAAAAAGAACACATAGAATAAATTTGGAAAAGACAAGAATTAACCATTTTTTTCGTCTTAATTACAGGAAACAATCTAAACATAGCCATGTCCTAAAGTTAAAGGAAACTGCTTCTTAGTGCAAGAAATCCGTTAGAAAAAGATAAGTATATTTACCTATATTTTTAAGCTTATACCATCGAATATGAAGAGTAGACCCAATTTACATTCTCAACTATACACAAAATGCGTTCGTCTATAAAACAAAATGGGTGTTAAAAAAGAAATTGCGGTGTAGGGAATTATGAACTTAAAATTGAAACTAATTTATTATTGTAAAATAAACGAAAATTACATGGCATAAGCTGCTGGAGATTTAACTATGAAGAATGAAATACATAACAAGCAAACTGTTACGAATTTCTACACTAACTCAGAGAACACAATATCGAATTAACTAGAATGCAATAGCCAAATAACCACAAAGTAAGCGATAAAAGAATAAAAAACACAAAAATATATAGTAGTTCAACCAATTTAGTCTACATCCACTTTGAGAACCAACTTAGAGAGATTTTATTAAGAGCAATATCAATCAAGATAAAATTATAGATATCAACAAAGTAATATGTAATTTGTAATATTACCGTCGAGCCCAACTTTTATCGTTGATCAAACACAAGAAACTGAGAGAACCATGTGCCGGATGTTGTCTCTGATATCGAGACCCGAAACAACTTAAACTTACCTCCTTTGATCGAAGACCCACGTGTCAAATAAGCTACTACAAACCCAATAAGAACCCACTACTAAACCCATCACTAAACCACAGTCAAGACTATCGACGAACACACTAGAAGAATGTCGCTGGAACTATTCAAAAAAACAACTTTAACCCGACGGAAAACCACCACGCAACAGCCCGTCGAAGCTCGCCTTCTCTATCCAAAAAACAAGACCCAAACGTCAAAAAATGCTGCAAATTTCTCTCTTACCGAAAAACACCGTGAACGCCGACCTATAGAACACTGAAGCCCATCGTCGTCAACCTCTCTTGAGTTCAATCTCTCACTCTTATGGTGTGTGCATGAAAAACTCCTTTCTCTACCGTGTTTTGATGGACCTGCTCCTCATCTCAATCTTCTTCTTTTCTTTTATTTTAATAATCTAAAAGAAGAAGATGTGAATATTTGCAAAACTGTCATTGAGGCATAATTACAATTATACCCTCAACATAAAACACAATTTTTAAACCACTTAAATATTTTTCATTTTTATATACAAACTAAAATGAGACAAGAAAACTAAAACTTGAATGGATAAAGCACACTAGGCTTGGATCTACCTCGTTTCAATATTTGACAAGATGCAACAATTCTGCTTTTTTGGAATATTGTCTACAATTTGGCTTCAACAAATTTTTGCAAAACTCCTCACATCTAAGTTCAGAAAAAAATAACTAAGGAAAAGTATCTTTTTAATCCTCACTTTGAAGAATATGTATGTTTGGTTTTTGAGTTTTAAAAATGTACCTTGATTGTTTACAGTTTTATAACTATAAAAACATTTGGTTTTCGAGTTCTCAAAATGTATCTTTTTAGTATTTGAGTTTTCAAAAATAGATTTAAAAAGTTACTCAAATAACTTTATACTTTTAGAATTTTAAATAATTATATGACATTTAAAATTAGAAGAATAATAATTTATAAAAATCATTTAATTTCTAAAACTTAATTTTTTATAACTTTAAATATCATATAATTATTATATTTTAAAAAAAAAAGTACTTGTAGGACATTTTAAACCTATTTTAAGAAAACTGAAGGATTAAAAAAAAAGTATGTTTTGAAAACTCATCGTAAAACCCCAAATTTTTTAAGAACCTTTTGAACTTGCTAAGGATTAGTTAAAGAAAGAGAAAGTGAGATTAATAGGTAAAAGAAAGAAGGATTTCTTGGAAAAGTTATTTTAAGGTTAAGCATTGAGGTTTGGGTATTAAGCCAAGAAGGGAAAAGTTGAAAAATGGCCAAGTGTCAAGATGGAGTGCTATGCGTTTAGAGGATATGTTGGGCAGCCAAAGTGTTGAGAAAAACCTCCAAGGATGTGGTATAAAGGCGGCCAAATGATGTGGAGGCTATGGCTAAGGAAAGGTCAAATAACCTTTAAGACAAAGAAAGCTAGGCATTTTGAGCATGGATAGGCGGCCAAGGTTTGATTGGTATGACTTAGGCGAGGAGAACCTAAATGTTATAGACAACCAACATGAATCTAAGAGAGGAAGACTTGTCTTGACAGGTTAGTGAGTCTTGATGTGGGCTACGCAAGAAGATTGCTTATGTGCTAGGCGAGATGATATCCTAAGATGTTTGTAAGGATGGAGAATAGGCGGCTAGGAGGCTAGAAGAGGAATGCTGTACGCGAGAAAGGCTTGTGGCCATGGAGGCTAGCGAGGCGTTTAAGTAAGCAAGGTGGTCGACTAAGGCAAGTTGGTCTGGTGGAATTCTAGGTGTTTTCATCATATTTTATGCATTTTGCAGTAAGCAGGAGGTGGTTTAAAGAAAGTTGGAGGTGTCAATCAAGTATCATGCAAGGATCACTATAAGTAGGCTACTTCAGACAAAGGGTTGCTCACAATCCATTTGTGCTATTTACTTCAAATTACTTCTAAAAGTTCATAAATTAAGTCTAGTTTCTAGACTAGAACTTCTGGTCAGATTGGAGGCAAGGAGGATTATGTAGAAGCAAAGGAAGGGGAGAAAGGTCATTTTTCGAGAGAAACTGAGCATAATACACTTCTTACAGTCCTTAGAATGCATCCTTCAAAGTTTTAATCTAACATTTTTAGGTGAGAAAGTTAAGGCAATTCTAAGAAATTTGTAGAAGAAAGTTTCCCATTTTGAGGTATGGATCAAAAGTTATAAGTGCTGAAAATTGATTGTCCAATTCTGAAAATTTCACAGTTTTCAATCAAGGGTTGAGTGGACGAGCATTCCGCATGGAAGGATTGGTCATACGCGTGGAAGAAAGGTATGGAGGTCATTTTATGTTTTGAAGGGCATGTGGCACGGCGATGGCACAACCGACAACAAGAACGGGTTCAAGTTGCACGTATGGCCATGCGCATAGAGGTTAGCATGCGTATGACAACGCGCACAAGGCACACGATCATGAAGCGCGCAAGGCACTCGGCCAAGATGAACATGAAACCTCATTGTGAGGTTAGCACGTGACAAGGTCTGCCCAGGCCATGCGTATACACCAAGCCCTTGTCGCCCTACCACTGCATGCTAGCATGCCATTTTGGGTTATTTTTAGGCTGTCTTGCTAATTTTTGAAATTTTTAGAAATTCTTGGTTATTTTCTTGGTCAAGGGATTAACTACGACTTTAATATAAATTTTTTAGATCAAAGGAAATTTGGAGAAAATTTCAAACCAAAAGCTAAAATCAAATGTTGTGAGTGAAAAAATGATTTCTATAATGTTTCATATAGCATGATTTATAAGTTATTGTTCAAAGCATATTTGAAGAAAAATGTTTAAGTCACTTGTACTGAGCTTGCAAAAGCTTAAATGTTTCATCAGCTGATTTCTCAAGACTATGCTATGTTCAATTGAATGTTATGACTAAAGGTTATGATCAAAGCAAAAAAATGCTTAAAGGTTTCCAAATACGTTTCATCCTTAGTCCAAATATTACATGAGATCTATTTTGCATATGTTGTTAACTTCATATTAATGGTGTTGGAAGTTTTTTCAAAAAGATTTATTGGGAATCTTTGTATTATTAATAAGGAGTAAATTTCAAAAGATAAAAAGATTTTTCTATAAAAAGATGTTCCTAAATATTAGGAATCTTTTACTGAAATCTTTTTCCTAAATATATATATTCATTTTACATGGCGTGAAGATTTTTTTTAGAGGAATTATTTTCGAATTGGTGAATAAGTATTTGTATAAGAGAGTTCGCCAGTTATACACAGTGAGAAAGATAGTGATGATCATTGATGAATATATCTTAGTGATGCATATTTACTGAGGACATTTTGATAAGCAATATGAAGGAAGTCTCTGCTTTATATAAATATGATGATGAATTCAGGGGGAACAACAAATTTTCTTCTAGAAGATTCTTTCCTAAATTCAGGGGAGCCTGAATGTATCTATGTGTCGTTTTACTTAATGAAGAATTGATACATATAAGAAGGAAGTACCTTATTGTATTGATTGTAATTCGACTTAATTGAATATTCATAATATTGCTTATCTGAGCTAAATAAGCTCCCCAAATGTAGGTGACATTCACCGAACAGAGTTACCAAAGTCCTTTATGTTATTTTTCTTCTACAATTTATTAAGTTATTCCTATTATTATTTGCTTAATAATTAACCAAAGCAATATTATCTCACAACTTTTTTCAAACGGTGAGGTTGCAAATCTATTTTGACTAACGACCATAAAAAAGGGTATATTTTATTACCCCTTAAAGGAGGATAATGGTGAAAACTGTATCCTATTGATTGTTCTGTCTTAGGACGAATAGGTTTAAATGCTGCTTGAGGCTCTGGATCATGCCTTATAAAATATCTATGAAATGTTATCAACAGTAAATGGTTACAAATGAAATGTTATATAATGATTTTCTATTGCTAAATGATTTGTAAAACCAAATATTTATGCTAAACTGTTTATGAAAACATGTTTAATAAAATTGCCACTTATTAAGTCTTCTTACTTGCCCTTTCAAAATGTTTTCTCACTTTTCAAGTACAGATTGTGTGACTTGGAGTGTCGGACTTACTGCTGCCAGGCCAATTAGAATTTAATTATTAGAAAAAAAAAATTAAGATAAAATGAGTCACTTTACTAGAATTAGGAGAAAGTGGGTAATTTGATGACTTTCATGAATATTTAGATGTTAAATGTTTGTGTAAAATTATTATGATTTATAACAATCGTTTCATTAAATCGTTGCATCTCAGCTTTGGTTAGTATAAATGTTAATTGGCTTCCACTTACAAATTGTTTAAGAGTTAGAAGTTAAAGTAAGTCAACTGATGTCGTTTTGGAGAGAACAATGTCAATTGACTTCATGTCGTCTCTTAGGTTGAGAGTATGTGATCTGTGAGGGGTGTGACAATCGGATATTAGTTCCTAGGGAATATAAAGTAAGCGATTTGAAGCTGAGTTTAAAGAGTCAAAGTCAGATAAATGAATAAAAGTTAGATAAGTAAAGATAAGAAATATGCAGAGTCAAATTGATAGGCAGAGTACGTAAGCAGCAACCAGGACACAATCTTGTCGAAAGCTATGTAAGTAAATTATTTTTATTAGAACTTAATGTTAATCACTCACAAACCTGATGGAACCTAGAACTAAGTATCCTAGTGGAGAACTGAAACTGTTTGAGGTGATCAATATTTTTAGAGGATCCATATTCCTTACAGAGGTTGAAGAATGGATTAACAAGGTAAGGGAATGTTATAAAATCATTGGTTTTCCTGAAGATGAAAAAGTTAGATTAGTAGAGTCGATGTTGCAAGAAGAATCTAGGGACAAGTTGTAACGATCCAACTCTTTATACTAAGCTTAGATCATTACTACTTCAAGGAAAATAAAACCTTCTTAAATCGATATAGAAAATAAAATAAATGTTCATAATCAAAACCTTAAGTACTCATTAAAAGCCATAAATAAACCAAGGTAAGAAGAAATAAATCTCAAAATAAAATCTTAGCTCAAGCCCTATCTAGTTTTAAAAATCTTATAATGAAAATGCATAAATACTGAAATCAAACTAAGTACATAAAGGCAAAAGCTAAACGTTTCCTTATGGAACCCCATGGTCACTTCTTGTCATTCGCCAGCTTTCCTCTACCCTTACCTCTACCCCTGCCTGAAAAAAATTAAACATTAAGGAGTGAGTATAAAAATATACTCAGTAAGGGACCTACTACTAGTCCCGCAAGGTGTCTGTTTACTTTCTATTAGACTCCTATAAAGTGGTACACCTAAACTGGCACGTTCTCGAACACGCACAATCTATGATCTCGTAGAAACATCTCTGGTCTTCGGTGAACCCAAATGAACACCTAGGACAAATCTAGTCTTTGGTGAACACAAGCAACACCTAGGACAAAATTGGTCTTTAGTGAACTCGAAAGAAACATGAAGACAATCGGGCTTTGAGTGATCCCATCAGACCACTAATATACATATCATCTCATACTGGACTGGTAGTCCCGTCGGACTACATAGTCATAAAAGGTGATGATCGTGAGGGACACCCATGTGGGTACAACTTTAATAAATAAAGCTAATAGTACACCCTATCCACAGCATGTAGTATAACATAACATTATAATCATGACATGAATATCAATCATAGCATTCTTAATCATGAGATTAGTACTTCATGCATAAACATCAACATCAACATATCTCAGTCATAACTATCGGTCATCATAAACATAAACTCGTTATGCATCTTAGCTACATCAATGCATAATGGAAAATTGCATGCAAGCTCTTACATCAGTTCGAAGGTCTAGTAGGAGAATCTCTTACCTAGAGATTAGCTTAATCCAAAAATATAATCCTGTTAGCAAGGTCAAGTTTTCCAAGAAGATCTTAAACAGTAAGGGTAAAATACTAAGATAATAAATTTAATGGTTGCTTAAAGACCCAAAATCCATTTTAATTCAACTTACCCAAAGTTGAGGTCGTATCCAAATTACCCTTGGTTGGGAAAATTCCACCGCTCAAACTTTAAGTTAAAATCTAAGCAAATTAATCCAAAATTAAAATATTTAGGGTCCAAAATTAATCTTTGTTGGGCATTAACCAAAAAACCCAATCAAGCATACCAAATCTTACCAAAAATAGGTGAAAAAAGGGCAAAAAATAATCTTGGCGACTCAAAATGGCTTGGCTAGAGGGGGAACCAGCTCTCGGCTGTAGAAGGAGAAGTCGGCTCGAATAGAGGGGTTAGCTCGCACTATGGCTCGGTCCCTGGAAAATGGCTCGAACGAAGAAGCAGCTCGGTTGGCTCGACTAAGGCACGACTCGCGGAGAGTTGTAGCTAGCATACGGTTGGCGGGCGGCTCAGTGAGAAGAATAGCCCGAACGCTGCAAATCTCGACAACAACTTAGGTGGACAGCGCTTTTCGAACGACGATCGGATTGGACGAGACGCACATATCGACGATGGATGACAGCTCGTCGACGACGATCAGCACGACGTAAGCGACGTGCAGAACAAGTAAAATAGCTGACGACGTAAGCGACGTGCAGCAACGCTCGTAGTGGACGTAAGGAAGTCTCTGCTTTATATAAATATGATGATGAATTCAAGGGGATCAACAATTGAACAAACGACTCGTTGACGGCACGACAATGCTTGCGACGGTGAGACAGAGACGGATGGCTGACGTGGCTTAGGATGAATTGTAACACCCCAAAAATTTAGATAATTTTTGGAAATTATTATCTTAATTTAGGTTCAAAAGAATAGAGGTTACTTTAACGATTTATTAATTATTTGCTAGAAATTTAAGTTTAATTAAATAATCTTGGGTGCTTATTTAATTAAATTTGGGAAGTGATTTTTTTGGAGATTTGGAAATTTTATGCATATATGGATTTATATACATATAACTATTATGGAAAATGAAAAGGATAATTATATTTGTTAAAATATAATTTGTTAAGGAAAAGTTATGGCATTTTGGAAAAAAGAATATTAAGATAATTATATTTGTTGAGATATAATTATTTCAGGAAAGATACTATATTGTTGAAAGAAGATAAAGAGATTTATTTGAAGAATAATATTTTCGAGAAAGATATTGTGGAGAGAGAAGAAATTTAAAGTAATAATTGTATAATGGAAAATATAATTATTATTTTATGAGGAGAAAAAAAAGGTTTGATTGGATGGGGGTTTTACATGAAGGGAGATAAGATTTGATTGTATTTGGAAAAAGAGAGAGAAATAATAATAATAATGATATATTATTATTATAAATAAATCCCTCGTTCCACGTGCCTTCTCCTCTTCACAAACCCTAAAGGAAACACCTAGCCCCTCACTTACGTCGCGCTGCCACCCTCTCCGATCATCACCGCGAGTCTTCAACTGCAAAGCCGGAGTTTCCTTCAAGCGAGCCATCTTCAGCCACATCATTTTCGTCGAGTTTCTCCATCCGTCACGGTTTTGTTTCGTGCGTCAACGTTGCCGCTTCTTTGTTAGCCAATCATTTCCATATCACCGTCGCAAGCAATGTTGCACCGTCGATGAGTCATTCGTTCAGTTGTTGTTTCGTCGTTGTATATTCGAGCCACTTCTAGCCGAGTCGTTTGTGTGAGTTGTGTCTTCTATAGCCGTCCACCCGAGTCGAGTCTTTTGCCTTAGCCGAATTCTACCCGAGCCATCTCTTCGTGAGTCGTCGGCCATCCTTTCAGCGAGCCACACACGTGAGCCACCTTTCCCCTTATTGAGTCGCCAAGCTGTTTCTGAGCCACCATACTAGATTTTTGTCCTTTTCCCACCTATTTGGACCTATTTTGGTAAGTTTCAATGGGTTTTAGGTAATATCCATTAAATGGAAATTTTGGCCACCAATTAATTTAATTTGGATTTTTTTCCTTTTACGGTTCATTTGGATAATACTTTGGAAAAATAATATATGGAATTCTTCCAATAAGGTTTCAACCTCAACTTTGGGATTTGTCTATTGGAAAGTTTCGGTTGGGCTAGATAGGGACTAAACGTTTAATAAATCTCGAGGTAAGAGATTCTACTACTGGCACTTCAAACTGAATTTAAGAGACAACATGTATTACGACTATACATTAAGGGTAGCTTAAATGCATAATGCAATGTTATAGTTAATGATTGATGTTAAGTTGATGGCGATGACTGATGTTATGTTGTTAATGATGACTATATTGTATATGCTTTTTATGATACATGATATATTAATCACATCCTTAAGGACATTGCGATTAATATTCATGTTATGTTATGATGTTTATAATGATGTCACATGCTTTTGGTTATTGGTGTGTCTGTTAACTTTGTATGTTAAGTTTCTTACCCCACCTGTATTATGATCCTATCTATGGGGTCACTTGCACGATTAGGGGTATTCCTACGCGATCACTCGTACGATTTAGGGGTGTACCTACAGAATACATGCACGGTTAAGGGACAGTGATATTATGTATACGGGGTCACTCGCACGACTAGGGGTGTTTCGACGAGACCACTCGCACGATTAGAGGGGTACCTACGTATTACATATATGTTTATTGTTAGAACCCGCGGGTCACGTTTTCAAATTATTTTTGTTGGATTTGATAATCTTATATTTTATGAAAATCATGATTTTATAAGAATTTTAGTCGTCTGTCCCTTCAAAGAAAGTGTAATTTGTTATTGGTCTTTTTGAGTAATAATCTTAACATAATCTAAGAGTCCAGGTTGTCACATGAACGACTTGCACAGATCGGCAGATGGCTTATGTAGAGAAGTAGCTCGGGTCGTTGGCTGCTTTTGACAATGGTCAACGGAGGGGATGCGGTGGTTGAACAGCCAACGGTGAAGCAACTGCGGCGGTTAGGGCTCAGGGTTTATAAAGAAGAAGGATTAATAGTTACCACGTAAACCAAGACCTATTTAAAATAATAATAATAATAATAATAATAATAATAATAATAATAATAATAATAATAATAATAATAATAATAATAATAATAATAATAATAATAATAATAATAATAATAATAATAATAATAATAATAATAATAATAATAATAATAAGCAGGAGAACGGAAGACGTGCGGCTGCTGGCCGGCGTTGAATGAAAAAGAAAGAGGAGGGGTGATCGAGATCTACCGCTGGAGAAGGAAGACGGGACGACGCGCGGCTTGGAGAAAGCGAGATGGAGATGACGGTGCCGTCGGGAAAGAAGACGGAGAGGATTGGAGCGGCGGTCGGGCAAAGGAAGGAGAAGGAGAAAACAGGGGGGCGGCGCGCGCGGGAGTTAGGGTTTGTCTTCTTTTTTTTATTTAAAATATATATATATAATAAAAAAATAATAATATAATTAATAATAATAATAATATAATTTATATTATATTATATTATTATTATATTAATTTATATCATATTATATTATTAAAAATTCATACCCTTCATTTTCTTTTTCTTTTCTCTTCTAAACCAAACAAAAATAAACACCAAAAATTTTAAATTCCCGAAAATTAACATAAAATGTTAAAATTTACCTCGAAATTTGGGGTGTTACATCTTTTCTCGTGCCACACAGACCCCCTCTCCTTCAAACTCTCGCGCCGCTATTCACACCCTTTCCTTCTCATTTTCCTCTTCTACTCAACCAATAGTCGGCAGCCGTAGCCCCACGCTTCCATTCGCCACAGCGGTTCATCACTGCCAAGCGTCGCCGACCACCTCTCATCTTCTTCTTCCCGTCATATCTCCACCTCTGCTGTCAAACCTGTCGTATCTCCTCCCATTTAAAGTCAAGCCGCCACATTCGTCTGTCGTTGTTGAAGCCCAGCCGTCATGCCACGTTCGTCCACCACGAATCAACCCGAGTTGTCGCTCCACGTTCATCAACCGCGAATCCAGCCGAGCGGCCCTTGCTTCTCCTCCCGTCCACCATCATTTGGCTCGATTTTTGTTCTACCGCTTCTTCCCTCATTGTAGGTTTCGAGGTAAGAACGAAATTGTGAGTTTCTTAGCATTTTTCTACCCGAGTTAAGTTTAATTGCAAAATTAAAATGTCGGATTAATTGGGCTCATTGTCATGAACTTTCTTCAAGGTTTGGAAGTATTTCTTGGAACCACAGCGAATTGTTTAGAGTTTAATTCTCCTTTTTCCTTGGGTAAGTTATGGAGTTTATCAATTCGAAGGTTGGTTTGGGTAACTTGCTCGTTTTAGTACTTAAATTTCATGTGTTATGTTTAGGTTGGTTCGTTGGATCCTAGTTGATTAAGGAATGTAGCTAAATCTTAAGGTAAGGGTTCCTACTACTAGACTCAAATTTGACACTGGAATGTAATACATGCTATGAATGTATAATTCAAAGATCTCAGTAAATTGTTGTTCTATGTGCTCTTATGAAAGTAGTATTGGTATTTTTTTTCTCTTGAATGGTTTTGGATGACACAATTGCTAAGAGTAGTTTTGATTTACATTGATCGATCGTGTTATTGGTTATTAATGAGCGTAAGGAATTGGTTGTTATCTGTAACTTTGGTTATTGTTGGTTTGTGCTGTCGTTGGTTTAGTATTATCTAGACGTTCTGTGTAACCTATGCATACTGTTGGATTGTATTGTTTAGGGACTATGGATTTGGGGTTGTCAAGCGTAGGTTGTTATATTTATTGATGAGTTGCGCTGCAAACTAAATTAGACGTTATGTCCAGGATAGATTACTTGTAGCTGTATTAGTATATGGACTGAGGTGATGTGATTGTCAGGTGTAACTACACGATGTTGAGTGGACTTACTGATTGAACCTAGACGGTTTGACTAATTATATTTAGAGACTGGACTATTAGGTTTTTTTTTTGTTTAACTTCTTTTAGGTAAGGGTATCGCACGAGGCAGATCGGCAAGGGGCAAGAAGGATGCGTAAAGGCCATATGGGGATGCCTAGTTTTATTGCTTCCACTCATTAATTTTGTGTTTTCGTTTTAAGTATTTTTAATTTCAAGTTTTGGGTTAGGATATTTGTTTAATTGTTTTATTTGAACTTCATAAGTTATGTTTGAAACTTTTGAAATTGATTTGAAATAGGGCCCGAAGACGATTTTATTATATCTTGAATTTTAATGAACTTTTGAATGGAGTCCTTGTTGAATTTTATGATTGAATGTCGTGTCTTAGTTATAGTGACCTCAACTTAGTCTGAAAAGTTGGGTCATTACAATGTCTCATAAAAAATCATTGAACAATAAATGACAAATAAAAAACTCAAAATTTCAAAACAATCAATAATGCAAAAATGCAAACTAAAAGATAATCAATTTAAATTAAAAATGCATCATAGAACAAATAATAAAAGAATAAAAATAAACCTAACTTTAAAATGTCTCGTAAGGAGACATCATAAAGAGAGGACAAAAAAAAAAGCAGAAACTCAAAATTTCAAAACAATCCATAAAGCAAGCAAGCTAAAAGATAATAAACCTAAATTAAAAATCTCTCATATAAGAGACATTACGACAAAGAACCAAAAAAACAAAAAACAGAAACTCAAAATTTCATAACAAGCCATAAAATTTCGTAACAATCCATAATGTAAGCTAAAAGATAATAAACCTAAATTAAAAATGTCTCCTAAAAAGACATAAAAACTCAAAACTTCAAAACAATCCATATATAATTCACATTGCCTTCAAAAACTAAAATATAGATTTTTAAATACAATAGTAGGCAGAATTGCAAATACTCTATACTTAATACACATTGCCTTCAAATTTCTATTTTTCCTCCGAAATAAATAAACCATCTGTCTGCAAAACATCACATCTTCTGCATGCAACCACTCCCCATCTCAAATAAAACCCTGGTTTTTCCTTCACTTGCTTAAAGTCTTCCTTCGAATTTTCAACCCTGCGTCTTCTTCCGTATATTAGCTTCCACAGTCGCTTTTCCATCGTCAGTTTTCCGCCGTCTGCACGCCCTTTGTTTTCCGTCCGTATCTTCCTTTTTGGTTTTTTCAGAGTCGATTTATCTTCCACAGTCGCTGTTGCACCGTCGTTTTTCGCCGTCTGCACGCCTTTCTTCTTTCAATCGATTTGCGCCGCGAATTGTGCAAAGTATCGGTGAGTTGTTCCTTCTGATCTTTGGATTCTTGCTCTGTTTTCTGCATGAAATTTTTGATACCTGGGTTGTTTCGGATCAGTGCATCCGAAAAGGCAGACAACATGGCATATGAGTCCTCCGGAGTACCCCTAATGGAATTCAAAGCAATTTCACGTCCTCTTCAAGCTTTATCATAACTTATGTTCACACCGTGGTGAATCTTCATATAATTTATAACATCCGAAGGACGACATGAAGCCTTGTCATTCGTTTTAAATATTACTTTCGTACACTCAGATACAATCCAGGATGTTGCTTGTTTGTGGTCATTCTTCACGACGTCAACAGAACACAGATGTGTATCTGTGAATTTACGAACTATCCAAATGTCACTTTTTTTGAATACCGAAGCACGTAGATACCAGGGGCAAGATGGATCCTTACATCTGATGTCGAATGATGTAAGGTTGGACCTAACAGTAACTAATTCAAAACTACTATTCAAAGCGAGCATATAAATAGCTTTTTTCAAAACTGATTTTTGTCTAAACATGGATCCAACTCTAATGTGTATAACAGTATTTGGTGATTCAAATGCATTAAGATCAATAATTACATTTTCAGTACGTGAGTCTTCGGTTCTAGGTACTTCGCTGCTCATATAAGGGGTATTTCCAATATCCGTAGCAGATGCGGTGTCGACAACAATGAGTAGATCATTGTCCGGCAATTTTGATAAAACTAACATAATCCAAGACACATCCTTATCATCCACAATCCGAATGAGTTTCGAATTGTTGCCATCTTTCCAGTAAAGGGTCAACCTACAGATAGAAACTTCTGAATTTGGAAAAGGTCTATGTTGGATACAATTTACAAATTCTTGAAACGAGGATGAAACTGGAACATATACATCAAGGAGACGATAGTCAATATATCGGCATGATTCGATCCATCTACCATGGAATACGGTCTTCACTCGTTGCAAAGCCATCAAAACAATTCAAAGGGAACATGTTTATCGAAAAAAGTATTAAGTGGTAGATTGTATATAGGAGGGATGAATATTAAATTATTGTTTCATCTTATGAATATAATGTATATAGCATAATCTTATGAATATAATGTTGGGAAGGCAATGTTAGTTATTTTTCTAAAGTAGTTTAGAATATAAAGATTTGAAATTTCAAAAAGAATATGTTTTGCTCCGTTCTTCGTTAAAATTTATGTTTTAATGGCCATGAACGTTTTGGTGAAATTTGTATTTTCGTAATATATTCAGATTTGAGATTGTGTTTCGGTTTCCATTAACGAACTGTGGTTTGTTTGTAACATTAAAGATATAGATGACAATTTATTTGGCATAATTTTAGGGATAGTTGAGATTTGAATCTAAAGATAAGTATTCCCATTATATTCGCCATAATTTTAGGGAATTGTTGGAGTTTAAATTTGAATTTTATAGATTTGAATTTCGATTGTTTTAAATGCTTTTTGGTTACATTCTTTAATGTTTTTTCGTAAATGGTTAAATATTGCATCATGTTTATCATTGTTTTAGGAAGGAATACTTCATTGCATTAAAATTCTATAAGCTATTCATTGCGTTAATAGCTATTGAAGGAAAAATCGGTAGCTAAAGTTTGAATATATAATTATTGAAGGGAAAAATGGGAATAATTAGGGGATATTGAAATCAATTAAACATGGTTAGGGATCTTTGTGATAATATAATAATTATTTGATTTGGTCAATAATTAACATAAGTGGGTGTGTTTATAGATACACTGTAATTGGCTATGTTATGTTTTATTTGATTTTTCAGGTTCCTTAAATATACTGTATTTGATTTAGGACAGTTTTGATACGTTAAAGGGCATTTTCGGTCGAAAAAAAGTGGGAAATTTATCGAGGCAGTTGATTTTGCCATAAATAAAAATAAAATAACTGTTTGCTATTTTGACAAATTCCATTCTTATATTTGCCATTTTCAAGGATTCCTCAATTAGAAAATAGCCAACAAAACTAAAAGAATGTCAAATAAAACAGGGAAGGAATTGAACTTTTCGAAGCCCTGTTAACAAAGGCCAAAAGAAAAAAAAATCTAAACTCACCAGCAACAAATAAATTAATAATTATTATTCAATGGTCATAACCAAATGAGTAAGATTTAGCATTTAATTTAAAAAATAAAAAAGAAAGACTCAACTAAAGTCAAACTAGAGGGGTTACTTCTAAAAAAAATCGTCAACCATGTGTGTGTTTAAATGCAAGCAAAGAAACAAAAAAAAATTTATATAGAATACACATGTCTCCTATCAAAGTAGAGTTAAGTTAATATAGAAAATTTGATTCCCAGACAACCAATTTTTCTTAAATCACCTCAAAATTATCAATCACACTCTCTGAAATCAAAATGAATGATAAATGAAAGAAGCAATAATATATACAAAATATCACACAAGTAAATTTCCAAAATATTAATGAAAAAGAATAGAAAAACCTGAGAAAATGAAGACTTTTCTACTTTTTCTCTCTACCTTCTTCCTCCTTTTCTCCTTCCTTAATAATCACATATTAAATTTGTAGAGAGATACAGAAATATAAGCTCACTTCTTCTAGACAACCAATTTTTCTTAAATCACCTCAAAACTACCAAGGACGATCTTTAAAATCAAAATGAATGATAAAGGAAAGAAGCAACAATATATACAAATATCACACAAGCGAAATTCTAAAATATTGAAGAAAAAGAAATGACTGATACAAAAATATAAGCTCACTTTATCTGGAAGAAAACCGACAATCTTTCGAGAACCTCATTTCAACAACCATGTGTGTGTTTAAATGCAAGCAACAAAACTTAAAAAATTATATAGAATACGCAACTAAAGTGAAACTAGAAGATATACATGTCTCCTATCAAGGTAAAGTTAAGGTAATATATAGAAAATTTGATTTCCGGACAACCAATTTTTCTTAAATCACCTTAAAACTACCAAGGATGATCTCTAAAATCAAAATGAATGATAAAAGAAAGAAGCAACAATATATACAAATATCACATAAGCAAAACTCTAAAATATTGGTCATCGGTCTATGGATGAAACATGGTACTAAAATGCGACTTGGTTCTTAAGGCTTCTTGTAACTTTGGCCAAAAATTTAAAGTAAAGCGCGAATCTCAATAAAAAAGTATAGACACTGAAGTTCCATATTCGTTTACAATCTTATCAATATATGACTTAACCAATTTGTCTAACGAGAAGGTTTGCTTAATGGGGATGAAGCGTGTCATAGTGAATCTATCCACAATCACTCAAATTCCATCAAAACCACCTAGCGTTCTGAGCAATCCAAATAAGAATTCCCTAGTAATATGTTCTCATTTCCACTCAGGACTTGGTAAGGGACACAATAACCCGCCAATAATCTTATCACCTCGCATACTTGACCACCAATAATGGGCCTTCAAAGTTCGATACATCTTAGTACTGTCGGGATGCATTATATAAGCTGAGTTATGTGCTTATTCCAAAAGACTCTCCTAAACACCTTATTATTTTGAATGCATAATCTTCGATCCTTTAGCAATCCAACATCAATTCTAAATGCATAGTTTGATCGTTTTTTGCATCTCACTTCTTCGATTAACTTTCTTAATGTGGGATCCCCAGGTTGTGCCTTAATAATTTCTTCTTCGAGGGTGGGTTTAACCTGAAATTGATCTACCAAATTCCAATTGATTCTGCATTTAAGAATGCCTTATAGCCTCTCAACTCTTTCAATAAGGCTACTTAGGCCTTTTCTACTCAATCTGTCAGCCACAACGTTAGCCTTTCCAAGATGATAGGCAATAGTGCAATCATAATCCTTAATAAGTTCCATTGAATGCCTTTGCTTTAAATTCAATTCCTTTTAATCAAATATGTATTTGAGGTTCTTATGGTCCATCAAAATGTTGCACCTTTCTCCAAAAGGATAGTGTCACCAAATCTTCAACGCATGGACTTTGGCGGTTAGCTCCAAGTCGTGTCTTGGGTAGTTTTGTTCATGTAATTTTAGTTGTTTGGATTTTTAGGCTATCACATTTCCCTCTTGCATCAAAACACATCCTAAGCCTTGGTGAGATGGGTCACAAAAGACTTCATATTCTTTTTCGAGCGTAGGCAATGGGAGAATGGAGGCAGAAGTAAGTCTACATTTTAACTCTTGGAAGCTCCTATGGGAGAATGGAGGCAGAAGTAAGTCTACATTTTAACTCTTGGAAGCTCCTCTTGTACTTATTTGTCCATTAAAATCTTGTCACCTTCTTTGTAAATGTTATTGATGGAAGGGCTACTCTAGAAAATCCTTCAAAAAAACATTTGTAATAGCCTACTAAACCAAGAAAGCTTCGAACCTTTAGAAACTATTTTAGGGCGCTCCCAATTCTTAATCGCCTCAACTTTCTTTGAATCAACCTTCAACCAGTTCGAGGATATAATGTGCCCAAGAAATATCACTTGATTCAATCAAAATTCATACTTGTTAAACTTTGCGAACAACTTCTCTTCTCGTAGAGTTTGTAAGACAATCTTTAGGTGTTCAACGTTCCTTCCCGCATTGTGAATAAACCAAAATGTCATTAATAAAGACAATGACGAATTGGTCTAAGTAATGATGGAACACTATTCATCAAGTCTATAAAAGCAGCAGAGGCATTTGTCAATCCAAAAGGCATTACCAATTACTCATAATGCCCATAATGCGTCCTGAAGGCTATTTTTGGCACATCTGACTCCTTAATTCTCAGTTAGTGGTAACCTGAACGCAAATATATCTTGGAGAATATTGAGCCCTCTTTAGTTGATCAAAGAAGTCATCTAGTCGTGGTAAAGGATACTTATTTTTAATAGTTACTTGGTTTAATTGTCGCTAGTCAATGCACAACATCATAGATCAATCTTTCTTGTTTACAAAGAAGACAAGGGCTCCCCAAGGTGAAGTACTGGGCCAAATGTAAACTTTTTCTAGCAATTCCTCCAACTGATTTTTCAATTCCTTCAATTCACTTGGTGCCATGCGATAAAGGGTTTGGAAAATTGGTGTGATTCCCGGTCTAACTTCAATGGTAAAATCCATCTCTCTCTTCGGAGGTAAACCACTCATTTACTCTAGGAATACATCCAAGTAGTGGAAAACTATAGGCACTCTACTTAGTTCACGTTCTGGTGCCTAGGTATCTACCACGAGTTTCAGGTAGGCAGTATGCCCCTTCTTTATTAACTTCCTCATCTTAAGTACAAATATGATTCCCGTCAATTCTAATTTTTTATTGTGTACAAATTTAACTTTAAACTTTCCAGGCTCTCTCAGTACTACTTTCTTATTGGAGAAATCCAATATTGCATGGTCCTTGGTAAGAAAATTCATTACCAAGATCACATCTAATTCACTAAGCTCAAATAGAATCAAGTCAACTTTCATCGCGATGTACTCAATCCTTACTTTGAGAATCTACACACTGATTCTACTATAAACGCCTCGTGGAAAGGTGTGCTAATCAATAATCCACTCTCTAAAGTCTCTATATCTTATGATTTAAAGACTTAGCATGAGATAAAGAAACAAAAGATTGTGTAGCTCCAGAATTGAATAACACAAGAGTATAAGAATTACAAATCATCCCCGAACTTGTGATCATGTGAGGGTTGTTTCTGGCCTCACTCTAAGTCATAGCACAAACCTTTCCTTGCGACTTAGGCCTTTCAGGTCATCTAACTCCATGAGGCCTGGCTTTAGCTTTATCTAGGTAGTAAGGCTGGTTGACTGATTGCGATATGGTCCATGGGTTACCTTGAATTCCCAAGTTAGGACAGTATTTAGCAAAATGTTCTGTTAGGCGATAATTGAAGCAATTCTTTAGAAAACCAATATTTTTCGAAACATTTAAACCCGATCCAGTTGCTTGCCTTTTTTTAGGCACATTTTCTATCCATACTGAGGTATTTTCTCTTCCTTGACCTCTATTCTGCCTCTAAAAACCTCTTCCATAACTCGTTTCGGATTCGGATCGATTATGAGAGTGAGTTTTTAAGCTTCCTCGTTGTTTAACACCTGACGAATGAAGTTTATTCTCATCGCATCGTTCACCACCCCATATGCCACTAAAACTTTGACCAAACAGGTCTTCCTTTAAAATTAATTCGTTTTGCTTTTCATCTATCAAGCATCTCTCGACTCTCATGGCAACTTTTACCAAGTTGGAGAAATCTAACCAGTCCTTGTTGCCTGTCATTGATGCTCTAATCTCAGTCTGCAAGCATTCTTCAAGCCACTTGTACTTAGCAGCTTCTTTAATTACAAAGGCTAAAGTGTATTTAGCCAATTCGGTAAATTTTTTCTAATATTATGCAACGATCATGTCGTCTTAAACCAAACTCATAAATTCCTTCCTCTTTGCATCACAAAAGGAACGATGGTTGTAACGCCCCAAAATTTAGTTAATTTATTCACAATTATCTTAAGTTTAATTTTGAAAAAAAATTTAGGTGTAATTTTAATTCAATTGTTGAAATATTTTATTTGTGGAGATTGGAATTTATTAGATATTTTGGAAAATATCTAATTGTTTAAATTTTGAATTTATGATTAAAGCTTTTTGTTTTAAGAGATTTTGAATTTATGATTAAAGTTGTTTGTTTTAAGAGATTTGTATTTATGAGAAATTTAATTAATTATATATGATTACGTAATTAATTAAATTTGAAGTTGAAATAATTATATTATGTAGATAATATAATTATGTAAGAATATTTATTTTGGGAAAGATAAACTAATTTGATTGGAGAGAGAGGCAGAATTGAGTTTAAAAAGTAGATTTGATGGGTTTAAATGAAGAGAGAGAATGAGTTGTTTTATTTGGAATAAAATAAGGAAAAGATTAAAAAAAAGTAATAATAATCATATTATTATTATTTCATTAAATAGCTCCTTGGAAAATGTGGCACTATTCATCTTCTTCTTCCTCATCACGAGAAAACTCTAGCCATCCTTCACCGCCGCCACCCATCTCCGATCGACGACCGCCGCATAAGCCTACCCGTTTTGTGCAAGCCGTTCGTCTCAAATGTTAGTCGTCCGTCTCTGTCACAAGCATTGTCGCGCCATCGTCAAGTCGGTTGGTTCCACCGTTGCTCCACCGTTTGCAAACCACCATGAGCGTCGCCGATCGTTGCCATCACCATTCGCGAGCCGTTTGGTCACGTCTTCTGCCACATCCCTCCATCATGGTTCCGTCGCTCGCTGCCATCAACGAACGTCAGGACATGAGCAACTGTCGAGCCATACGTGTGCAAGATCCGCACGTGCCAGCCATACCCAAGTCATTCTTCGCACCGAGTCGCCAACCCAACTCTCCACAACTCGTACCTTACCCGAGCCATTCTTCTCGAAATACTTGTTAATTCAAAAAAATAGCCACACCCTACCTGAGCTTATCCCCTCCTTCAACCGATTGCCTAGCCAGTTTCTCTTCTAGCCAAGACATTTTGAGCCACTAAACTTATTTTTGGCCTTTTTACCTATTTTTGGTAAGTGGATTGGGTTTTATTTAATGCCCAACAAAGATTTATTTTTGGACTCTAATTAATTTAATTTTAGATTTTGGATTAAATTGGTTAGATTTCAATTGGAAGCTGAGATGTGGAATTTTTTCCAACCAAGGATAATTTGGACTCGACCTCAACTTTGGGTAAATTGAAGTAACTAGATTTTTGGATCTTAAATTAATTGCAAATTAAGTTATCATCTTAGTATTTGTCCTTGTTCTTTAGGATTTTCTTGGGAAGCTTGACTGTGTTGTCGAGATTGTATTTCTGTGAATTAAGCTAATCTCCAGGCAAAAGATTCTCTTGCTAGACCTTTGAATTGAAGTATGAGCTTGCATGTAACTTTTTTTCCATTATGTATTAATGTAGCTCATATGCATAATCTGTTTATGATTTATGATTATTGGTAGTCATGACTAGCCTATGCTTATGATGAAAATTAGCTCTAACTGAGTTATGTTGATGATGATTCTTGATGCTAATGTTATGCATGAATTATAAATCTCATGATTAAGAATGCTATGGTTAATATTCATGTCATGATTATGATGTTATATTATGCTACATGTTGTGGATAGGTCATGTTGTTAGCTTTATCTATTAGAGTCATACCCACACAGGTGTCCCTCGGGATCACCACCTTTTTATGACGGGATCACCACCTTTTTATTACTATGTAGTCCGACGGGATCACCAGTCCAGTATAAGATGATATGTTACGAGTGACTCGACGGGGTCACTCACAACCCGATTGTCTTAGTGTTTCTTTCGAGATTCACCAAAGACCAGTTTGTCCTAGGTGTTCCTTGTGTTCACCGAAGACCAATTTTGTCCTAGGTGTTCCTTTGACTTCATCAAAGACCAGAGATGTTCTTACGGGATTACAGATTGTGCGTGTTCAGGAACGTGTCAGTTTAGGGGTACCACTTTATAGGACTCTAATAGGAAGTTAACAGTCACTTAGCAGGACTAGTAGTAGGTCCCTTACTGAGTATATTTTTATACTCACTCTTTTATGTTTAAATTTTTCAACCAAAGGTAAAGGGAAAGGTAGATGAAAGTTGGCGAATGACAAGAAGTGATCGTGGCATGGTATAGGGAACGTTTTGCTTCCGCCATTATGATTTTAGTTTACTTTTAGTATTTCTTGTACTTTCATTATTACTCTTTAAAACTAGATAGGGTTCGAACTAGGATTTTGTTATTTTGAGATTTATTTCTATTTATTTATTTATTTATTTATAATTTTAATTGAGTATTGGAAGTTTTAATCATGAACATTTGTTTTACTTTCCAATTTAATTTAAGAAATGTTATTTTCCTTTAAGTAGTAATGGCCTCAGCTTAGTATAAAGAGTTAGGTCGTTACAATGCTAGCATCTCTCGACTCTCATGGCAGCTTCTACCCAGGTGGAGAAATTTGACCAGTCCTTACTGGCTGTCTCTGGTGCTTTAATCTCAATCTGCATGTCTTCTTCAAACTACTTGCACTTAGCAGCTTCTTCAATTACAAAGGCTAAAGTGTATTTAGCTAATTCAGTAAAAATTTTCTTATATTATGCAACGGTCATGTCGTCTTGAACCAAACTCATAAATTCCTTCCTCTTTGTGTCACAAAAGGAACGATGGTAGAAATTGTCTTTAAATGCCCTTTCGGAACTCCACCCAAGAGACAAGACTTACTCTGCCTACTCTCGCCACATAGAGGGTCCACCAATCTTTAGCATTTTCTTGTAACAAGAAGTTGCTAGTTTCACCTTTCTTTCCTCAGGGTAATTAATCACCCCAAAGTACTTCTCTATCTGACTTAACCACTTGTCTATATGAACCGAATTAGTGGTTCTTATGAAGGTCATCGTCACCAATGCCTTTAACCTCTAGATACTAAACCTCTTATCTAATTTCTGAGGAAAGTTATCCTCCACGCCTCATCCCACTATCTCTTGTGGGTTAACTAGACATCTCTCAGATACTTGCACTGTAGTAGCACTCCTAATAGCTGAAACAGTTGTTGCTACTTGCCTGACTTGCCTTGGCCTTCCTCGTGGTTTCATATGTCCTATAAAGCATCAATACATTATATTAGACTCATACCAACATGTGACTCTCTATATGCATGACTCTAACCAAGATTTTCCTAAGAACTTATACTCTAATACTAATTTGTCACGCTTCGCATAAAAAAACTCTATGCGATGAAGTGGAGACGTGAATGCCTAGACATTCCACGCGAGATGTTCTACGAAGCAACGTGCAGAATGCCTAGTAAGTGGAAATAAAGACGACCATAAAAATTTTAATGCAGAATGTGGAATTAGATGAAATGCAAAAACTTCATTGATATTTCAAATAATAAGGTATATTCAGTACTTTATACAACATTTTTTACAAAACCACTAAACACAAATTAAAACAACACTTAGACTCTCCTTGCTTGGCTACTATATGCTATGCGAGTGGAGAGTGGCCACTACCAAAATGATGTGTTCTCAAAAGGCATAGTAGGCGATCAAGACTAGAAGTTCAACGTTGGGTACCCTTCACTACCTAAGGGAAGGAAATAAAATAAAACATTCAAAAGTTTAGACGAAAACGTTTAACGAGTGGGATCATTTATCAACACCTTCAATAAACTAAGTTTGCCTTAACATCATATAGACACTTTGCCAAAATAAGCGATATCAATAATATGTGAGTCAATCATTATATCTTTGAATTTAAAACAATCATTCAAGGCGTTGGGTGTTTTTCAACATCTCAATTTTATCAACAATTCATAAAACACAAGGAATAATCACTTTTTTTTTCATTATTGCATAGTATGTGTTTCACATAACATAGTCTTTTCCCGAAGAGTCATTTTTCATGTTCAATTACATCTTTGTACCCTTTCCTTAGCTCAAGCATTTACCACTCTTTTGCCAAGTTACAGTTTTGCAAAGTAATCTCAATGCATTTAGCAAGTTCCATCAATTCCACTACGCAATATGCGTCTTCCCATGACAGATCACATAACAAGGGGCATCACATACTACATTACATAAAAAGTATTAGACAACCTACTCAAGATCACACAACATGAATAGGACATTCTATTCTAAAACATACAACAAGAAAAGAGCATCTTGTCCCAAATCACACATTAAGGATAAGGTGTCCAATACTAGATCACATAGCAAGTACGAGGCATTCTCATTGCATAGGGGTACAAAAGATCATTTCAAATCATCATTATAAGTTTATGTCAAATCTTATTCATTTCTCAAACACATCATCTTAAGTCCAATTTATTTATAAGTTATGCATTTTAAGAATTGGAAAACATAAGAGAAATCATATAGTTCATGGTTTCAATATAAATATATTTAAGGATTCAAACACATTTTAGAAATCCTTTTCAATTTTGAAATATTTTATAAAAACCACTCACAGTCACAATAACGAGTTACTACCCACGAGCTCCTTTGCACTTTTTTAATCTAGCTTATGCTTGATTGGAATCTTTGAAAGACCTTGGAAGTTCTCTCTAATTTATCTTAAGTAAGCTCAGGGTAAAAATAGCTACATAAGGATTAGAATCCATCTATCTATAGATTCTTTTGGTGAAGTTTTCCATGCCGAAATGATTACTTCTGCCGATGGTGAGAATTGGTCTAATGTTAGAATGCCACATGTCTCTACCATATCCTTATCTAGGATTTAGATTAGACGAAAATGTCAAATCAATTGTCGACTTCCTTACATGAAAATGACATCATCACTTCCCGATGAAGTGAGCTTATATGGCAACAACGACTACCGCATAGTCTTTTCTCATCGCACAATACTTATCGTATAGGTTATCTTTGCCGCATGGAGTCTTATCATGTAAAGACAGATCGCGATCAGAGCCTCACAATGCATACAGTTCTATCACCATTATCACACAATAATTCAACCCTCAATCGAGGATCCAGTAGTAGAATCCTTATTTTAGGTTATGCTAAATTCTTTACTGCAAATGAAACCACAATTTCACCTATGCATAACCAAAATTAAATTAACAATTTTTATCGATAAATTAATAATTTAATTACCTTAGCTTACTAAACTTGCCCAAATGAAGGTTGAAAAATCCTCTCATCCTTGATGTAAAATTCACCCCTTAAATCCTCAAGCTTTGCCAAAGGGACCTTTTAAACGCATGGAACCAAAATCAATTCAAAAAACAAACTTAATTTAGAGTCTCAATTAACCTTGAATGGGTATTAAAATCCCACAATAAAGACCCAAAAACACTTACCTAAACTCAACAAACCAAGATCTTGTTGGAATTTATGTCCTAAAACTCGTAGTTTGTAGTTAAATTATATTCTATTCAATAAAATGGTTATTTAGGACTTAATAGTGAAAATAGAATACTATAATCTTGAATCCAATAAACTAAGATCCCAAGGCTATCTAGTGTATACTTGAACTTTATGTAGAGACATAAACATGGATCAAGTTTGAGTATATAGCCCAAACGATCTATAGTGTATGAATAAGATTGGACGCCTTATTCTAGGAACACCATGGATACGGCCTACTTTGTACTTAAGACAAACGATGTGATCCTGAATCATTCATATAGAGACATGCAAGTGGAGGTATTTGCATAAGACTGAAACCATAAAATAGTCACTTTTCACTTATAACACCGTCGACTATACAAAACTGACTATTTCGACTTATTGATGACCTAGGTAACTTAATCTTAAACCTGAGCTAACTATGAACTTCTGTTCAAACGATATTATCCATAAACCTGCATAGGTGAGGACAGCTCAACAACGTTGGTCCAACAAGCCTTCCATTTTAGGAGTAAGATCGGATGGATGACTAGGGACATAGGATTCAAGACAAAATTCACTCCTACTCGTTTTAAAGTTAGTATCTTGAACAAGGGGCCCCGCCCTCTCATTGGCCCAAGAGAGATTTGATTTATAAGTTGGACTTAAAACCAATTGTTCAATAGTGGATCGGTGAGACTTAAGGAACAAGATGTAATCTCAGAGATAAAACAATATTCTGATCCAGCTAAAATTACAAACAACCTGTGAAGAATTAACTTACCGATCATGGTTATGTTAGATGGACAAAAATATATCTATAGTGAGGGGAGTGCAACTACGGGACTTTAATGGAATGACTTTTTAATTAATGAATGTTGATTAGCTCGGTCAAAAAAGGTTTAGCCAGTTAATCTTGAAACATTAGAGCCCATGATCTGTAGGTCTATTAGATTCCCTTGCTAGCTCATATGAAATTAACTTAGAACAATATGATGGAATAATTCGAATTGTTTGAATTAGGTAAAGAGAGAGAGACCAACGAATATATGTGATATACCCGTCAGTTATCAATTTTAGAACGAGCTTTATGTTTAAATAAGATTTAAATATTAAAGATATGAATTCGTATTCATACTCGGAAGCTCTAAAAAGATTATAATGGTCAAAGTTGTGAAAAGTCAAAATGTTGACTTTTGACTTTGAAAAGTCAAACTTTGACCGGCTTTATCTCAAATATTATTTGAATTTTTAAAAAGCAAATGCGGATTCATGCTCTTTAGCCAGGACGTTCGTATCGCAGGCCATAGAGTATGCACATGTAAGTTATCGAACGAACTCTTTCATTATATATTTTTGCATTACCTAACTTAGTTTTTAAATTTGTTGCAGAATCATATGCTGGAACTCCAGTCCCAGCCTACCCCAGAGGGTAGTCAGCCACTCTCTAGGGATGAGATATGCGATCAGGTATTGGGTAGACGACCAGGCTACTCAAAAGGCTTTGGTTGGGGACCCAAGCCGAAGGCCTGTAAGATGACGAGTGCGAGCAATTCCACGACGTCATATTCTTAGTCGGCCACAAAAAGAGAGATTCAAATACAAACTAAACTTGATCAAGCTTTGGAACGGATTGAATTGAAAGATAGAAATTTCCAAGCGTTAACTTCAGAAATGGAACAAATGTGAAAGCTGATACAAGACATGACTCGGGCACAGCAAGGACTACCACATGATCCTTAGCTTTGCAGTACATATGTATGTTTCCATTATTCTTAAGTTTTTGCAATGATACTATGTAAGTTATGATATGGATATATGTACTAAACTTAGTTACTTTTGTATCATTATAGGACCTGCGATGTAAAATGACACGTACTAGCCTCGTTACGAGACATATAACTGTTTGCGCTTTTTTGTATTATGAATACTACATTTTTTTTATTACGCTATTATGTTTTCTGAATTATGAATATTTCGTAACTTATTAATTTATATTGAATTTGCTTTAATTTAATCCAAAATAAGTGTCATTATTTCGTAAAAATAGAGAACTTGTTTAAGCAAAAATATTTTAGAAAAAATTTTAAATTATATATTAAAAAATACAAATAAAAAGGTATTCCCGACGCAGCATAACATCGGGAATAGGATGAGGCACGTCGAGAAAGTTCTATTGATATTCTCGATGCTCTATATTACCGACGCTTTATATTGCATCGGCATAAAGGTATTCCCGATGCTTTATATTGCGCTGGCATAAGAGACGTCGGGAGAGGTATTTTCGATGTCGTGTTGGTCATGAATCGGGAATCCGTCTCTCGACGCGTTTCTTTCGACGTGCATCGCGAAACAGTGAAGGACATCGAGAATAGGTATCCCGACATTTCTTAAGCTTCTTTCGACATAATGGTGTGTCAGGAATCCCCCGCTCTCTTGTAGTGTGACTTGTTTGAATTAGGTAAAGAGAGAGAAACCGACGAATATATGTGATATACCTGTCAGTTATCAGTTTTAAAAAGAGCTTTATGTTTAAATAAGATTTAAATATTCAAGATATGAATTCAAATTCATACTTGGAAGCTCGAAAAAGATGGAAATAGTCAAAATTGTAAAAAGTCAAAATTTTGACTTTTGACTTTAAAAAGTCAAACTTTGACCGGGTTTATATTCAAATATGATTTAAATTTCAGAAAAATGAATGCGGGTTCATGCTCGAGAGGTTGGAATTAGTCAAAATGAACAAAATAGTAAAAAGTCAAAATGTTGACTTTGACTAGAATGGCCAAATGACCATTTTGTCGTTGAACAAAGTTAGTGGAAAAATCCAACATTTTGTTGGATAATCCCATTAACACTATGGGCTAAGTGGAAGCTCATGGTGATGACACCAAGCACACTAAGACAAAATGGAATGGTGAATAAATCCACTAATTGTTAGTGAATTGTGAGGTGTTGGGCTTCGGTGATTCAATTACATGTAAATTTTGCATGTAAGTTGTTTATAAAAAGATAGCATTTTCAAATTTTCAAAAACTTTTGCCACTTTTTGATTTTCAGTTAAAAGAAAATTAAAATCACCAAAGTTTTTCCCTAAAATTTCTTCTTCAATTTCCATCCATCTCTCTTTATTACCTTCATTGAACGGGTCCCACAATTCGGTTCTAAATCTAGAGAATAGCGGGTCAACACTATTAGTGGCCCCACTCGAGTTAAGAGGAGATTGCAAGGATCGAGAAACTCCGAAGGTGAGTTTTTCATAATCTAATCATAAATTATTCAAGATAATTAAGTAATAAACTTACCTTAAGTTTTCTGGTGTTACATTTTTATTACAACCAATGGTGAGGAAAGATCTGCATTTTGAAAAACTTTTTAATGAAAAAAAAAACCCACACGAGCCAAGTCAACATTCAATTCTTAGAAATCTTGAGGCTGATGATTTCCAACAATGTATTTTTGGATCTACCAAAGTTATAGAGTAGAAAATTATGGTAAGCTCTACATACATATGAATCCAAAAATAATTTCGTGTCATAAATATCTTTGCTTTGCTTGTTTGATTTAAAATTTAAAATTCAATATGATTCATCCAATTCAAGTTGTTCACATGTCAAAGCAACCAAAGAATTAAAGTTGACTCGCATATCTACCAAAATTTCGGATACTGCAACTATTCTATTGACCTCCATAAAAAAAAACAATAGGAATAGATATTCTAATCTGGAAAGAAGAAAATATAATTAAGTATTTAGATGTAATTGAGGCTGATGATTTCCAACAATGTATTTTTGGATCTACCAAAGTTATAAAGTAAAAAATTATGGTAAGCTCTACATACATATAAATCTAAAAATAATTTCGTGTCATAAATATCTTTGCTTTACTTGTTTGATTTAAAATTTAAAACTCAATACGAGCTCGTGTTTATTTCTAAAATTATTTAGAAAAGAAAACGTTCTTTTGCTACGACGTATTCCGCATTCTTAAATGTTTTGAGTTGAAACTGCCTACTATTTATTTCATCTTCTAATTCAATTGATTAGTCGATGGAACAATAATTGATTGTGTAAGAAAAAACAAGTTAGGATGGTCAAATGAACGAAAGAGATCTTGTAAAATATTAAATTTTCTTTAAATATTTCAATAAAATGTTACACAATCTTATATTAAGAAACAACAAATATTTCTCTTTTCTTGGTCAAACATTGCAACAACAATCTTTATCGGTGCTAGGTAGCTTTGGGTAACAAAACCCAGCACCAAGGTTCTCTCGGATGCAATCATTATAACATGACTCATCGTCATAAGTATCAGAGCATAATATTATCGTCATAGATATCAACAAAGTAATATGTAATCTATAATATTATCGTCGAATCCAACTTTACAGTTGACCAAACACGAAGAAATTGAGAGAATCATGTGCCTGATGTTGCCTCTGATACCGAGACCAAAAACCACTAGAAACTGCCTCCTTTGATCGGAGACCCACGTGTCGAACAAGCTACTACAAATCCAATAAGAACCCATGGCTAAACCCACCTCTTACAGCTCGAAACCGCGGCAAAAAGCAACACTAAACCACAGTCAAGACTACCTACGAACACACCAGAAGAACGTCGCTGAAACTGTTGAAAAAAACTGCCTCTAACCCGACAGAAAACCACCACGCAACAACCCGTCAAAGCTCGCAGTCTATACCAAAAAAAACAAGACCTAAACGTCCAAAAAATTCTGCAGCTTTCTCTCTTCCTAGAAAACGCCGTGAATGCTGACCTGTAGAACGCAGGAGCCCGTCGCCATCAACCTCTCTTATGGTCTGTGCAAGAAAAATTTCTCTCTCTCTCTACTGTGTTTGCATGCGACTGCCCCTCATCTCAGTCTTTTTCTTTCTTTTCTTTTAATAACCTAGAAGAAAAAGATGTGAATATTTACAAAAATGCCATTGAAGTATATCTACAATTATTCCCACAACATAAAACCCAATTTTTAAACCACTTAAATATTTGTCATTTTTCTACAAATGTCCCTCATGACAAACTATTTAAGACACCAAACTGATTCTTCCAATCACCATATCATCCAAAATTAACCTTCAGCTTATCTGACCGATATTTAAACCTATGAGTTGAAAAAACCTTGGCTACCAACCTAGTCTTATACCTAGGCTTACTATCACTTCCTAGCTTGAACCACTTTGGTTGAATGAGTTTCTGAATAAAACGCTTTTGGAACCAATGACCATGTCTGATTCTTTCACAAAATGAACAACTCTACTTCTATAGCATCCTTCCATTGTTTCTTCGAATCAGATGCAATACTGTCACTGCAAACTCTTTCATCAATCAAAGTCCTCTCCTGTTGAGATCATACGCCATCAAATTCAAATTGTTGTGTAGCCTCTGTTTATGAAAGTAGTGGTGACTGATCACTAGATACATCTAAACCTTTGCATGATGGTCGACCCCTATCACAACATGATCAACTGTCTGAAATTGTAGTACCTTCCAACACATACAGACCATTCCTCAAGGTTCCCTTCAGTTTAACCAAAGAACCCTTGGTAACTTTCACAACTCCATTTTCAGATTTTATGGTATAATTTAATCTCTCTAATTCACCAAGAGATATTAGATTACGTTTGAGTTTTGGAACATAGCTTACATTAGTAAGCATTCTGATCATCTCGTCATGTATTGCAATTTGAACTAAACCAGTTTCCTTTACATTACGGCTACCATTATCACCCAATAAGACTTTTTTCTATCATCTTTTTAAAGTTAATCAGAAAATTCCGATTAGGAGTCATGTGATACGTGCACCTTGAATCCATGATCCAAGCATCCTATATATCCCTATGAGATACCATCAAAACCTCTGCTGAATCATACCCTAAATCATACCTATTAGTAACATTCGCTTCACTAGTCTTAGCGGCAGACTTGCTACTTGATGCTTACTTGCTCTTATTCAAAGGGCAATGTTTCTTAAAGTGTCCTTCTTTATGACAAAGGAAACACTTTCTAGTTTTCCCCTTTGAATTCATCCTATAACTCTTCTCTTTGCCTTTCCAGCACTTTTTATACTTCTTCCTCTAGCCATGAGTAACTCTCCATCCTTGCGTTCTTTCTTAATTTCGAGATTTCTTGCCTTTAAGGCATCCAATATTATATTCATGATTAATGAATCTCGACCATATTTAATAGCTGCCTTAACCTCTCGATATATTTTTGGTAATGAATTTAAAAGAATCGCTGCTTGATTCTCATCCGACATCTTCTCACCAATGTTATTGAGATCAACTATAATCTTCTGAAATTCATCTAGGTTCTCTTCTGACCATTTATTTTGGTCCTTATATCCAAAGAATTTCTCCTTTAGATATAATTTATTTGGCAAGAACTTTGTCAAGTAACGACTTTCTTGCTTCTTCCACAACTCCCTTGTAGTATTAGCCTGATCCACTAGCCTAAGCACTTCATCTAATAGATACAGAAGGATTGTTGAATAGGTCATTTCATCCATATCCCTGTTTTCACTTTCTGTAATATTTTCTTGAAGGCTCTCTTCATCTAAGATTTTAGCTACTTTTTGTTGAACTAAAAGAGTTCTAATCTTTTTCCTCCAAATAGCAAAGTCACCCTTCCTAATAAACTTAGACACCTAAAACCACGTCGAAGCCATCTTTACAAAAGTGATTAAACCAACGATATGCCAACTGCAGACTACTACACAAAACCCAAATTTTCTTTGGATCGAATAGAGCTCTGATACCACTTGTTATAAATTTCTACACTAAATCAGAGAACATAATACCAAGTCAACCAAAACGCAATAGCTAGACAACCACAAACTAAGCAATAAAATAATAAACGACACAAAGATATATAGTGGTTCGAGTAATTCGGTCTACATCCACTTTCAGAACTAGCTTGAAGGGATTTTATTAAGAGAAATATCAATCAAGATACAAATTAAAGATATCAACAAAGTAATATGTAATATGTAATATTATCATTCAACCCGACTTTATCGTCAACCAAACACCAAGAAACTGAGAGAACTACGTGTCAAACAAGCTACTACAAACCCAATAAGAACCAGTACTAAACCACAGTCAAGACTATCGACGAACGCACTAGAAGAATGTCGCTAAAACTGTTTGAAAAAACTACCTTTAACCCGACGGAAAAACACCACGCAACAGCCCGTCAAAGCTCATCGTCTCATCTTGAAAAAGCAAGACCTAATCTTTCAAAAATGCTGTAGATTACTCTCTTGTCGAAATATGCCATGAACGCCGACCTGTAGAACACCGAAGCCCGTCGCCAATAACCTCTCTCGAGTTCAATCTCTCTCTCTTATGGCATGTACAAGAAGAATTTCTCTCTCACATCTAAGTTCAAAAAAGATAATTAAGGAAAAGTATGTTTTTCATGGGGAGTCGAATTCGGTGGGATGATAACATGGAAATGGAGAACGATGAATCCATTCCAGATATTAACAACAGTAATACCAATACTCTTGATGATGCAATGAACAATCAACCATTGGAGCAATCAGACTCATCTCCACAACTGTCACCACAAAGGAAACAAGTCATAACAAAGGAAACAAAGTCAAACGGTGGCTAACCAGTCTGAAATGCATCCAATCACCAACAAGAAACGTTGCAGATTAAAGAAGTCCAATGACAAAGAACAACAAAGTCATCTGAAATCTTACAAAAAACTGAAGAATGAAATAAAAGAAGTTCATAAGGATTTATCCACACTGACTTCTACAGTCTCTAGGATGGATGACACAATTAGAAAGCAGTCATTGGAGCTGTCTGAAATGAAGCAGATGTTGGAGAGATTGGTCCAGGTAATCTTTGTTTTTAGAAAGTATTTCGTTTATCATTGTTTAAATAAATGATCGTTTAACTAAAATATTTGATCACCTATCAAATTTCAACGATCGTTTATCAAAGTTACACAATCGTTTAGATATGATACATCATCGTTTACTTTTATATAAACGATCATTTAACAATTCGTTTTTAAATATTTTCGTTTTTATTTGTTTATTAAAATCAAAATCAAAATCAAGGGAATGATCATACTCATCAGAATGACAATGATGATCATCATAATAGAGAAGATATGATCACAAATGATCAACCATATGTTGAAGAACAACATACTGAACATCAAGAGGAAACCCAAAGGTTAACATTTCATTCATTGTTTACTGCTTTATATTGTTGAAAATTGCTTACATTCTAAATAAGTAACTGCATTTTTTCTTATTCTCATTTTCTTTCTCATTTTGTTTAGGGAACATCAAGAGGAATCAGGTAGTGATATTAGCATAGATGGCAAGGATGTAGACTTGCTATTGACTATAAGACATTTATCGGATAATATAAATGGTCAAAGTCAGAAAGAAAAAGATCTGCCAAAAATGATTACTACCTTTCCACTTATGAGCCAACCTCTTCCACTTTGTGAGATAATACCATCATCAAGTAGTACTTTCAAACAACTTGTAATGGTTCCATTGGATCAAACTGTACAAATTTATGAGGTGCCACCATCAATTTCAATTGTAAATGAAGAATGTCAACTGGTATGTATACACAACAACTATATAGTCCTTTGAATTAAGAGTTTGTTTCTTATCTAATATTATGCATCGTAAGAAATACAAAAAAAATGATCAAGTAGTTACTTTGGTTAAGATAGAAAAAGAAAATGAACAAGTAACTGAGGATCAAACAATTGGAAATGTGCAGCAATCTACCTCAACTAAAAAAATAGAATCTTAATTGATATGTATACATAACAAAATGTGTAGTCCTTTAAATTAATAGTTTGTTACTTGTCTAATATCGTACATTACAGGAAAGACCAAAACAACAGGTTGAGATTCAAAAAAATGATGAAGAAGTTACTTTGGTTAGAAATGAACCAGTAACGTAGAAAGAAAGTTCTACAATTGATTTAGAATCTATATTGGTATGTATATAAAAGAACTCTGAAGTACTTTGCATCAATTATTATTCTTTTTTAGTTTTTCCTTAGTTAACAACATTGTGCATTATAGAAAATAAATTAACAAAAAAAACCAATGAAGAGAAGGAAGTTACGTAATATAGCAAATAAAAAGGTACATGATCAAGATCAACAAGTTAATCTACCTACAACATCTACTGAGATCATATCAGAACCTACAATACCTGTCCTAGATGTCGAAATCAGAGATGTAGATATATATGATCCCATGTGGCAAGTGGATCTAAAATTATGGAAGGCATACTTATCTTAGAAAAGATCGGAAAAACAACTCATGAAGAAAGGAAAGTAGTGTCCACGACCAGAAATAAAGAATTTTTCAAAAAACTTGAAGAAAACACATGGATACTAGGAGACGTAAGTACTCTTTCAAAATTTCATTTTATATATAAAACTACAAAATCGAGTACAACATACTTTATCTAACCAAACGATCGTTTATATTTATTAAATGATCGCTTAGTAAGGAAAAGAATGTTGTAAATGATCACTTGTATTTGCTAAATGATAACTTAAAGTATCGCTTCTGTTCAATAAATGATCGTTTATATATATCACACGATCACTTAGTAAGTAAACGATCACTTGTATTTGCTAAATGATCGCTTAAAGTATCATTTCTATTCACTAAACGATCGTTTAATTTTTCTTGTAGACTATGGATTTGCTATTGTCACACTTGCAAAAAAAAATGTTGCATATCAAGAAACTTTGCAAGTATACTTTTAGAATAATAGATTCAGCATTTATAGTAAGTTGTTATTCTTTAATTTATTTTTCTATAGAAGTTAAAATGCATAATTATATTTTGACTAAATTTTTTTACTTGTTCTTCAAGACTGGAATCAATAAACCACACTGCATAGTTTAGCAACGACTTTTTGATAATCATGTGCTGACACCAAACAAAATGAAAGCTGAATGAACAGACACAACAGCACACTTAGAGATATGGACAGAATTAGATTTGGAATACTATTTTAATACAGCTCTTGGTGATTTCCAAGAAACAGAAGAGTGGGGAGATGTCAACTATGTGATTGGATGCATCAACATAAGAGAACACTGATTGGTTATTGCAGCTGATATGAGGAAATGCAAGATCTACGTGTTCGACTCAATGCCAAAATATGTTGAGAAAAAACTTGTTTATAAAGCTCTTGAAATGTCTGCACAATGCATCCCCTCACTTGCAATTGCAATTGGGATGAATCTTCATTCAAAAAGTTTCAAATATAGCCCTTGGCCAGTAGTCAGATCGAATACAATATTATAAAAAGAGTGTTAATTAGATTGTGGCATTTTTTTTCAAAATTTATTGAATGCCTTGTAACAAATGCTGACCATGATTGTCTAACTGTAGAAAACATGAAACTGATTAGACAACAATATGTACCGGAACTTTGGGCAAATAAATACCTTTTGTAAATAAATGTATATTTGGTTCTTGTACTTTTGATTGAATGTTTGTATTCGTTTAGATAGTGTAACGCCCCAAATTTTCGAGGTAAACTTTTACCGCCTTATTTAATTTTTAGGGAATTTTAAATTTTGGATTAATTTCTGAAATTCTGGAAGTTTATAGTTGTAAATTTATATGATAATAATATAATAGTAACTATATTATTATTATTATTGTTATTATAATCTTTATATATATAAATTAATATTAATATTATCTTTTATTTATTTTATTAATCTTATTATTATTATTAATTAATTAGAAAAAAGTTAATACATATATATATATATATATAATATTTTATTTATTATTATTATTAATTAGAATTATTAAAAGTTAATATATATATATATACATTTAATAATATTTTATTTATTATTATTATTATTTTAAAATGTTATTATTATTATTAAATTTTTAATTTAATATATATATATATATATATATATATATATATATATTTTATAAAAAAAAAAGAGAGAAGGGAAACCCTACCGCGCGCGAGCCCCCATCCATTTCGTTTTCTTCCGTGCGACGCCGCTCACCCCCTCAAATTTTCTTCTTCATTTTTCCGGCGGCCTCCTTCTTCTTCTTCTTCTTCTCTTCGGCTTCTTCACCCGACGAACACAGACGTCATCCGTACGCCTTCGACGACCGCCCATTTTTCTCCATCCGCGCCTCACCGACGGGAAGCCACAGCGACAGCCGTCCCCGACCATTCTTCTTCTGGGTTCCGCGTGCACGGCCAGCCATCGGCCGTCTCTGCCTCGGTGGTGCGGCGTCGGCTGTCGTCATACCAGCATCAACGTAAGGGCAAGCTATTCTACCATCGCCGCCGTGTGTGCCGCCGCCGGGTAATGTGGAAATTAAACCGGCTCCAAACCGGCTGTGTGGAGCCGAGCTAGCCGAGCCGCTAACAATCCCAGCCGCGAGCCGAGTGAGCCGCGTGAGTCGAGCCGAGTGAGCCGAGTGAGCCGAGCCGAATGAGTCGGGCGAGCTGAGCCGCGAGCCGAGCCGAGCCTAGAACCAAGCCAAGCCGAGCCGAGCCGAGCCGAGCCGAGAACCAAGCCGAGCCGAGCCGAGAACCAAGCCGAGTTAAGCCGAGCCGAGCCGAGCCGAGCTGAGCCGAGGCCAAGCCGAGCCGAGCCGAGTTGAGCCGAGCTGTGAGCCGAAGCCAAGCCGAGCCGAGCCGAGAGTGAGCCGAGCCGTGAGCCGAGGCCAAGCCGAGCCGTGAGCCGAGGCCAAGCCGAGCCAAGCCGAGCGACCTAAGCCTTCCTTCCTCCACTTCGGGTCACGGTGAGTCTTCGGTAAGGATTTGTTTAGATGAATTCCCTAACGTTGCCATATCCGATTCGAGTTGATTATTGGAATAAGCTTTGACCCTATCTTTCACCCCTTAAAGGTAGTAAAGAATTGACGTTTAAGCTCTCGGGTTCTGCGGCAGGCTTGGTTGGAGATAGCTGCCTTCTTTCCTCGGGTAAGTCAACGGATGTGCTTCGGACCTTCTAAAACGACTTCTACTAAAGTCATCAACTAAAACCTTCGTGTTTTCGTTTTAGGTTGAGCTGTTGAGCGTGGATTCGATCGAGGGGCATAGCCGAGTATCAGGTAAGGGTTTTTCCTACTACTGGACCTCGGATCGAGGCCGAAAAACGTAGTAATCCGCAGGGGATTACACGTTAGTGATTGTACTGAATAATTGTATGTGTGTCGACTGTTAAGCACTGTTATTATATTTTGTCTGGTGTAAAGGTACTGTGACTGCTATCTGTAGATTGGGATTTTATGTTGATGGACCTTGAAGTTACGGTTCAGTATGTAGTAATCATTGGGCTGGATGTTGATCATGGAGTTTGGACGGGGAAGGACAGTGAGTCCGGTTTTGGTTGGTTAGTTGATGGGGTCTAGGGTTTTCCCTAATGGTGAGCGAATTGGTGATGCGTATAGCAACTGAGGGTGGAGTTGTTTAAACCTATACTATCTGACTGACAAAACCTATGGCGGAACTGTATTATGAATGTCGTTGGGATGTGACTGATGTAGACGGTTTAGTATGGACTGAGGGGTAATGGTTAGCTTCATCTATGGGGTAGTGTGCCTTACGGATATGTGCATCCTTCGGGAGCACTAGACTGATGTGTGCGTCCTTCGGGAGCACTAGACTGATATGTGCATCCTTCGGGAGCACTAGACTGATGTGTGCGTCCTTCGGGAGCACTAGACTGATGTGTGCATCCTTCGGGAGCACTAGACTGATATGTGCATCTTTTGGGAGCACTAGACTGATACGTGCATCCTTCGGGAGCACTAGACTGATATGTGCGTTCTACGGAACCACTAGACTGTTATGTAGGGTACCCCCGAATAGGAAGTTAACTGTTGTCCCCTAACGGGCCCAGTAGTGGGTCCCTTACTGGGTATGTTTATACTCACCCTTTTCTCTTCCTTAACTTTTCAGGTAAGGGCACAGCGAGGGGCAGACCGACGAGAGGCAAGAAGGACACGTGAAGGCCATATGGACGCGTCTGGTTTCTTATCGCTTCCGCTATGTATTTTGTCAGAATATTTGACTTGTGATTTTGAACTGATGACTTGAGTTTTTATTTGAGACTTTTATGATTTATTTAAAATAGGGCCCGAAACTGTCTTTTTGTAATGTTTCTAATGTTCCGCGAGCCGAGTGAGCCGAGCCGAGTGAGCCGAGCCGCGAGCCGAGTGAGCCGAGCCGCGAGCCGAGTGAGCCGAGCCGCGAGCCGAGTGAGCTGAGCCGGGAGCCGAGTGAGCCGAGCCACAAGCCGACCCGAGCCGAGGCCAAGCCGAGCCGAGCCAAGGTGGAGCCGAGCCGAGGTGGAGCCGAGCCGAGCCGAACGCCTTCAAGCCGAGCCGAGCTCCTTGTTTCACCAAGCCACCTAAGCCTTCCTTCCTCCGCTCCGGGTCACGGTGAGTCTTCGGTAAGGATTGTTTTCGATGAATTCCCTAATGTTGCTACATCCGATTAGAGTTTGAATATTGGAATGAGTTGTGGCCCTACTTTTCTCCCTTGAAGGTAGTACAGGGTTGACGTTTGAGTTCTCGGGTCTCGCAGTAGGCTTGTTTGGAGGTAGTTTTCCCTTCCTTGGGTAAGTCAACGGATGTCGCTTCTGACCTTTTTAAAACGACTTCTACTAAAGTCATCAAGTAAAACCTTCGTGTTTTCGTTTTAGGTTGAGCTGTTCAGCGTGGATTCGATCGAGGGGCATAACCGAGTATCAGGTAAGGGTTTTCCTACTACTGGACCTCTGGTCGAGGCCGGAAACGTAGTAATCCACAGGGGATTATACGTTAGTGACTATACTGAATAAGTGTATCTGTGTTGACTGTTAAGCACTGTTATTATGTTTCTGTCTGATGTAACTGAACTGCAACCGCTAATTGTAGACTGAAATTTTAGATTGATGGACGATGATCATGGGATTAGACGGGGAAGGACAGTGAGTTCAGTTGGTTATTTAGCTGTTTGAGTCTTGGGGCTCTTCCATAATGGTATACGAATAGTCGGCGCGTATAACAACAGAGGGTGTAACGATTTAAGCTTATACTACCTGGCCAGTAAAGCCTTTAGAGAAATTGTAAAATGATGGATGATTGTGATATGACTGTGGTAGACGATTTAGTATAGACCGAGGGGTAACGGTTAGCTTCATCTATGGGGTAGTGTGCCTTACGGATATGTGCATCCTTCGAGAGCACTAGACTGATATGTGTATCCTTCGGGAGCACTAGACTGATAGGTGCATCCTTCGGGAGCACTAGACTGATGTGTGCATCCTTCGGGAGCACTAGACTGATATGTGCATCCTTCGGGAGCACTAGACTGATAGGTGCATCCTCCGGGAGCACTAGACTGATATGTGCATCCTTCGGGAGCACTGGACTGATATGTGCGTTCTACGGAACCACTAGACTGTTATGTAGGGCACCCCCGAATAGGAAGTTAACTGTTGTCCCCTAACGGGCCCAGTAGTGGGTCCCTTACTGGGTATGTTTATACTCACCCTTTTCTCTTTTTAAACTTTTCAGGTAAGGGCACAGCGAGGGGCAGACCGACGAGAGGCAGGAAGGACGCGTGAAGGCCATATGGACGCGTCTGTTTTCTTATCGCTTCCGCTATGTATTTTGTCAGAATATTTGACTTGTGCTTTTGGAACTGATGACTTGAGTTTTTGTTTGAGACTTTTTATGATTTAATTTGAAATAGGGCCCGAAACTGTTTTTTTGTAATGTTTCTAATGCTCTTAATGAATCGTAACTGGTCCGTTTTAAATTTTATGTTGAATGGTCGAGTTTTGGTATTTGGTAGTGACCTCAGCTTAGTCCGGAAAGTTGGGTCGTTACAGGTTGTTAATAGAATGCCACCAAAGTTACACTTCAAAAATGTCCCATCAACAGAAATAATAGATCTACAATATTTCCATCCCTCAATTAATGCACCAAAAGCCATAAAGCAAAACTTGAAATAACCACTATCATCAATTTCTAAAGCAGTGCATGTACCTATAATAATTAAAGATACATTTCTATCAACACAAACAGAAAAGAACATAAAGAATATGAAGATGTCAATATTGGTCTATTTAGATAGACTATGATATTAGTCTATCCACAGCTATTTGCAAATCAATTTAAATTTGACATACAAAACTGATAATACCTGGGTTAGATTCAACCAATTTATCAAAGAATCTTGGAATCAAGACAAATGATTCAACTGTGTTGCCATGTAATATCTTTATCATATGTTCTTTTGCCCTCCAAACTTTCTGGTAACTTATATTAACTCCAAGATTTGTTTGAGCCTTATGATAATCTCTTTAGGAATGGAACGATCAGTAGACATGAATCTAAAATCATCTATCAAACAATTGTCAATTACTGTTGAAGAAGCTTGTATGTGAGAAATTTGGGCAGTACTCAATGAACAATCATGGTCAAAAGTGTATTTTCGTGGCATCCACAAATCACACTTCTTATAACGAGATGCTCTTACATATCATTTGCAACCTTCTTGCAGATATCTAAATTCAAGAGACCTAAAATTTGATACTATAGTCTTAAATTGAAAGTTGTTCTTCACTGCTATTATGCAAAAACACTTTGAAAACACATGTTTACTTTCAAATAAAGTTTTTTCCTTCAAATCAGAATAATAAGAGATGTCTCTTATAACTTCATCATTTGAAACAGAAGAAGAAAAACCTATATTCAGTGACATATCAACATTCTCTCGTACACTACTAGATGAATAAGACATTCCCAAACAATTAAGATTTACATGGGCAACTAATGTATGTCTACTAGTTGCATCTTTAGCAAAGTTAAATACCAAGCAACATCATTGTCCTTTATTGGCACCATAGTTTGAACATTACTTTTTCCAAAATCAAGTAAAACAGATAATTCTACTGATTCATCCAATTCAAGTTGTTCACATGTCAAAGCAACCAAAGAATTAAAGTTGACTCGCATATCTACCAAAATTTCGGATACTGCAACCATTCCATTGACCTCCATAAAAAACAACAATAGGAATAGACATTCTAATCTGGAAAAGAAGAAAATATAATTAATTATTTAGATGTAATTAGAAAATACTAAACGATCGTGCAAAGATGTTAATAAATACTAAACGATCGTTTAACACCAATAAACGATCGTATATAATAAATTAAATCATCGTATAGAATAAGTTATAGACGATCGTTTAAAGACACTAAACATTTAAACCATCGTATTCAATTTGATACACTATCGTTTAAAGATACTAATCGTTTAGACCATCATATCGAATTTGATACACAATCGTTTAAAGCCGTTGATCGTTTAAACAATCGTATTGAATTTGATACACGATAATTTAGAGATGTTGATCGATCGTGTTCATATAGCAAAACGATCGTCTATATATTGTTAAACGGTGATGTTGATAGAGGTAAACAATCAAGTAATTCGATGAAAATTATCTTGAAGAACTTCAAACTATCGATCTTCATAATGAAATACACAATTCTTACAGTGATTCTTAAAAGTTCAAAACAAAAAGGAAAACTTTAAATTCTTACAAAAAAAACAAAAACGACATTCATACTGATATATAAATTCTTAAATCAATGTAAACAGTAATCAAAGTCTTAACAGATCTTCATAACCAAATACAGGATGTCTTACAGTAATACCTACATATTCTAAACATTCTATCTTCACGTCGAAATATATAATTCTGAACGAAATTTTACAATCAACTAAATAGTTCAAAGAAAAAAAATATTTACAATACTCGCCAAAACTAAAATAACTGAGACGATATTAACAGAGCAATATACACAATCTTGATTGTCCAAGATGACAAGAAGAGAAACAATGTTATCGAAGATGATCGATATGAGAGCGAATGTTGTCGAAAATTACCAAAAAGGAAAAGAATGATCAAGATGAAAGATATATAAAAGACGAGATGAATAACTCGGAAACGAAGATCGTGAAAAACTCGGAAACGAAGAAAATCATATTTGAAAGATTGTTATAAAAGATTAAGGGTAAATAAGGAATTTTGAAAAAATAATATGCCTCAATGGACTTGTTATACGGGCAGTAAATAGTTTACAGTTTTTGTTATGTTTATGTAAGTTTTCCATAATCTAATCATAAATTATTCAAGATAATTAAGTAATAAAATTACCTTAAGTTTTTTGGTGTTACATTTTTATTACAACCAATAGTGAGGAAAGATCTACATTTTGAAAAACTTTTTAATGAAAAAAAAACCCACACGAGCCAAGTCAACATTCAATTCTTAGAAATCTTGAGGCCTATGATTTCTAACAAATGTTTTGAGTTGAAACTACCTACTATTTATTTCATCTTCTAATTCAATCGGTTAGTCGATGGAACAATAATTGATTGCGTAAGAAAAAACAAGTTAGGATGGTCAAATGAACGAAAGAGATCTTGTAAAATATTAAATTTTCTTTAAATATTTCAATAAAATGTTACACAATCTTATATTAAGAAAAAACAAATATTTCTCTTTTCTTGGTCAAACATTGCAACAACAATCTTTATCGGTGCTAGGTAGCTTTGGGTAACAAAACCCAGCACCAAGGTTCTCTCGGATGCAATCATTATAACATGACTCATCGTCATAAGTATCAGAGCATGGTCGGACACAATGCACGTTCAAAACGTCTCCTTTCGCTGTCATATTACCAAAAATAACATTGTTTAAAATATTGTTCTAGCAAAAGTAGTTTTATAGAATTAGAGGACTTATGAGTTAAAAGAGCATACTTGTTGATACAATGCATGTGAATATCACCAAAACAACAAATGACATCGTAGCAAGCTTTTGGGTTGCCATATCTCTTAGAAGATATGGATCCTTAGGCTTTGATGAGAAATTTTTGATTATGATGCATATGTTCTAGAAAATGTAAAGGGGTGTATTTAAAGCGCCTTTTCCTAAAACTTCTCGTTAGACAAGCCGCTTAAAAAAAAGTAAAAAACATCGGTTAAATTTAGTGTATGAAAACTAATACTTCTATTAAAGGCAAAATTCAAAATAACGAAGGATTGACATCGAAGGTACTAATTTTAAATAAAATTAAATAAAAAAGATATATTATGCATGAGATAAAATTAGAAAAGTTCAAAAAACAACACAGAGTATGTACTAAATTCCATTATGTACAAAACTTCATCAAAACTTTGAAAAAGAACACATAGAATAAATTTGGAAAAGACAAGAATTAACCATTTTTTTCGTCTTAATTACAGGAAACAATCTAAACATAGCCATGTCCTAAAGTTAAAGGAAACTGCTTCTTAGTGCAAGAAATCCGTTAGAAAAAGATAAGTATATTTACCTATATTTTTAAGCTTATACCATCGAATATGAAGAGTAGACCCAATTTACATTCTCAACTATACACAAAATGCGTTCGTCTATAAAACAAAATGGGTGTTAAAAAAGAAATTGCGGTGTAGGGAATTATGAACTTAAAATTGAAACTAATTTATTATTGTAAAATAAACGAAAATTACATGGCATAAGCTGCTGGAGATTTAACTATGAAGAATGAAATACATAACAAGCAAACTGTTACGAATTTCTACACTAACTCAGAGAACACAATATCGAATTAACTAGAATGCAATAGCCAAATAACCACAAAGTAAGCGATAAAAGAATAAAAAACACAAAAATATATAGTAGTTCAACCAATTTAGTCTACATCCACTTTGAGAACCAACTTAGAGAGATTTTATTAAGAGCAATATCAATCAAGATAAAATTATAGATATCAACAAAGTAATATGTAATCTATAATATTATCGTCGAATCCAACTTTACAGTTGACCAAACACGAAGAAATTGAGAGAATCATGTGCCTGATGTTGCCTCTGATACCGAGACCAAAAACCACTAGAAACCGCCTCCTTTGATCGGAGACCCACGTGTCGAACAAGCTACTACAAATCCAATAAGAACCCATGGCTAAACCCACCTCTTACAGCTCGAAACCGCGGCAAAAAGCAACACTAAACCACAGTCAAGACTACCTGCGAACACACCAGAAGAACGTCGCTGAAACCGTTGAAAAAAACTGACTCTAACCCGACAGAAAACTACCACGCAACAACCCGTCAAAGCTCGCAGTCTATACCAAAAAAAACAAGACCTAAACGTCCAAAAAATTCTGCAGCTTTCTCTCTTCCTAGAAAAGGCTGTGAATGCTGACCTGTAGAACGCAGGAGCCCGTCGCCATCAACCTCTCTTATGGTCTGTGCAAGAAAAATTTCTCTCTCTCTCTACTGTGTTTGCATGCGACTGCCCCTCATCTCAGTCTTTTTCTTTCTTTTCTTTTAATAACCTAGAAGAAAAAGATGTGAATATTTACAAAAATGCCATTGAGGTATATTTACAATTATTCCCACAACATAAAACCCAATTTTTAAACCACTTAAATATTTGTCATTTTTCTACAAATCTCCCTCATGACAAACTATTTAAGACACCAAACTGATTCTTCCAATCACCATATCATCAAAAATTAACCTTCAGCTTATCTGACCGATATTTAAACCTATGAGTTGGAAAAACCTTGGCTACCAACCTAGTCTTATACCTAGGCTTACTATCACTTCCTAGCTTGAACCACTTTGGTTGAATGAGTTTCCAAATAAAAGGCTTTTGGAACCAATGACCATGTCTGATTCTTTCACAAAATGAACAACTCTACTTCTATAGCATCCTTCCATTGTTTCTTCGAATCAGATGCAATACTGTCACTGCAAACTCTTTCATCAATCAAAGTCCTCTCCTGTTGAGATCATACACCATCAAATTCAGATTATTGTAGCCTCTGTTTATGAAACTAGTGGTGACTGATCACTAGATACATCTGAACCTTTGCATGATGGTTCACCTCTATCACAACATGATCAACTGTCTGAAATTGTAGTACCTTCAAACACATACAGACCATTCCTCAAGGTTCCTTCAGTTTAACCAAAGAACCCTTGGTAACTTTCACAACTCCATTTTCTGATTTTATGGTATAATCTAATCTACCTAATTCACCAAGAGATATTAGATTACGTTTGAGTTTTGGAACATAGCTTACATTAGTAAGCATTCTGATCATCTCGTCATGTATTGCAATTTGAACTAAACCAGTTTCCTTTACATCACGGCTACCATTATCACCCAATAAGACTTTTTTCCTATCATTTTTTTAAAGTTAATCAGAAAATCCCGATTAGGAGTCATGTGATACGTGCACCTTGAATCCATGATCCAAGCATCCTATATATCCTTGTGAGACACCATCAAAACCTCTGTTGAATCATACCCTAAATCATACCTATCAGTAACATTCGCTTCACTAGTCTTAGCGACAGACTTGCTACTTGATGCTTACTTGCTCTTATTCAAAGGGCAATGTTTCTTAAAGTGTCCTTCTTTATGACAAAGGAAACACTTTCTAGTTTTCCCCTTTGAATTCATCCTATAACTCTTCTATTTGCCTTTCCAGCACGTTTTACACTTCTTCCTCTAGCCATGAGTAACTCTCCATCCTTGCGTTCTTTCTTAATTTCAAGATTTCTTACCTTTAAGGCATCCAATATTATATTCATGATTAATGAATCTCGACCATATTTAATAGCTACCTTAACCTCTCGATATATTTTTGGTAATGAATTTAAAAGAATCGCTGTTTGATTCTCATCTGACATCTTCTCACCAATGTTATTGAGATCAACTATAATCATCTGAAATTCATCTAGGTTCTCTTCTAAGCATTTACTTTGGTCCTTCTTATATCAAAAGAATTTCTCCTTTAGATATAATTTATTTGGCAAGAACTTTGTCAAGTAACGACTTTCTTGCTTCTTCCACAACTCCCTTGTAGTATTAGCCTGATCCACTAGCCTAAGCACTTCATCTAATAGATACAGAAGGATTGTTGAATAGGTCATTTCATCCATATCCCTGTTTTCACTTTCTGTAATATTTTCTTGAAGGCTCTCTTCATCTAAGATTTTAGCTACTTTTTGTTGAACTAAAAGAGTTCTAATCTTTTTCCTCCAAACAACAAAGTCACCCTTCCTAATAAACTTAGACACCTCAAACCACGTCGAAGCCATCTTTACAAAAGTGATTAAACCAGCGATATGCCAACTGCAGACTACTACACAAAACCCAAATTTTCTTTGGATCGAATAGAGCTCTGATACCACTTGTTATAAATTTCTACATTAAATCAGAGAACACAATACCAAGTCAACCAAAACGCAATAGCTAGACAACCATAAACTAAGCGATAAAATAATAAACGACACAAAGATATATAGTGGTTCGAGTAATTCGGTCTACATCCACTTTCAGAACTAGCTTGAAGGGATTTTATTAAGAGCAATATCAATCAAGATACAAATTAAAGATATCAACAAAGTAATATGTAATATGTAATATTGTCATTGAACCCGACTTTATCGTCAACCAAACACCAAGAAACTGAGAGAACCACGTGTCAAACAAGTTACTACAAACCCAATAAGAACCACTACTAAACCACAGTCAAGACTATCGACGAACGCATCAGAAGAATGTCACTGAAACTGTTCTTAAAAACTACCTTTAACCCAACAGAAAACCACCACGCAACAGCCCATCGAAGCTCATCGTCTCATCTTGAAAAAACAAGACCCAATCGTTCGAAAATGCTGCAGATTTCTCTCTTGTCGAAATATGCCATGAACGCCGACCTGTAGAACGTCGAAGCCCGTCGCCAATAACCTCTCTCGAGTTCAATCTGTCTCTCTTATGGCGTGTACAAGAAGAATTTCTCTCTCTACTGTGTTTTCATGCAGTTGCCCCTCATCTCAATCTTCTTCTTTTCTTTTCTTTTAATAACCTAAAAGAAGAAGATGTGAATATTTGCAAAAAAATGTCATTGAGACATAATTACAATTATACCGTCAACATAAAACACAATTTTTAAACCACTTAAATATTTGTCATTTTTCTGTAAAAACTAAAATGAGACGAGGAAACTAAAACTTGAATGGATAAAGCACACTAGGTTGGGATCTACCTCGTTTCAATATTTGACAAGATACAGCAATTTGCTTTTTTGGAATATTGTCTACAATTTGGCTTCAATTTTTGCAAAACTCCTCACATCTAAGTTCAAAAAAGATAATTAAGGAAAAGTATGTTTTTAATCCTCACTTTGAAGAATATGTATGTTTCGTTTTTTGAGTTTTAAAAATGTACCTTGATAGATTACAATTTTATAACTATAAAAAAATTGGTTTTCAAGTCTTTTTAGTCTTTGAGCTTTCAAAAATAGGTTTAAAAGGTTACTCAAATAACTTTATACTTTTAGAATTTTAAATAATTATATGACATTTAAAATTAGAAGAATAATAATTTCAAAAAATCATTTTATTTCTAAAACTTAATTTTTTATAACTTTAAATATCATATAATTATTTTTAAAAAATAAAAAAAATACTTCTAGGACATTTAAAACCTATTTTAAGAAAACTGAAGGACTAAAAAAGTACGTTTTGAAAATTCATTGAAAATCCCAAATTTTTTAAGAACCTTTTCGGATACTGCAACCATTCCATTGACCTCCATAAAAAACAACAATAGGAATAGACATTCTAATCTGGAAAAGAAGAAAATATAATTAATTATTTAGATGTAATTAGAAAATACTAAACGATCGTGCAAAGATGTTAATAAATACTGAACGATCGTTTAACACCAATAAACGATCGTATATAATAAATTAAATCATCGTATAGAATAAGTTATAGACGATCGTTTAAAGACACTAATCATTTAAACCATCGTATTCAATTTGATACACTATCGTTTAAAGATACTAATCGTTTAGACCATCATATCGAATTTGATACACAATCGTTTAAAGACGTTGATCGTTTAAACAATCGTATTGAATTTGATACACGATAATTTAGAGATGTTGATCGATCGTGTTCATATAGCAAAACGATCGTCTATATATTGTTAAACGGTGATGTTGATAGAGGTAAACAATCAAGTAATTCGATGAAAATTATCTTGAAGAACTTCAAACTATCGATCTTCATAATGAAATACACAATTCTTACAGTGATTCTTAAAAGTTCAAAACAAAAAGGAAAACTTTAAATTCTTACAAAAAAAACAAAAACGACATTCATACTGATATATAAATTCTTAAATCAATGTAAACAGTAATCAAAGTCTTAACAGATCTTCATAACCAAATACAGGATGTCTTACAGTAATACCTACATATTCTAAACATTCTATCTTCACGTCGAAATATATAATTCTGAACGAAATTTTATAATCAACTAAATAGTTCAAAGAAAAAAAATATTTACAATACTCGCCAAAACTAAAATAACTGAGACGATATTAACAGAGCAATATACACAATCTTAAATCAATGTAAACAGTAATCAAATCAATGTAAACAGTAATCAAAGTCTTAACAGATCTTCATAACCAAATAAAAGGCTTTTGGAACTAATGACCATGTCTGATTCTTTCACAAAATGAACAACTCTACTACTATAGCATCCTTCCATTGTTTCTTCGAATCAGATGCAATACTGTCACTGCAAACTCTTTCATCAATCAAAGTCCTCTCCTGTCGAGTTCATACACCATCAAATTCAGATTGTTGTAGCCTCTGTTTATGAAACTAGTGGTGACTGATCACTAGATACATCTGAACCTTTGCATGATGGTTCACCTCTATCACAACATGATTAAACCAACGACATACCAACTATAGACTACTACACAAAACTCAAATTTTCTTTGGATCGAATAGAGCTCTGATACCACTTGTTGCGAATTTCTACACTAAAATCAGAGAACACAATAGGAAACCAACCAAAACGCAATAGCCAGATAATCACAAAGTAAGCGATAAAAAAATAAATGACACAAAGATATATAGTGGTTCAATAAATTCGATCTACATCCACTATGACAACCAGCTTGGTTGGACTTTATTAAGAACAATATCAATCAAGATACAAATTACATATATCAACAAAGTAATATGCAATTTGTAATATTACCGTCGACCAAACACCAGGAAACTGAAAGAACCACGTGTCGGGTGTGGCCTTTGATATCGAGACCCAAAATCATCGAAAACTGCCTCCTTTGGCCGAAGACCCACATGTTGAACAAGCTACTACAAACCCAATAAGAACTCACGGCTAAACGCACCACTAAACCATAGTCAAGACTACTGACGAACACGCTAGAAGAATGCCGCTAAAACCATTTAAAATAACTACCTCTAACTCGATAGAAAACCACCACGCAACAGTCTGTCATCTCAATCTTCTTCTTTTCTTTTCTTTTAATAACCTAAAAGAAGAAGACGTGAATATTTGTAAAAATGTCATTGAGGCATAATTAAAATTATACCCTCAACATAAAACCTAATTTTTAAACCACTTAAATATTTGTCATTGTTCTATAAAAACTAAAATGAGACAAGAAAACTAAAACTAAAATGGATAAAGCACACCAGCCTTGGATCTACCTCGTTTCAATCTTTGACAAAATGCAGCAATCTGCTTTTTTGGAATATTGTCTACAATTTGGCTTCAACAAATTTTTTGCAAAACTCCTTTCACATCTAAGTTCAAAAAAGATAATTAAGGAAAAGTATCTTTTTAATCCCCACTCCCCACTTTGAAGAATATGTATGTTTGGTCTTTGAGTTTTAAAAATGTACCTTGATAAATTACAGTTTTATAACTATAAACACATTTGGTTTTTGAGTTCTCAAAATATATCTTTTTAGTCTTTGAGTTTTCAAAAATAGGTTTAAAAAGTTACTCAAATAACTTTATACTTTTAGAATTTTAAATAATTATATGACATTTAAAATTAGAAGAATAATAATTTCTAAAAATCATTTTATTTCTAAAACTTAATTTTTTATAACTATAAATATCATATAATTATTTTCGGAAAAATAAAAAAATAGTACTTCTAGGACATTTTAAACCTATTTTAAGAAAACTAAAGGACTAAAAAAAGTATGTTTTGAAAACTAAGTGTAAAACCCCAAATTTTTTAGGAACCTTGTGAACTTGCTAAGGTTTGGTTAAGGAAAGAGAAAATGAGACTAATAGGTAAAAGAAAGGAGAATTTCTTGGAAAAGTTCATTTAAGGTTAAGCATTGAGGTTTGGTTATTAAGCCAAGAAGGGAAAAGTTGGAAAATGGCTAAGTGTCATGAAGGAGTGCTATGCGTTTAGAGGATATGTTGGGCGGCCAAAGTGTTAAGAAAAACCTCTAAGGATGAGGTATTAAGGTGGCCAAATGATGTGGAGGGTATGGCTAAGGAAAGGTCAAATAACCTCTAAGGCAAAGGAAGTTAGGCGTTTTAAGCATGAATAGGTGCCTAATGTTTGATTGGTATGACTTAGGCAAGGAGAACCTAAATGTTATAGACGACCAATATGAATCTAAGCGAGGAAGACTTGTCTTGAGAGGTTAATGAGCCTTGATGTGGGCTATACAAGGAGATTGATTATGTGCTAGGTGAGATGATACCCTGAAATGTTAGTAGACATGGAGAATAGGCGACTAGGAAGCTAGACGAGGAATGTTGCACGCGAGAAAGGCTTGCAACCATGGAGGTTAGCAAGGTGTTTAAGTAAGCAAGGTGGTCGACTAAGGCAAGTTGGTTTGGTGGAATTCTAGGTGTTTTCATCATATTTTATAAATTTTGCGACAAGTAGGAGGTGGATTAAGGAAAGTTGGAGTTGTCAATCAAGTATCATGCAAGGATCACTATAAGTAGCCAACTTCAAACAAGGGTTGCTCACAATCTACTTGTGCCATTTACTTCAAATTACTTCTAAAAGTTCAAAAATTAAGCCTAGTTTCTAGGCTAGAACTTCTAGTCAAATTGGAGGCAAGGAAGATTATGCGGAAGCAAAGGAAGAGGAGGAAGGTCATTTTTCGAGAGAAACTGAGCATAGTACACTTCTCAGAGTCCTTATAATGCATCATTTGAAGTTTTAATCTAACAATTTAAGGTGAGAAATGTTAAGGAAATTCTAAGAAAGTTTGTAGACGAAAGTTTCCCATTTTAAGGTATGGATCAAAAATTATAGGTGTTGAAAATTGATTGTCCAATTCTGAAAATTTCACAGTTTTTAGTCAAGGATTGAGTGGTCGAGAATTAATGCACGGAAGGATTTGTCATACACGTGTAAGAAAGGTATGGAGGTCATTTTATGTTTTGAAGGGCATGTGGCACAGCGATAGCACAGCCGACGACAAGAACGCGTTTAAGTTGCACGCATGGCCATGCGGCTAGAGGTTTGCACGCGTATGACAACGCGCACAAGGCACACTACCTTGAAGCACTCAAGGCACTTAGCCAAGATGCATATGAAACCTTATTGTGAGGTTAGCACGCGACAAGGCCTACCAAGGCCATGCCCACACACCAAGCCCCTGTCGCCCTGCCACTATATGCTAGCATGCCATTTTGGGTTATTTTTAGGCTGTCTTACTAATTTTTGAATTTTTGAGAAATTCTTGGTTATTTTCATGGTCAAGGGATTAACTACAACTTAAATATAAATTTTTCAGGTCAAAGAAAATTTGGTGAAAATTCCAAACCAAGATCTAAAATTAAGTGTTATGAGTGACAAAATGTTTTTTATAATGTTTCATATAACATGATTTATAAGCTATTGTTCAAAGCATATTTGAAGAAAAATATTTAAATCACTACTTTGTACTGAGTTTGCAAAAACTTAAATGTTTCTGAAAAAACAGTTAGATAATTAAATCTTCAGTTAATACTAAAGCTAAACAACTTTTATAATAGCTAGAGGGACAGCATAAGAGAATAACACAAGAAACTTTGGTAACCCAGTTACGCCAATATTGCCTACATTTGGGGAGCTGGCACAACCCTGATGAGTAATCTTTATTAATATTCACTTAAGTCAATATACATCAATACAACATATAGAGATCTGTTCAATTATATGACTTAATAGCATGTGTCTTGATATCAGACTTTAGGCTCCCCCTAAATTACTTTTCTTCATGATGTTTGGCTTTAGGCTCCCCCTAAACACATGAGTGAATATCTTCGACGACCTCTTTAAATCCCTCTAAAGATCTCAGTGATCACACATACCATTATCTCGTCTATTACGTTACTCATCAATTATTTCAACTTAGATCAACATGTTGATCTTATAGACATAAGATCATGATACCTTTAGATTCTGGTAGCTTCTGCAAACTATTCTCTAAGAGAAATTTCTAACGTGAACGATCTTCTTTAACTTCTATTTTTTTTCACACAAAAAAAAATCATCACTGTAAAAACCTATTTATACACATAAATATTATATGTATAAATCTTCTTTTCTTTTAAAAATAATTAACAAGATTCCCAAAATAATGGAAAATCTTTTATCCTTTGAACATCTCATCTTTTAATTAATTCATTAACCAAAGATATATCTCATCTTTTAATTAATTCATTAATGGAAGATATTTAGTCAAAGATATTCCCATAAAAATCTTTTAGACAAAATCTTCAACAAACTCCCCCTTTTGTCTAAAAGGAATTTCTTTTCTTGTTCAACATAATACTTCCACATAATCAACTGTTGAGACTAACAGATGATAACAAGTCAAAATCAGTCAATACTTAATCAATGTGTCACATACCACAAACTTCAGCACCTAATGAAACGGATTCATTCATTTAAAAAAAAACTTCACATAATAGAGGATAGAAGATTTAATTAACTACTTTTGTCACCAAAAACAACAAATCATCAAAAGAACAACAAACCAACCTAACATCAGTGGCAGCACCCTGCACCCAGCACCCACTCCCCCTTTGAACCAGAAAAAATATTACATCAATCAGTAGTTGGCTCTCTACGACTAGTAGATGAGGCAAGAGTCTTCAAGTGACGAATGAGAGCGTCAATCTCCAACCGTTGTTTAGACAATAGATTGATGGAGAGATTCAGCAGTAAGAGCATTAACAATGCGGGCAGCTAACTCACGATCAACAAAGAAACCTTTAACAGACTCATCCCAGTCACTAGTATCGAAAATGTGCGGGCCACGAGATGGATGCACATCATGATCAATATCAGGCACCTGACTACCCTGAAAGAGTCTGTAGCTAAGGGCTAATGTTTTAGGGTCAGGTCCAGGAACATCAATTGCAGTGAGCACAACCCCATTTAAGTGAAGTAGCAGGCTTGAGAAGAATCACGGAAGAGCAATTAGAATCTTGACCCCAAATGAGCCAACATGACGTAACAGCTGATTGTAAATAAATACACTTGTATCCACCTTATTATCATTACATATTTGATACAAAAATGTTCCAAAGGCAACAGATACACTGGAGGCATGAGAAGAGGGGAACCAATTAGCAATGTCAATCTTATGCAAGATGACATATTTGATGCTGAGAGCAACTACAGGAATTCCATTGACAGGCCATGTAGACAAAGTCCCACTAGATAAGACAGAAGCCAGAATATCAGTGGAAGGAGACGATGGAGAACAATCAACATCAATAACATTTCCTAGAAACCCGTTAATCACAATAGGAGAAATCACAAATTTGAACCCCCAAATACGAATTGTCTGATAATCCGGGCTACTTGGATCATTCAATTCATTAGGCAAATTAACTACAAACTCTCTAATAAGTTGGGGATAAAATGGACCGGCGCTCAAAATAGTTTTTGCTAAACCAGCCCTTTCAATAAGGTCCATAATACTCATGCAAGATTGATGTTTGTCAGAAACATTTACCTCACCTACTATCCTTCGCTGCACCACGAACTTCCAATGTTGCACACTCTCCTCGTGATGAAAGGATATTCCATCAATGGGGACAGAAGGAATATTCGGAGGAATCTTTTTTCTACCTGTTTTGGTAGTTATATTACGCCTATTTTGTTGAGATTTCCTCTTTGCTGGCTTAGGTGCAACGGGGATATCAGAAGAAGTAGGTGGAACAGTAGAATTGTTATCATCATTGGTAGAAACTTCTTCAGTGCATATATCAGGGTGTGGAGGTTCAACCTCATCCTCATTACTTTGAACATCAGTTTGCCCCACAAGTGCAGCAGAAATATCACTAAGAACATCGTCAGGAACAGATTCATCAGCATCAACCGAAGCAAATGGAAGTGGCGATGAAGGAGGGGAACAAGCTAACGGCCCAGATTGAACATTAGATGCTGGGGGAATACCAGGAGTAGGAATAAATACTCCTTCAGTTGACGAACTTTCCTGTGAATGAATGGAACTAAGGGAATCAACATGAAGCTTATTTGAAACATCTAGAATTAAAGTCCTCTTCAATAATCGAGCTAGAGGAACATCATCCCAATCATCCGAATCCATATCTGACACAGTAGTCTCAGGAACTAGAGGTGCATGTGCGACTGAAGAACCAGGAACAGAAGACTCACTCACCACAGGCACAAACTCAGGCAACACAGATTCATGCAACCTACTTGAGCCCTCTCCCTGTGATTTTTCATATGGAAGCCAATATGGCCTTCGTGGCGGAGTACTTTTGAACCTTTGTCCTCTCTCCCTCACCTGTCGTATAGGAGGCGACGAAATTGTAACCTCAGGTGCATCTTCAGATGGCTGCATCATTTAGGAACCCTTGCGAGTATTTATCATAATGAACAATGATCAAAACCCAAAAAAATGGAACTGTTGTGACAACTGGGATGAATGGGACGATCAAGATAATGGTCGTTTAAATAATCAGTAATTAAGAGCCCAATTATGTCAAGAGAGACTCTCCATATGCCGAAAAGATAACCATTAAATCCTCAAACGACGCTAACACTCCTAATGATTCTGAATGTGTAAACAAGCACTGTCTTAATAGCTGGTCATGGAGTTAAATGCGACAAACTCCTAAACCAGTGCATAAATATTCAAACGTATTTGCATCTAGAGGCTTAGTGAAAATATTAGCTAATTGCAAGTTCTAATGAATATGATCAAGTTTAATAACTTTATTTTCAACAAGTTCATGAATAAAATGATGCCTAATATCAATATGTTTGGTTCGACTATGTTGAATCAAATTTCTTGATATGTCAATGGCACTCATATTATCACAATATAAAGTCATGGTTTCTTGAGTGAACCCATACTCTTGTAACATATTTTTCATCTAAATCATCTGGGTACAAGCACTCCCTGCCGATATATATTCAGCTTCAGCTGTAGACAATGATACACAATTCTATTTCTTAATGAACCATGAGATAAGATTGTTTCCTAAAAAGAAACATCCTCCATAAGTGCTTTTCCTATCATCCGGAGAACCAACCCAATTAGCATCACAATATCTAACTAAAGTAGAAGTCGTGTCAAAAGAATACAAAATTCCAAAATCACTTGTCCCATGATATATTTGAGAATCCGTTTAACAGTGGTCAAATGAGAAGTACGAGGATCCGACTAAAATCGAGCACATATTCCAACAGCATAGGCAATGTCAGGTCTGCTTGCCGTTAAATATAGGAGACTCCCAATCATGCTCCTATTAGTTTGTGATCTACTGCTGTACCATTAATATCCTTAGTAATTTTAACATGTGTCGCCGCTGGAGTCCTTTTGTGTTGTGACTGATCTAGACCAATTTTTTTGACTATGTTCTTGCTTCTCTTGAGATATAAATATACCCTCACTTATCTGTTTGATCTGTAATCCCAGAACACAAGATAGTTCTCCCACCATGCTCATTTCAAATTCTGATTTCATTATGTCAATGAAGTTGTCAACAAGTGCCTTGGAAAATCCCCTAAATATAATATCATCAACATAGATTTGTGCTACAATGAGATCACTGTTGATTCTATTAATAAATAGTGTCTTATCAGTCCCACCTCTAGAATATCCTTCATCACCCAGATAAATTGTTAAACGTTCATCCAAGCTCTAGGAGCTAGCTTTAGCCCATACAAAGCTTTATTGAGCTTGTAAACACGCTGAGGAAATTTAGAATCAACAAACCCTTTTGGTTGTGCTACATAGACTTCCTCATTCAAGTATCCATTTAGAAAGACGCTTTTGACATCCATTTGATACAATTTAAATTTTTGGATACAAGATATTTTGAGCAGAAGGCGAATCGCTTCAAGTCTGGCAACATGTGCGAAAGTTTCATCAAAATCAACACCTTCTACCTGAGCATAACCTTGAGCCACCAAATGAACTTTGTTCTTTGTTACACTCCTTGATTCATCAGTTTTTATTTTTAAAAATCCACTTAGTTCCTATAATATTTGCCCTGTCAGGCTTAGGAACCAAGGTCCACACATTGTTACGCTTAAATTAAAGTAACTGTTCTTGCATGGCGTTTATCCAATCTTCATCCTTGAGTGCAACCCTAACAAATGTGGGTTCAATTTCTGAAATACAACATAAATCAGCAATCATTTTCGAGTTAGCTACTTTCTCTTTCTTTCTGGTAGTGATTCCAGTTGAAGGATCACCTATTATGGAACTTGGTGGATGATTCTTTTTCACATGTGCAGTCGGGACAAGTACGGGGCTATCGGCCATAACTTTTATCAGTTATTTTTTCTTAGTTTATATTCGTACCATCTAGCTGAGAATCATCTTTAGGTATTTCCTTAAGAAAAGTAGAAGTAACATCAGGTATAATAGAAGTCTCATCATCCTCAACATTAAATTGATTGATATTAGATTCAAAATCATTTACCACAACATTGATTGTTTCCATAACTGTTCCTCATTTAATATTAAAGACTCTATAAGCTCGACTATTCTGAGAGTATCCAAGAAAGATTCCTTGTTCAGATTTCACATCCCATTTTCAATGATACTCTCTATGAGCTAGAATATAACAAGTACTTCAAAAAATATGAAAATACTTATCATTTGGCTTCCTTCCCTTTCATAGTTCATATAATGTGACTGGCGTACCAAATCGAGTAGTAACCCTGTTGTGAATATGACATGTTGTGTTAACAGCTTCGACCAAAAAATTCAAAAGTAAATTTTTTGCATGTATCATAACTCGAGTCATTTCTTATAAAGTTCTATTCTTTCATTCCACTACTCCATTTTGCTGAAGAGTTATGGGAGCAGCAAATTCATGATGTATTCCTTCCGACTGGTAAAAATTATTAAGATCTTCATTATTAAATTCCTTCCCATGATCACTACGGATCTTGATTATCTTTTGCCCCTTTTCTCATTGTAAATTCAAGCATGGACTGATACATATTTTAACAGTATCTGATTTTCCTTTTAAGAACCGAACCCAAGTAAATCTGGAATAATCATCCACAACAAACAAAACATACTTCTTTCCACCCAAACTTTCAGTTTGCTTGGGACCTATAAGATCAAGATGTAGGAGTTCAAGAACTCTAATTGTATAACATTCCTTTAGACTTCTGTAAGAAGTTTTAGTTTGCTTTCCAATTTGACAGTCACACAAAAGAATTTTCCATTGATATCTAAAGAAGGAATGCCTACAACAGCTTCGTTTCTGATAACTTTATCTAAGCTTCTCAAGCTAATGTGCCTCAACTTTTTATGCCACAACCAGGTTTGATCTGCTTTAGTTAAGTGACATATGTTTGAGCTATTGGAACTCCAATGATAACAGTTATCTGCTTGTCGTCTACCACTCTTAAACACTTGATTATTTTTGTCTGTAACAACACAACCAGTGTTGTTAAAATTTACACTGCATCCTTGGTTACATAGTTGACTTATAATAATCAAGTTTACCTTCAATCCATCCACATATCTAACATCATTAAGACAGGGTAGATTACTTTTATCAATGTTTCCTTTTGCAATAATTATTCCTTTGGCTCGATCTCTAAAAGTAACATGACCTGAGGCACATTCTTCTAATTCAGTAAAGAATGATCGATTACCAGTCATATGTCTTGAACATCCACTGTCAAAGTACCAAGCATCGTTCGTGGTTTGAACTGTTGTAAATGCAATCTTGCAATTCTCAGATGTTTTCACTCTCCAAACCATGTAAGTTCCCCTTATACTTCTGTTACATTTGGCAAATATAGAATTATTCTGATGGTTTTCAAATTTTTCCTTCTGCTGATAACTTCTATCTCTTAGTAATTTATACCAGAATGATCGAATATGACCTTTCCGACCACAATAATAACAGATTCATATGAAAGATTTAGTAGGTATATTGGTAATCGCAGTTGTACAAGTTGGTTCAGTTATTGCTTTTACTGAAGCAGGAACAAATCTTACTTCAGATGTAAACTTGGCAATCCCCATAGATGCATCAAAACCAAGACCATATTTACTCGAACCGTTTTGTCCTAAGTTCAAGATTGAGTCTAAGTTGTCAGTACCTGAATTTAGCATATTCACAGACTTAATTGTCTGATGATACTCATTTTGAACCTCTTTCAATTTCACTTTTAAAGATGATATGACTCTCATCAATCGTTCATTTTCTTCCATCAAATCTTGAATTCTTTCTTTTTTAATAGCTCTAGCTTCTGAGTCTTCCTTCCTCAGCATTTTGAGTTTTTCAAGCATTAGTTCTTCATGTTCATCATTATTAGAACACTCACTATCATCATTAAGATTGATTTCTGTAATACATGTTGTGAAGGCATTCATGCCATGATCAACTTCGGCATCATCAGATTCCTCATCAGACAAGGTAGTATAATAGTTTTTCTTTTGTCTTCTGAGAAACGTGGGACATTCAGCCTGATAATGACCAAATCCCTTACATTCTCTACATCTAAAAAACCTCCCTACATCTTCATTTTGCTTACCATAGTCGTTATTTCTTCTGTATGAGAAATCATTAACCTTTCTTGTAGAGTTCTCACCATCGTGTCTTCCAGTTTTAATTGTTATTCCAACAATATTCATACTTTTGAACTTCCTGACCATCTTAGTGAATTGTTTTGTTAAGAGAGCTATTGACTCATCCTGATTAACTTCATTATCAGTTTGATTTATAGCAGTTTCCTGTTCATATGTAGATTTAAAAGCAATCTGATTTAAAAGCAATCCCCTTACCTATTTTTGCTTTCTCTATTTGATATAGCCATTTCAAAAGTAAGTAGCAACCCAAATAGTCATCAAGCTTTAAAGTTGTTATATCCTGGGCTTCTTCTATGGCAGTGACCTTCATGTCAAACTTTCTTGATAGAGAGTGCAACACTTTGTGAACAATTTTAGACTCATGTATCTTTTCACCAAGCAGTAGTGAATCATTAGCTATCTCCAGAACCCTCTCGTTATATTCAGAGATTGATTCATCTTCAGTCATTTTCAAAGCTTCGAATTTTGAAGTTATCAACTACAATCTAGATATCTTCATTTTAGAAGTTCCTTCATATGCAACTTCCAATATTTTCCATGCTTCTTTAACAGTAGTGCAGGAGTTAATAAGTTTGAACACGTTTAAATCCACATCATTGAAAATTGCATTTGTAGCTCTAGCATTTCCAACTGAAGCTTGTTCTTTAGCATCTGTCCAATCAACTTCAAGTTTTGGCACTAAGACTCCATTCACAATAACCATTGGAGGTTCATAATCAGCAACAATAACTCTCCATGCTTTTCCATCAAATGTTTTAATGAAGAATATCATATGAGGCTTCCAATATGAGTAATTTTTTCCATCCAATACAGGAGGACAAGAAGCTGATGGTCCCTCTCTGATTATCTCCATGATTTAGCAACCCACTCTGATACCAATTGAAAAAAATAGTGAGATAATTAAATCTTCAATTAATACTAAAGCTAATAACTTTTGTAATAGTTAGAGGGACAACATAAAAGAATAACACAAGAAACTTTGGTAACCTAGTTCGGCCAATATTGCCTACGTCTGGGGAGTTGCGCACAGCTCTGATGAGTAACCTTTATTAATATTCACTTAAGTCAATATACATCAATACAGCATATAGAGCTCTGTTCAATTATATGACTTAATAGCATGTGTCTTGACATCAGACTATAGGCTCCCCTTGAATTACTTTTCTTCATGATGTCTGGCTTCAGGCTCCCCTTGAACACATGAGTGAATATCTTCGACGACATCTTTAAATCCCTCTAAAGATCTCAGTGATCACACATGCCACTGTCTCGTCTGTTACATTACTCATCGACTATTTCAACTTAGATTAACATGCTGATCTTATAGACATAAGATCATGATACCTTTAGATTCTGGTAGCTTCTGCAGACTATTCTGTAAGAGAAACTTCTGACGTGAACGATCTTCTTCAACTTTTGTTTTTATTTCACACACAAAAAAATCATCACCATAAAAACCTATTTATACACATATACATTATATGTATAAATTTTCTTTTCTTCTAAAGATAATTAACAAGATTCCTAAAATAATGGAAAATCTTTTATCCTTTGAATGTCTCATCTTTCAATTAATTCATTAATCAAAGATATTTAGTCAAAGATATTCCCATAAAAATATTTTTGACAAAATCTTCAACAGTTTCATAAGCTGATTTTCCAAGACTATACTATGTTCAATTGAATGTTTATGACTACGGGTTATGAAAACAAAAGAATGTTTAAAGGTTTTCAAATACGTTTTATCCTTAGCCCGAATATTACATGAGATCTATTGTGCATATGTGGTTAACTCCATACTAATGGTGTTGGAAGTTTTGTCAAAAAGATTTATTGATAATCTTTTTATTATTAATAAGGATTGAATTTCAAAAGATAAAAAGATCTTCCAAAATAGTAGGAATCTTTTACTAAGATCTTTTTGAAATTTATGTGTGTGTATATATATATGTATAGATATCGTTTTACTTGGTGTGAAGATTGTTTTTTTCATAGGAACTATTTTTGAATTGGTGAATAAGAATTCGCCTGAGAAAGTTCGCCAGTTATACACAGTGAGAAAGGTAGGTATGATCATTGATGAATATATCTTAGTGATGCATATTCACTAAGGACATTTTGATAAGCAATATGAAGGAAGTCTCTGCTTTATATAAATCTGATGATGAATTCAAGAGGAACAACGGATGGTCTTTAAGAATATTCTTTCCTAAATTCACGTGGAGCCTGAATGTATTTATTTGTCATTTTAATTAAACAAGAATTGATACATATAAGAAGGAAGTACCTTATTGCATTGATTGTAATTCGACTTAGTTGAATCTTAATAATATTGCTTATCTAAGCTAAATCTGCTCCACAGACGTAGGTGACATTCACCCAACTGAGTTACCAAAGTCCTCTGTGTTATTTTTCTTCTACAGTTTATTAAGCTATTTCTATTGTTATTTGTTTCATAATTAACTAAAGGAATATTAATTATCTCACAACATTTTTTAAATAATTAGGATGAAAAATCAATTTTGACTATGGGCCATAGGGAAAGGAGTATTTTATTATCCCTTAAAGAAGGAAGATAACGGTGAAAATTGTATCCTATTGATTGTTCGGTCTTAGGACGAATAGGTTTAAATGCTGCCTGAGGCTATGGATCATGTCTTATAAAATATCTATGAAATGTTATGTAATGATTTTCTATTGCTAAATGATTTATAAAGCTAAAGATTTATGGTAAACTGTCTATGAAAACATGTTTAATAAAATCGCCACTCACTAAGTCTTCTTACTTACCCTTTCAAAATGTTTTCTCACTTTCCAGATACAGATTGTGTGACTTGGAGTGTTGGACTTACTGCTGCCAGGCCAATAAGATCAAATTTAATTATTAAAAAGAATATTTAAGATAAATTTAGTCACTTTACTAGAATTAGGAGAAAGTGGGTAATTTTATGACTTTCATGCATATTTAGATGTTAAATGTTTCTGTAAAATTATTGTGATTTATAAAAATCGTTTCATTAAATGGTTGCATCTCAATTTTGGTTAGTATAAATATTAATTGGCTTCCACTTGCAAATTATTTAAGGGTTAGAAGTTAAAGCAAGTCAACTGATGTCGTTTAGGAGAGAACAATGTCAGTTGACTTCATGTCGTCTTTCAGATTGAGAGTATGTTATTTGAGAGGGGTTTGACAATTTGATATTAGAGCAAAAGTTAGTTCCTAGGGAATAGAAAGTGAGCGATTTTAAGCTGAGTTTAAAGAGTCAAAGTCAAATAAATGAATAAAAGTAGAGTACGTAAGCAACAACCAGAACACAATCTTGTCGAAAGCTATGTAAGTAAAATTTTTTATTACATCTTAATGTTAAAAATACTCAGGAAAAGGAATTTTTATCACTCACAAACCTGATGGAACCTAGAACTAAGTATCCTAGTGGAAAACTGGAACTGTTTGAGGTGATCGATATTTTTAAAGGATCTATATTCCCTGCGGATGTTGAAGAATAGATCAACAGGGTAAGGGCATGTTATAAAATCATTGGTTGTCCTAAAGATGAAAAAGTTAAATTAGCATAGTCGATGTTGCAAGAAGAAGCTAGGGACAAGTGGAATACAGTTAAAGAGAAGTTAACTAGAGAGGCAAGTCAGGACTGGGACGTATTTCAAGAAATGTTTGGAAAGAAATTATAATACTTCAGACATTATCGAAAAATGAGAATGAAGAAGCTAGAAACTAGCACTGAGCAAGTTCCTCAATAAGGAAAGTTACGTGTAGAATAGAAAGAAAGAAACATTGTAGGAAGTGCCAGAAGTTCCATAAGGGAAAGTATTTTCTAGATGACGTCAAATGTTTCTATTGCCACCAAATGGGACACTTCAAGAATGATTGCTTAGTATTTAAGTTAGACCGTCACGTGGAAATAGGTTCAGTATCACCCAGGTTAATCCAATCCATTCAAGAGGGAGTTGTTGTTGTAAACAAGAGGGAAAATAAGCTTAAGTAGACAGAGTAAAAGGCAAGAAAGAGTAGATAAAAAAAAAAAAAAAAACATAGTTACTTTTGTTATTATGTATATATATATATATATATTAAAAGAAAAAACAAGAAATGAGTTTCAAGTATACGATCCAAATATTTCTGTATGTAAATAGCTTAATGAATGTAAATGTAAGATAAGTTATGTAATCTCTTGTTTCACTGGTTGGCTAAGTTAAGGTAGTTGGACTAAGAATAAAGAATAAAGCTAAGAATATCATGCATACAAATATTTAAAGATAATGATAATTGTAGAATTTTAGAAATGCCTTACAACACCAGAAAAAAGGGAAATACAGGAAAGGCACAAGTGCCTACCATGAACATGGAGGAAGACCAAATTCCAGAAGTGGAGTCAAGTTAAGTACCTTACAGCAATAGCCAGGGATGGATGATGAAGAAAGTTTATCAAGAGACAGTCCAGAAATTTATGAAATCTCTGGGATTAGTTCAAGTTAGGTCCGATAAGAAGCATAGGGAAAGATTAAAACCTTTGAGTGCCACATTAGTATTTGAAGGATCTATAGTTCCAGCCGATGCTGAGGTATGGTTGAATCAATTGGAAAAATGTTTTGAAGTAATAGACTGGCCAGAGGAAAGGAAGGTCAAGTTAGCCACTTTTCTGCAACAGAAGGAGGTGGAAGGTTGGTGGAAATTGATCAAAACTCGTAGGAGAGATACAGGCACTATAAGCTGGGAAGTATTTAGGAAAATATTTGAAGATAAGTACTACCCCAGTATTTATCGTGAAGCCAGGAGAGATGAATTGTAACGACCCAACTCTTTATACTAAGCTGAGGTCGTTACTAAAACGAAACAATGACAAGAGACACCTTTTTGAAACGAGGGAAGACTAAATTTTCATTAAAAACGGAATATGAAAACATTGAAACATAAACGCGGAAGCAAAACTGAGTCCCCATATGGCATGTCACGGATCCTTCTCTGTCGCTCGCCAGCTTTCGTCTACCTTTACCTTCGCCTGAAATGTTAAACATAGAAAGAGTGAGTATAAACATATACTCAGTAAGGGACCTACTACTAGTCCCGCTAGGTGTCTGTTAACTTCCCATTAGAGTCCTGAAAATGGTACCCAATCTCTGGCACGTTCCCGAACACGTGCAACATGCGCTCCCGTAGGAACGAAAATCTGGTCTTCGGTGTCCCGAGGGAGCACCTAGGACATGCTGGTCTATAGTGAACCCGGGGGTAACACTAAGACAATCGGGATGCGAGGACCCCGTCGAATCACTCGAATCATATCTATATCCATGCTAGACTGGCGTCCCGTCGGACCACACAGTCCTAAATAGGTGGTGATCCCGAAGGACACCCATGCAGGTACGACTCTAATAGACAAAGTTAACAGAACACCCTATCCATAGCATGTAGCATAACATAACATCATAACATGGCATGAGTATTAATCTTAACGTCCTTAATCATGTGATTAATATATCATGCATTAACAATCCTCAACAGTCATCAACAACATACTACCGGTCATTAACATAACATCAGTCGTCATCATCAATCATCAACATAATAATCTCAGTCATCATCATCAACATCAACTATCATCATAATCTCAGTATAATCATTATCATCAAATTATGCATTTTAGCTACCATCAATGCATAATCATAATTACATGCGGTCTCTTGAATTCAGTTCGAAGGTCTAGTAGGAGAATCTCTTACCTGGAGATTTTAGCCAAACAAAGGTACTCCCTAGTTGACAGTAAAATTCTCCAATTAACTTGATCCTAATCATAAAAGGAACACTTAGTATCTTAATTAATGAAATTAGCAATTGGCTAACATCCAAAAATTCTCCCAAATTAATTAACTTTCTAAAAAAAAAGGGTTGAAACCAATTCAACCTTGATTGGGAAAAATCCAAGATTTAAATCTTAAAAAGTTTAGCCAATTGAACCTTTAAAGAAACCTCAAATAGATCGAAAATTAAATTAATAAAATATTAATTTAATTTCATTAGCTTACCAAGGTTACTCAAATGGAGGTTGGAAAATCCTCTTATCCTCGATGAAAAATTCATCACTTTAAATCCTCAAGCTTCCAAAGAGACCAATCTTAACTTCAACTGAGGCGGCGACAGCAGAGGGTTATCTTAGAGAAGAAGATGAAGAACCTTTTTCTTTTTCCTTTACTTTTCAACTTAAGCATTCCAATCTATTTATAGACCCAAATAATAACAATAATAATAATAATTATTATTTCCTTTTCCTTTTCCTTTTAGGATATATATATATATATATATATATATATATATATATATATATATATATATATATTATAATAATATTTATTATTATTATTTTCTTTTCCTTTTCCTTTTAGGATATATATATAATACCAAAAAATATACATATATCTTTATTCCTATTATCTTTTCTAAATAAATGCCTTAAATGCACAAAATCTTAGGCATTTATAACCATTAGTAATAATAATAATACTTCTTTATTATTATTATTTTTCTCTCACCAAAATCTACAATAAATATATATTTATTTAAACCATTATTCTCTCTTATAAATATATATCTTTTTCGTCCAATCAAAATCAATCATCTCTCTCTTCATGAATTATTTTCTTTTCCAAATAAATATAATTATATTCCATAATATAATTAACTACACTTTTTCAAATTATTAATTAAATATATATATCCATATATATATACTCAATTAATTACAATTCCACCAAAACTAACTTTTCCCTCCAAAATCTCAAATTAACTTAAGTCCTCAATTAATTTAATCAATCAAATCTTTTCCAATAAATCACTTATAACTTCCAACATGAATTATCTTAACTCAACCATAACAATTTCACTCCATAAACAATATTTATCTTTCTACATAATAATTAATTATCTTCCACAATAACTAATTATTATTTATCTTTCTTCAAAATAATTATCCTTTTACAAATAATTATATTTTCCCAAAATATAATTATTTCACTTTTTCTCCCTTACCAAATATCTTTTCTCCAAAATACAATTACCTTTTCCTTAAACAGTTATATTTTAACAAATATAAATATCTTTTCCTTTAACATAATAATTATATGTATATAACTTTCAACATGAATTATCTTAACCCAACCATAGCAACTCCACTCCATAATCAAGATTTATCTTTCTACAGAATAATTAATTATTTCCCACAATAATTAATTATTATTTATCTTCCTCCAAAATAATTAATTATCTTCTACAATAATTAATTATTATTTATCTTTCTCCAAAATAATTAATTATCTTCCACAATAATTAATTATTATTTATCTTCTCCAAAGTAATTAATTATTCTTTTACAAATAATTATATTTTCCCAAAATATAATTATTTTACTTTTTCTCCTTTAATAAATATCCTTTCTCAAAAATACAACTATCTTTTCCTTAAATAATTATATTTCAACAAATATAATTATCTTTTCCTTTAACATAATAATTATATATATATTTCCACGTATACATATAATTATCAAATCTCCAACAAACTTTCCACCCTACGGTTTAATTAAATAACGTCCATAATTATTTAATTAAATTCAACTTCAACAACACTAAAATCCACAACTTTACTTAATCCTCTTAACCTACCATTTAATAAAAACTCAACAAACACCACGTGTCAAAACCTCTAATTAATTAAATATTCATCCAAGAAATATTTAATTAATTTTAATTCCCACTTAAATCAAATAATTCTCATTAAATGGATTCAAAATAACGCCCAATAAATTAAATCTAGATAAACAAAATTAAGATAACTGACTCCAAAATTATCTAAATTTTTGGGGCGTTACATGAATTCTTAAGATTGAAACCAAATTCATTATCAGTGGGTGAGTATGAAAGGAAGTATATGGAACTCTCTCGATATGCTGAACACATAATTGCATTAGAGAGTGATAGATGCTGACAATTTGAGAAAGGTTTTCGACAAAAAATTCATATTCTAGTAATAGCAACGTCTAAGTGGGTGGATTTTTCACGATTAATAGAAACGGCTTAAAGGGAAGAGCAAAGTTTTGTAGACCCTTCTGATGGTAAAAGACTACTGGATATTACTAAGGCTAAGTATTGGTGAAAGAGGAAAAGAACTAAAAATATATATGCATGCTTTTTACCTCAAAATCCTTTAGGAAGTTAAATATTTTTTTTAAAAAAAATGAGAATTATCATAGAATTTTTTATCTACCTTTGTGGTTGAGATGATTTTGTATTGTAAATTTCAGCCGATTCATTATTTTGCGGAGTCATATTTAGCACTCATTAATTAGGGATGACTATTAGGGGTAGCTGGCTCATTTCTTGAATAATAAGTGTAATTGTCTATTAATAGAGAATTCTTTATGCATCATTAACATTTGATTGATGAATAACATTGTGTTGACTTGAAACTACCTATTATTTATTTCATCTTCTAATTCAATTTTTCTTTCATCTATTGGAGTTAGTTGATGGAACAATAATTGATTGGTTAAAAAAAAAACAAGTTAGGATGATCAAATGAATGAAAGAGATATTGTAAAATATTAAATTTTCATTAAATGTTTCAATGAAATGTTACACAATCTTATATTAAGAAACAACATATATTTCTCTTTTCTTGGTCAAACATTGCAGCAACAATCTTTATCGGTGCTAGGTAGCTTTGGGTAACAAAATCCAGCACCAAGATTTTCTCGGATGCAATCATTATAACATGACTCGTCGCCAGAAATATCAGAGCATGGTCGAACACAATGCACGTTCAAAACGTCTCCTTTAGCTACCATATTACCAAAAATAATATTGTTTAAAACATTGTTCTAGCAAAAATAATTTTATGGAATTAGAGGAGTTGAAAGTTAAAGTGTAATGACCCAACTCCTTATACTAAGTCGAAGCCATTACTAAATGTAAATAACAGAAATAAAGTTATAAAGTTTGGCTAAAACGAACAAAACCGCGAAATTTTATTTATTTAAAAACCAAATCAAAAGTAATGTGCGAAATGTAAACAAATACTAAAATCCTAACTCGGACTCTATCTAATTTTAAAGAAACGAAATAACAAATAAAGAATAATTAAAACTCAAACACTCAAGGTTTAAACTCAGATGTAAAGCGGAAGCAAAGATCCCTATGGCTCGTCACGATCACTTTTGGTCGCTCGCTTGGGAGCAATCGACGACGTGGATCGGGTTTTCGGTCCGTGAAGAGTGGCGGCTGGAGAGGCGCGGGTCGACGGACGCTTCGTTCGGGTCACGAACGGCTGTTCGACGGAGGCGCGACGAGTGGCGGCTGCTTGTGGCGGCTCGGATTGGTCACAGTGGCGACGGGTCCGGCGGTGGCTAGGGTTTCCAAGGGCTTTTCTCTTGCTCTTTTTTTTTTCCTCAAAGAAGAAGATGATAGTTTGCACGGGTTCCAAGGGCTTTTTAAACACCAACTTGGTCAAAATTATTTATCTATTTATTTAATAGAAATTTTCTTTCCAAATAAAACATACCAATATCTTAACCAATTAATCCAATTTTTTCTCTCTCCTCAACCCAATATTCTCAATCTTCAACAAATAACTTTTTATTAACCAAAAAATACTTAAATTGCCCTCAAAACTTAATGAATTACATAATCACATATAATTACTCAAGTTCCTCCAACACATCCAAAAATTTCAAAACCACACTTAAGATAAATAAGATTTCAAAAAAATCTTGGGGCATTACAACCTTCCCTCCTTAGAAAACTTTCGTCCTCGAAAGTTCAAATCCTCGAACAGCTCGGGGTACTGGGCTCTCATGTCTTCTTCTCTCTCTCAGGTGGCCTCTTCAACTCCGTGGTTTTGCCAAAGGACTTTGACCAGTCAAATTTCTCGATTGCGGAGCTCCTTGACTTCCCTTGCCAAAATCTCAATAGGCTGCTCCTCGAAGCTCAAGTCCTCGCTAATTCGCAATGGCCTGAAATCAACTACATGCGTCGGATCTGCGACATACTTCCTCAGCATAGAGACATGAAATACGCCATGCACTGCAAAAAAAGATGGAGGTAGTGCCAAACGATAAGCTACGGGGCCGATCCGCTCCAGTATCTCAAATGGCCCTACAAAACGCGGACTTAGCTTCCCCTTCTTCTCGAACCTCAGAACACCCTTTATTGGTGCTACCTTTAGAAAAACCATGTCTCCCACATCAAACTCGAGATCCTTTCGCTGGACATCAGCATAACTCTTCTGTCTGCTTTGTGTTGTCAACATACGAGCTTTAATCTTCTATATGGCTGCATTGGTGGTCTAAACTAACTCAGGGCCTAGCATTCTCTGCTCACCAACCTCGCCCCAGCAGACAAAAGATCTATAACACTTACCATACAGAGCCTTAAATGGTGCCATGCCGAAGGTAGCTGATAGCTGTTATTATAGGCGAATTCCATTAAGTGCAAGTGAGAGTCCCAACTCCCTGAGAATTTCAGAACACAGGCTCGCAGCATATCTTCCAAAACCTGGTTCAACCTCTCTGTCTGACCATCAGTCTGAGGGTGGAAGGCTGTGCTGAAGTCTAACCTCGTACCCAAAGCAAGCTGAAGTCCTTTCCAGAACTTCGATGTAAAACGAGCATCTCTGTCTGAAACGATGGATACCGGTACTCCATGCAATCTCACTATCTCCGTCACATATAACTGTCCCCACTTACTGGCAGTGTAAGTGGACTTCCCTGGAATGAAATGGGCTGACTTTGTGAGCCTGTTCACAACAACCCAAATCACTGTATACCCCTTTAAAGTTCCGGGCAGTCCCGTAATGAAATCCATCGAAATGCTCTCCCACTTCCACCTGGTACGCTTAGGGGTTGCAACAAGCCAGTTGGCTTCTGTCTAGGTGCCTTCATCTGCTGGCACACCAAACACTTACTGAAAAAGTCTGCCACTTCTCTCTTCATGTTTCTCCACCAATAGACACGCCTCAAATCTTGGTACATCTTCGTACTTCCCGGGTGCATAGTAAATGGAGATATGTGAGCCTCAGCCAAAAGCTTTTCCTTGACTGCACTGTCTTCTGGCACGCACAAACGTCCATCGAAAGTAAGTTCATCATTAGAGGATATGGAGAAATCCTCACCTTGCTCTGTCCCTACCAAACGACGCTTTTCGACCAGATACGGATCCTTTAGCTGAGCGACAATAATTCTCTGTCTCAAGGTTAGCTGTACTGATAACTGAGCCAACTGTGAGGTAACTTCCCCTACTGAGACTACAATCTCAGCTCTCTCGAAATCTCTTAGTAAGGGGGCCTGCTTCGTGATAAGCACTGCTGAATGCGCAACCTTTCTGCTCAACGCATCAACTACTACATTTGCCTTACCTGGATGGTACTGAATCTCGCAGTCATAATCCTTCATCAACTCAAGCCACCTTTTCTGTCTCATGTTCAACTCCCTCTAGGTGAAGAAGTACTTTAGGCTCTTATGGTTAGTGAAAATCTATATCTTCTCACCGTACAGGTAATGTCTCCATATTTTCAGTGCAAAAACCACTGCTGCCAACTCTAGGTCATGGGTAGGATAGTTCTGTTAGTGACTCTTCAACTGACGGAAGGCATAAACAACTACCGTGCCCTGCTGCATCATCACGCAACCCAGTCCTTTCTTGGAGGTATCACTGTAGATCACAAAGCTCCCCGATCCATCTGGCACTGTCAGAACTGGTGCAGACACAAGTTTCTGCTTAAGCTCCTGGAAGCTACTCTCGCAAGTTGGGCTCCAAACAAAAGGGGTCCCCTTCCTAGTCAACTGAGTCAAGGGACTGGCTATACGAGAGAAGTCTTCCATGAACCTCCTGTAGTAGCCTGCCAAACCCAAAAAACTACGAATCTCGCTAACTGTCGACGGTCGAGGCCAACTGGTAACCGCTTCGATCTTTGCTGGGTCCACAGAAACTCCCTCACTGAAAACCATGTGGCCGAGGAAAGTCACCTTCTTCAACCAGAACTCACACTTGGAGAACTTGACATACAGTTTATTGGCTCGAAGAGTCTTCAAAACCCGATGCAAATGCTCCAGGTGCTCAGCCTCAGTCTTAGAGTAAATCAAAATGTCGTCAATGAAAACTATGAAAAACGTGTCTAAGAAATCCTTAAACACCCTGTTCATCAAGTCTATGAATACCGCAGAAGCATTAGTCAAACCAAAGGACACCACGATGAACTCGTAGTGTCCGTATCTGGAACGGAAAGCCGTCTTAGGGATATCACTATCCCTGATCCTCAACTGGTGATAGCCTGATCCAGGTCGATCTTAGAAAAGACGGTGGCTTCATGCAACTAATCAAACAAGTCATCAATCCTGGACAAGGGGTAACGGTTCTTGACTGTCACCTTGTTCAGCTTTCTGTAGTCAATGCAAAGGCGCATCGACCCATCCTTCTTCTTCACAAACAACACTGGTGCTCCCCAAGGTGACACATTGGTTTGGATGAAACCCTTGTCCAGCAACTTCTGCAGTTGTACCTTCAGCTCTTTCAGCTCGGCTGGAGCCATTCTGTAAGGGGCCCTCGAGATAGGAGCAGTGCCTGGCTCTAACTCGATGGCGAATTCTATCTCCCTGTGAGATGGAAGTCCAGAGAGCTCATAAGGGAAAACATCGGGGTACTTCCTTACCATTGGTTCGGAGGACAGGGAAACTTCTGGTTCTCTGGTATCTACTACGCTTGCCAAAATGCCTCAAGTACCCTGGCTGAGTAGTTTACTAGCCTTCATGGCTGAGATGACCTTGGGTATACATACAATTCCTGCCCCCTAAATTTGAAACTAGACCCAGAGGGAGGGTTAAAAACGACTTCCTTACCGAAATAGTCTATACTTGCATTGTTAGCAGACAGTCAATCCATGCCTAGGATTACGTCAAAATCTTGCATGTCTAACACTAGTAAGGTCACATCTAACATCTGGTTTGCTATCTCTATCTGACATGCCTTTATCTTTTCTTTAGACAACAGAACCTCTCCCGATGCGGTAGAAACCGATAGTACACTACCCAACGGTTCCACTTCTAAACCCATTTCTCAAACAAAAACTGAAGACCTAAAAGAATGGGATGACCCAGAGTCAAACAGTACAAGTGCGTAATGCCCCAAAATTGGGAGCGTACCTTTCACCACTGTACCAGCTCGCTCAGCCTCCTGACGAGTGGTGGAAAAAACTCTTCCCTGCTGGGAAGTGAGAGGCTGGTACGGGGTAGTCTCAATGGGTTTCCGAGGACAAGCATCAGCTGTATACCCTAGTTGTCTGCACCTGAAGCAGACTCCGCTCCCGGCCAAGCAACGACCTCGATGAACTCTCCCACAGTTGGGACAAACAGGCAGCTCTCTCAAGGTTCTCCCGGCTGCTGCAAGCTCTCAACGATGCCACTGGAAAACACCTCCTGACCTCAGATTTCGCTGCGGCGTCGTGTCAGACTGCAGCTCCACCTTCCTCTTCTGTCTAAGGGCCGACCCTCTGCCGATAGCCTTAGACGAATCAACTCTCTCATGCAGGCTCAAGTCTAGTGCCAGGCGTAAAGCATCAGCATAAGTGGTTGGTCTGAGGGCTCGGACAATACCCTAGAGGTCTAGTCTGAGACCTCTGACAAACTTCTCGGTCCTAGCCTCCTAATCCTTCACAACATCAGGGGCGAAACGGGACAACATGTCAAACTCGGCGTCGTACTGCTCCACAGACATGTCACCTTGTTCCAAATTCAGGAACTTTTGCTGCTTCGCGTACTTTACGTTGGCACACAAAAACTTAGCATAGAAGCTCTCCTTGAACTGCTCCCAGGTTATCTTGCTGACATCTCCACCCAGCATCCTCTCAGCAGTCTCCCACAACGCGGTGCCTCTGTCCTCCAGGAAGAAAACTGTGCACTAGACCTTTTGGTCCTCAGGGCACTTCATATACCTGAAGATCTTCTCAATAGAGGTCAACCACATCTGGGCCTTGGTGGGGTTGTCCATGGATCCATCAAACGTTTTAGGATTGTACTTCCTAAAGTCTCTCAGGTGTTTGGCCCCAGCCGACAGTTGAACCGACACGGACTGAGCTTCCACATGGACTGGAGGAGTGACGGTCTGGGCCTGAACAGGGGCGGCCTGGGTCTGTTGGGCAGCGAGAAAAGGGGCCAAAGCAGCTTGTAGCATGTCCTGATAACGCTGCTCCATCGCGGCGAGATCCGCCTGGGTCACCAGTGCGTTAGGGTTGGCTGCCTGCACAGGAGGTTGCTCCTCCGGCTGGGTACGTCCAGCTCCTCTGCCTCCCCTACCACCTTCTCAGCGTGCACCTCTACGTGGTGGCATCTTTTCCTGAAGTTTCACTAGAAGAACTTTTCACAAAACAACCACAATACTTATACTAACTATACTCATTTCATTCAGGCAAGATTGTAACTATAACATTTAGCAAGGCCTTAAGACATACCTGGCGAGTGACGAAGGACCGCATAGCCATAGGGGCAAATAAAAAGACACAAAACAAAAACTTACATCGTAAGCCAGTCTGCAGAACCTAGAACACTGGGCTCTGATACCAACTGTAACGACCCAACTCCTTATACTAAGTCGAAGCCATTACTAAATGTAAATAACAGAAATAAAGTTATAAAGTTTGGCTAAAACAAACAAAACCTCAAAATTTTATTTATTTAAAAACCAAATCAAAAGTAATGTTTGAAATGTAAACAAATACTAAAATCCTAACTCGGGCCTTATCTAATTTTAAAGAAACGAAATAACAAATAAAGAATAATTAAAACTCAAACACTCAAGGTTTAAACTCGGATGTAAAGAGAAAGCATAGATCCCTATGGCTCGCCACGGTCACTTCTGGTCGCTTGCTTGGGAGCAGTCGGCGGCATGGATCGGGTTTTCGGTTCATGAAGAGTGGCAGCTGGAGAGGCGCAGGTCGACGGATGCTTCGTTCGGGTCGCGGACGGCTGTTCGACGGAGGCACGGCGAGTGCCGGCTGCTTGTGGCAGCTCGGATTGGTCACGGCGGCGACAGCGGCGACGACGAGTCCCACGGTGGCTAGGGTTTCCAAGGGCTTTTCTCTTTCTCTCTTTTTTTTCCTCAAAGAAGAAGATGATAGTTTGCACGGGTTCCAAGGGCTTTTTAAACACCAACTTGGTCAAGATTATTTATCTATTTATTTAATAGAAATTTTCTTTCCAAATAAAACATACCAATATCTTAACCAATTAATCCAATTTTTTCTTTCTCCTCAACCCAATATTCTCAATCTTCAACAAATAACTTTTTATTAACCCAAAAATACTTAAATTACCCTCAAAACTGAATGAATTACATAATCACATATAATTACTCAAGTTCCTCCAACACATCCAAAAATTTCAAAACCACACTTAAGATAAATATGGTTTCAAAAAAATCTTGAGGCGTTACATAAAGAACATACTAGTTGATATAATACATGCGAATATCTCCAAAACAACCATTGATATTGTAGCAAGCTTTTGGGTTGCCATATCTTTGAAAAGATTTGGATCCTTATATGCTCTGATGAGATTATTGACTATGATGGATATGATCTACAAAATGTAAAGTGATATATTTATAAAGCTTCTCTTCCTAAAACCTCAAAATGACAGGGTGTTAGACAAACCTTAAAAAAAGTAAATCCATTGTGTCAATAATTCAAAATAGTAAAGGAACAACATTAATGATATTACTTTTAAACTATTTGTATTAGGGGTGAGCATCGGGCGGTCGGGGTCGGTTTTCCGACCAAACCGCCTCGAACCGACTACAAGTCAGCACGGAAGTATGAAAACCGGCCTCGACTGTCGGTTCTAACCAAACCGGTCGGTCCAACCGGCGGTCGGGTCGGTTCGGGTCGGTCGGTTTTCTTTTTTTTTTTTTCCTGTTTCTTATCCTCCTCCTCCTTCCTTTTCTATGTTTCTTGCTTTCTTTTTTATAAACAAACAATTTTAAAAACTAAGAATGACGTTATTATGTTTAATTTCACTTTTTTATTTTAATAAAAAAGTCTACGATATATATTCTATATTGTCTTAAAATCATATAATTGTGATTAAAAAATAAAATCAAGTTCTATTAATTTCAATGCTTAGTTCATAGGTATTACACAAATTAATAAAATAAACAACATAAAAATAAGAATCTAAACATACTACCAAAATGAAATATATATCAAATATTATAGGGTTAGAAACATCCAAGTTCAATTCAGTTCACCACATTTCTATTAATAGTCACAAATACAACCAAAGTATGAAACAAAAACACTATGATAATCTAGTCAATAGAAATATTACAAGTTTTGGATCAGAATTAGTTAATAATCGGTAATTGACAACTTATCGAAGTCTGGAAGGTCTTCAAGCTCCTTTTCATTCTCCATAACCACCCAAAATCCTACATAATCAATATGAAGAATTTACTAAATAATTTAAGATTTCAGTAAAGTTACACATTACAACTACAAAAGATATCATGTAAAGATTTGAAAATACCTTCTTCAAATTTTGAAGCCTCTTCCAATTCATGTCGAAATTGAAGATGTATTGGATCAGAATTTAGCCAATTTTGAGTACATATGAGAGCCTCCACTATTTTAGGAGCCAATGAGCAGCGTGATGAGTCAACAACACGTCCTCCAGTACTAAAAGCCGACTCAGACGCTACAGTAGAAACTGGAATAGCCAAAATATCTCTAGCCATTTGACCAAGAACCTCAAATCGATCACTGTTCATCTTCCACCACTGTAGTATGTCAAAATCACCTTCGGTCCTAACATTGGCTTCCAACAAATAGATATCAATCTCCGATGATCCCTGTTCGAAAGGTGTAGTAGAATCATCTTCAAATTCCTCAACAATCGTGTCGTAGACAAAATCTTCACCCACATTTTCATTCGAATCAAAATCAATATTAGCATCAAAGCCTGAAACAGTTTGTGTACTAGTTGTACTAGTACTACTACATCCTTGTCTACTCCCACTTCGAGTAGTACTATACTCATGAAAGAGACGTCTACAACATTGTTCCACTACATTTCCCATGGATTCAGCAACCTCGAGACCAAAAAAATTTTTCAAACAAAAAGATACAAATCTTAATTTCTTTCGAGGATCCAACACAATAGCAACATACAACAAAAAATTATTCTTTTCATTGTTTCTCCAATATTTCTCGAATTTTGCCTTCATGTTATTAGCCATTCCAACTAACAATGCATTTGCACTACCCGCATTCAAACGTATACAATTCTGAACCACTGTAATCTAATGGAAAACCAAGTTCGAAGTAGTATACAAAGAACCCGAAATCTTTAATGTGACATCATAAAATACTTTTAAAAATTGTATTAACATCCTAACATTTGTCCAATCTTCCTTATTCGGTGACATATCATGTCTATACGAGGCATCTTCATCTTCTAATCTATCAAAAGCTTTTTCAAACTTAACAGCAGCTTCAAGCATCATATATGTGGAGTTCCATCTTGTAGGAACATCAAGACACACATAACTCTTACAAGCAATTTTTCAAGTTCAATGCACTTTTTAAATTTCAAAAAACGAGCAGGAGAAGACCTTATAAATCGCACAACATATCGAATCCTATCAATACAATCATTATGTTCCTTAAAAGCATAAGTTATTATAAGATTCAATATATGGGCACAACAACGAACATGCAGAAATTCCCCACCAAAAAATAATCCTTTATTGAATCTCTTTAAAAGATAAGCAACAGCAGTGTCATTCGAACTTGCATTATCAACCGTCAAAGTCATTACCCTCTCAATGCCCCAATCCTTCAAATTCTTTTCAATGGTTTTACCGATAGTATCACCTTTATGATTCTCAATTGGAGAAAAACTAAGTATTCTCTTATGTAATTTCCAATCAGAATCAATGAAATGGGCTGTTAAGACCATGTAATTAATATTTTGTCCCGATGTCCAACAATCAGTGGTGAGAGAAACTCTTTACTTATTTTTTACAAACATGTCTCTCAAACAATTCTTCTCATTAACATACAACTTAAGCACATCTCTAGCCACAGTAAATCGAGATGGAACGACAAATCTAGTATGATTTCCACATGTTAATTTATCCACAAACTTCTTAAATCCCTTACCCTCCACAAACTTAAAGGGCAATTCATCAACTATTATCATCTCAACCAAAGCATCCCAACAACCCTCTAAGCTAAATGATTCACATACAAGTTGTGAAGAATTATCTCCAACTTTGTCTTTAGGTTTAAAAGCTAATGTCATTTGAGTTTGGTCTCTCTTTTTTTGGTAACGGTACTTTTTGCAATTTTCTAAATGATGTTTCATAGTTCAAGTACCATTACGTTTAGAATGACATGCATAAACAACTCCACCATATTTACATTTAGCACGAGGGTCATTAGGATCACCTTTAAGTCTCTCAAAGTGGTCCCAAACCATTGATTGTTTGACATTCTTCCTTATTTTTGGGGGACTTGGAACATCTTCTCTCCCATATGAATCAAGATCAACATCAATGGTTTTACGCTTGCCATCCATATCTTCGTCCCTTACGATTTTTGAAGCTTCACAACTCCCATCACACTCTAACTCCGTATCCGTTGAATCCATTTGATTTAACTGTAATGAGAGTAAAAAAAGATATTCCATTTTAGTGTGTGTGGGAAGAATAAAAGAAACCCAATACATATCTCCAATTATTTCACAAAAAAATAAAATTCAACTAAGACAATAGCTCATGAAATCGTATATAGAGGACAATAATTTAAATACTACAAAATGCTAAAGGGCTCATTTCTAGTCATTAATGGTCACAACACTAAAACTTATCAAATTTAACTATGATCAATAAATATCACCAAAACGTTTGTGTATAATATAATGAGCTACTTAGAGAATGAGTTAGATTTTCTTACTTAATCAACGATATAAATTTTAATCCAATCTCAAGTAGTGTTTATAAGCTTGATTTTGAAAATCCAAATGGTTAGAAACAAAACCTAAGTAATTGGCTTCGCACTAATTTATTTTCTTGTTTTCTATCAAGTTCTTCTAACAACTTCATCTTAAAATTATCCTCCACCATATACCAACCTAATAATCACCGGCACAGAAAAAGATTGGTGTTATGTGCTCTCACATTTTCATTCTTATAGTAGTTGCAAGAAAAGATTAAAAAAAATGCAACTATTATAAGGAACTAATATGAGCGCATTTGTGATCGAAACAAAGAATCCAATTGGACAATCAAATTTCCAAGTTGGAAGTTTCACAGAAAACAAAACACAAACAGGTAGAGAGCATTTTCATTCTTTTTCTTCATTTGCATCCGAAAATCCCTGACCCACAAGAGGGAAAATGAAACTGGAAATTAAGCAGATTGAGATGAAGATGAAGATGAAGGTAAAGGCAACCAAATTTTCATTCTTTTTCGGTTTTTCTTTTCCTTCTTCTTCTCACCCCTAGCATACACTGATACACATATATTTAGAAAGAAAAGGAAAAAAAAAAGCCTAACGCAACGGGTTGGGCGTGCGGCTGAGCGAACGAGTGTCGGGTTGGGCGTGTAGACGACGTGCAGACGGCGGCGATTACGGCTGATGGCGTGCGGACGGCCGGACGGGGATTGCGAAAACGATTGCCAAAGACGGGGACGGCTGATGGCGTGCGGACGACGGCGATTGCAAAAATGAGGAAGAATGGGTCGCGAGGAATGAGGACGAAAGAAACCTAAATTTACAAAATTATATATTTTAAAGAGGGAGTCGGTTCGGTCGGTTTACCAAACCGACCGACCTCCTATCTTGAACCGATCGACTCAAAGTCGGTTTTCATATTAGAAAACCCGAAACCCGACCACCCATTCTATTTTCCGCCCGCCCGACATCGGTTCGTTCGGTTTCGGTCGGTCGTTTCGGTTTTTCGGCCCACCATGCTCACCCCTAATTTGTATCTTGAAAAAATCGTCATTTAAAATAATTTCCACTATTTTTATTTTTTTTATTTTTAATTTTTAATTTTTGCATTTAGTAAAATTTTTAATTAAAAAATTTAACCATGGAAGGAACTAAAATTGAGGATGGAAAAATTAAGAAGAAAAAATTCTGCCATAAATGGGTCAAACTTAAGTCTAAGGTTAAAAATATCCAACATTTCATAAAAAATGTAAAGAGTAAAATGTTTTAAATTGTGGACATATATTAAATTAAGTTTGCAAGATGCTTTCTTGTACTCTAAATATCCCAATAAGTTATTAGGAAATATTTAGGTTAAGTTTGTTCGAATTACTCAATCGTTTATTTAATTTTTTTTTCTAGAAACAATTAAAATGTTAATAAGTAAAAGAGTAGGGAATATTTTATGATTGGTGGAGAATAAATTATTAAATAATAATTCTAATAAAAAGAGTAAAAAATTATATTACATGTGCATATATATATATATATATATATATATATATATATATATATATATATATATATATATATATATATATGTATGCACATGTAGTATAAAAACATATTTTCCTTTTGGTTATTTTCAGTAAACTTGTGAACCAATCCAATTTATAAAATTTTCATCAAATAAGTTAATAATGTGTGTATATATTGAGTTGAGGTTGGCTCGAGGCAATTGAATTCTTTTACGTCTCTAAGTTTTTTGAACATCGTTAGTACGAAGGGTATGGCAAATACTTTTAATTTTGACAATATGTATGCTTTGATACTTTCTCACACAACATTTATTTATAGCAATGTGATTGAGTTGGATTTAGGTCAGACATGATTTTAGACAAAGATCTCTAAGTGAGAAAAAATATTTTAAAAAAGACACATTTTTGTTATTATTGTCAATTTTACATCAAATTTAGTTTGTATTAGATAATATAAGCTTTTGATAATTTCTTTTAAGCGCATTTGGATGCATATTATGTACTTTTATTATATAATTATATTATATTTAGATTTTAAAAAGAGAAAAAAAAAAAAAGAAACGGGAAATAAGAACAAAATTTCAAACAAGTTTTTGTTTGTTTATCTTTTCTGAAAAGCAAAACAAAAACATATTAACATTATCAAACGAGGTTATTTAAAAAGCAACAAAAAAAAAATAGCAAAACTATTTATAGAGCTGTTTAAGAACCACTTCTCCAAGAAAACAAAGGAAAAAAAAATGTCACTCTCAATAAAACTTAAATTTAGTAACATAAGATCATCTTTATTGAATTTGGACAAATAATAACATTAATTTTCATGTAAGAAAAAGCAAATTCAATATGTTTTCAAATTTTATTTTAAAAATGCTCATAGATAACTAAAAAAAAGTTTGAGAAGTGGATGATAAACATAGAGACTGAACTTAAAGAACTATTAGAAGTATAAAGTTAGAATTGAATATTTAAAAATATACATACTACAGAGGTAAATTGGTATTTTGACTAATTCATATATAATTTTGGTTAAATTGCAATGGTATACTATTAGAATTTAATTTCAAACTTTCTTAAACATCCCAGACCCTTATTATAGGGACTATTTCTTGAGAACTTTATTGAAAGCCAAACTTTATAACTTTTTTCCAAATGATCCAAATTTATAATTTAACACATACTTTTAATTAGATTTACGAAGGGGTTCCATATATATTTTTTGCCAATTGATCCTATAAGCTTTAATTGAGATATAATATTATATTTAAGTGCTAAAATTTAGTTTGACTTCATGGTATTAATATAACTTATAGTTTTAGAAATCGAAAGTCCAATACTAATTAGAAAAAAATACAAGAACTAAAACAGCTATTTAATGGAATTAAAAGTAGAAAATAGAAATAAACAATAAGTACCAATAGTAACCTGCTTTACCTAGGGCTATATGATGCATTTATTGAAGCATCATTTGAGCCAACAGAAAGAAACATGGTTAAAACAGTAATATCATTAATATTATATACCAAACAAAAAGAATAATAATGAATACTTACACCCTTTTATTCTCACCCAAATTTACACATCATTTCTTTTTTTTTTTTAAAAAAAAAAAAAAAGGAAAAAGGGTTATTTGGTCATTTTTCTATGCATTTATTATCATTTTTCAGTTCTCAATCACTAATTGAAATTTATGTAATTTTGATCTCTATACCCCACTTATCATATACTTAAAATTTTATATTTGTACCTATCAAGTTCTTCTATAATCACCGTCTCTATCATTTTATGTTAAACAATAACTTACCAAAATTATGTAAATTATAACCTTAAAAAAATTATTTCAAATAGCAAATTATCGAATATATTTCCGCAAAATTTCAAAATCATAACCTTTTTAAATTCCATGCATCAAACGTATATAGCATGTATTTAAAATGTATTATTAAAAAAAATCATTGTAAAAACATTAAAGTATTTTGATTTTTTTAAAAAAATATATTTTTTCCTTAAGTGATGACATGTAGTATTTCTAAACTTTAATTAACAAATGTAATATTGAAGTCAAGTCATAGTATTACTTTAACTTGTTAAAATAATGATTATCATAATGTGAAGGAGCTAATTAGAAAGATTCAATACATAGGTTTAATTCAAAATTACAAATAGAAAGTTTAGAGTTCTAATAATTACAGATTAATTATTTTTTAAAAAGAAAAAAGAAAATTAATTTATAATATTAAACAAAAAATAATTAAAATTGAAAAGAAGAATGAGTAATATTTATAAAATTTTAATAATTGAAGGAACACAAAAACATATAAAGAAAACTGAAATTTAGGTAGTGGAAGAGAAATTAGGACCACAATAATCATAACAAAAATAGATAACATTTGATTAAATTAATTTTATTGTTATATATAAATTAGCAGGAAAATTAGCTATATATGATTTCTCTCCGACAGTTTATGATTTTTCATTAAAAAAAAAAAAAGGAAAAAGAAAAAGAGAAAAAACGAAACCCTAAGAATGATCGAGAGTACCGCGACGATCGTCTCCGGCAGCGGCGCGAGTTTGCTGGAACTGGTGGCTGAGGTTACCGATACTTGCGGTGACATTAACGGCCAAAAGTCCGTCGTAGTTGCTACCGCCGTCGAAGTTCCGTCGGAGCATCATCTGTTGTTGTTGTTGTTGTTGATCTCGAGGGAAAAATTGATCGTGATAAAGGCTGTGCGGTTGATCTCGAGCAAAATTGAACGCTGGCTGGTGGTTTCTCTGTCCATGAGGTACGGTAGAAAGGGCGGAAGGCGGTGAAATCAGGGTGGCGTGGTTACCAATCCCTACGTTTTGATATTTGGAGAGTTCAGATTTTGCGCAAGTGAGATCCATTTGGAGTTTACAGAGTTGGTGTTGAAGCAGAGAAATTACGCCTACACAGCCATAGACAGGGTCACGAAGGCGCATATCGGCTTCGTAAGCGAGCGAATTGACAGCGTCTTCTCTCTGGTGAGGATGTAATTCGTTGAGAAGTTTTGTTACATTACTAGCTCCGAATACCTTATGAACATTTGCGAATTTCTGTGGCTGATCCGGAGGAAAATACGGCGCAAAAACACATTCCGGTTGGCATTTTCGCCGGAGAAATTTGCAGGCTGCACAGGGGGAATTCGAGGAACTCGAAGCCATCTTCCAATTCCTCCTCTGTAAGAACACTCTATTAGACTTCAACATAACCAATCAAGCACATACACTTAAAGAAAAACCCTTTACAAAAAGGGGGTAAATCACTATGAATTAAACAACTATCATGTTATGTACTTGACTGCTTGCATTTCAATGAAACAATAGACTCAAAATCATCATTAAGAAAAAAGAGAGAAGAAAATCTGGGTTAGAGAACTGTTATACATGTTATGCACTTGACTTATTTGCTTCGTTTGTCTGTCTGTTTACAATAGAAAGAAGAAAATTTCCATATAACTCTGTCTATAGGAAAGATTTACCCTATAAATTGTGGATATGGGAAACACATGGGTTTAAAGAGCAAAGTTATTTCTGAATTGGGATTGAATCAAAAAAGGATTATGGGAGGAAATATTTTCCTTTTATACAGATAATATCTCTATAGAACAAAATAATCTTGATTTTCATGGTTGTTTTTCCATTGACGAAACACAATAGGAGTAGAAGATTTGGTTGAATCCAAAGATAGGTTTGTGAAAACAAAGAAGGAAAAGATAGAAACCGTATACCTTAGACCAAAGTGAGAGGAGAGAGAAGAAAAATGCAGAAACCAAAGAGGAAAAAGAGGGGGAAATCAAAATCTTACCCTTTTACAAGTGGGTTTTGAGAAGTTGGATCTCGTGAAGAAGAAAAGAGAAGCAAAAAGGAGATGGGTTTTTAGAGAGAGAAAGAAATTTTTTTTTTTTTTTGGTTCACTGTGATCGATGAATAGTATAATAAGAAAACATGGAAGAGAGGAGGAAGAAGAAGATCTGGTTGAAAATATTTAAGTACAGTCCCATTTTTCCAGTAAATGTTAAATAAAAATTAATAATAATAAGAAGAAAAGGGGGTTGAAAGAGAGAAGGGGGGGATAAATTTAAAGGATTTTTCCTAAAAAGGAGAGAAGGCAAAAGAGAATAAGAATGACTAAACAGAGTTGTCTCCATCATTCTTTGACTTCAACTTGTGGGAGAGATCTCTCAATCTTTTCTCTTTTTTTTCTTCTTCTTCTTTGTCAATGTCTCGGGATTTCCAAACACCTTTTTAAAAAAGCTTATAATATCTAATTACTTACATTACATCCATGCATGCATGAAAATTCTTTCCTTTTTCTTTCTTTTCTTTTTTTATAAATATTTTTGTTCTCACATAAGTTTTAGAGCAAAATATATTAGATTATTAATTATTGTTATTTTATAAGAGTGAGTTGGAGTTTTGCTTCCCCTATGTCTGGAGACACCTGTGCCCACTCTAAATCTCGGACTTTGAACACATTTAAGAAGTTTCAAGCTTCAAATAGATATATAAATTAGAAAAATAAGATAGCTTTTTATTGACGGGATGATAGAGTGAAATTAAGGGGTTTGACTTATTAGCTAAAATTCATGTTGATTAGGATTTAGTCTATTATGGATGAAAGTTCATCAATTGATTGTAGTCGAGACATGAGATGAGTTCATTATTTCTTTTTCTTTTAATTTTTATTTAATATTCAATTTCTTAGATATTTAAATTCACTATGGAATTTTTTAGACAAGATATAAGTTCACAGACGAGGCTTCATACAAATTATCATTTTTTTAGTCCAACACATCAATGTGAGGGAATTCGAAGAGGAGACTTCATGCTTAATAATAATTTTCTATATTAGTTGATGAGTTAAAAGACTCATTTTCAACAAATAGAAAGATATGATTTTTGTTAATAACTGAATAATTACAAGATTTCCGTTTTTCTAGCTCAAATCAAATCATCTTACGTGATATCATGATAAATTACCTTTATCAATAAACAAAAGTATATTAAATATTATATAACATATTCTTTTAAAAATGGTAATTTAGTTTATGGTAGAAATGACCATTGCGTGAAGTTAAGAACTTGGGTATACTAATACCATGATACTACTCTATACCGAGTTAATTCACTCCAACAGAAATCATGACCATTGTTTGGGTGTATATACATATCTTAATTTAAGAATAGATAGACAAACATTTTGAACAAAAATATATATAGGTAGGGGTAGCACCCATATTGAATAAAAAGCTTTGGAAATGTAACTTTCTTCATAAGTCATAAGTGGCTTTTTGCTCTCTCTCTCTCACACACAATTAATTTTGTTTTTTTGCTTTGTGATCCAAAAGTGGTTTATTATTATTATTGATTGAAGTCCAAGTTGGGTTTTTGATTAAAGCATGCAAGTGGTGAATATATATATATATATATACACAAAAGTAAATATATTATTAAGGGAATTTGGGGGAAAATGGAGTTGAGAATTTAGGGTTGGTAAAGTCATGCTTTTAAGGCAATTAATAGATAAAGGGGGTGGGGGGAAGAAATTGAATTGGTATGTGTGAATGTGTGTGGTTTAGGGTTTTTCCTCTACTTCTTCGCCGAGAAATGATTTCGCATACTCTTACAAGACCCCCGCATATAAAGATGGTGACCACCTATCACCATTATTCACCTCTTCAATGCATTCTTATTTTAACTTTTTTATTTTTACTTTAACTTCTTTTCTTTTTCTTTTTCTTTTTTCTTTTTCTTTTTCCTTTTCTCCTTATCATTATTTTCATTTTCTATTTGGAGTTTTATGCTTAAAGAGTTTTATTATATTATTGTTATTGATATTATTAATTTCTAAATTTTTAGGATTTTGTCAATGTGACTCTTTTAAGCTTTTAAAGTTATATTTAACAGTTTTTTGTGAACATTTGACTGCGTGTCTAATAGGCTCTCTCTGACAAATTTAAAAATTTTATAAACATTTTTTATCTTGTTTTCTTGCTATAACTTTCATCATCTATTTCAAGTTGAAAGGACTTAAGTTTTTAGAAAATCATTCTGTTAATGAAAATATTTATAAATGTTTACTTTATGTTGTGATAGAGGCAAATACACATCTAGAAAGTAGAATGTTGTATTTTATAAATATTTTCAATAAATTTTTATATAAAAAACAATCCTAATTTTTTATTTAAATTTCTTTGAAAAGATAGTTTTTGACTTTGTTTTTTTAAATTAGTAAAAATTTTTTAGAAAAAGAAATTTTTATAAACTTGTTTTTTTTCATACTAAAAATCATAAATAAAATGACTAAACATAATTGATTTATGAATTTAAATATTATATGTAATGAAACCCTAACTTTGTTGCATAGATTTTGAACTATTTGAAAGTACAAAAACTTAATTTTATAATTTAACTTAAAAGAAAAAAGGGAAATTAATAATTATGAAATGAGGTATATAGGAGTGATGTGTAAATATTTATAGAGACAAGTATGGGTAGGTTAGGTGTAAAGATGGATTTAGAGTTGAGTTTTGGTGAATATATAATTAAATTTAGAAAATTGAGGATAATGACTATAATTGTTTTCTGTGTAAGACATTGGGATCTAGACTACAAGTAATTAAATATTTAAGCAAAATATATATATATAGGCGTGTCTAAGGACTCAAAATATAATATAAAATATAATTTATAAAGTGAGAAAAATTAGAAAATAATATTTTAGTTCTTATAATTCATTTTGTAACAATGTTGAGTCCATATGCTTACTTTAACAAGTAGCATATGACGCACCTCTATATATATATATATATATATATATATACTATTTGTTTTTATGTTATTGGTTTCTTTTCAATCAAAATTTGTTAGTCTTTTGATATTTTATATATTCATGAAGGTTTTAAGAAACCATAATTTAAATTCATAGCTAAATTTCAAACAAGAATAATAAGGTTTTTTTTCTTTCAAAACTTTTGATTGAGTTTTGAAAACAATATCAGTGAAAGCAGCCAATGTTACATGTTGGAGCTTAATTTAAAATAATAGTAATAAATGATCATCAAACATACTTTTAATAATTATACATAAATTTTAAGAGAGTTTTTGGAACATTGAATTTACTATTATAATTAGTGTTAATTATAGTATGTGAGTCATAATAGTATATAGTTATAAAATTTTGTGGTTGAGGTATATACAATTTTAGTGTAGGTCATAATAATTTATATTAAAGACTATTTTACCATAAGTAGAAAATCATAAACATTGTAACAAATAAAGATTTGAAATTGGAACATTGTAGTTAATTAAAGTAGGTTATAATAGGTGAAATATCCATTAATATAATTAACCAATCATAATAATTCTTGAGTAAAAATGTGGGAAGAGTTAGAAGAAAAAAATATGGATGCATGTTATTGTTTGTGTTGATATGCAAATTTAGTCTATTTTTGAATAATATGCAACAAATTGAAAGTGGTAGGTTTAGTTTAGTTATGAGAAAGGGAAAAGAAGAATTTTGTTATTTAAAATTTAAAAAGAAAGGAAAAAGGAAAGGAAAAAAGAGTGTCAGAGTGAGAGTGAGGAATTGAAGAGTGTATGTAATGTCTGTGTTGCGAAAAGACCCATCCTCCTATTCTCTGCCATAACTCTGTCCTCAGCTATCTCTATTCTCTATTTCCTCCCTTTCCCAATTTTCATTACTTCTCATTTCCCCCCCTTTTTCTTTTCTTTTTTCCAATTTAATATTTACATCTATTACAAATTATGATTTAATTACAATATGGGTAAATGTGGTAATACATACAAGTATAGTTTTTCTTTTCTTTTCTTCTTTTTATTTTACATCACACACCTACCCTTCTTCATTAACCAACTTTTCTCTTACTCTTGAAGACATTTTGTTTGGTAATAGTCTGTATTTCTAACTTTTGATTTATTTTGAATCTTCAACTTTGCAATTTGTAACAAATTTGACACTGTTGTGAAACTATTATCAACATTAGTTAACTTTTTTATGCTAATAAATAAATCAAAAGTATTGATTTTTTTTTTTTAAGACTTTTAAGATAGAGATGAAATTGTAATGTATTTAAAAGGTAACAACTAAAATGTCCTAAATTTGAAAGTTCGTAGACCAAATTATTAAAATTTAAAATTGTATGATTAAATTACTAAAAAATATTTAGATCCTAAATCGTGACTTTTTTTCTATATATATATATAGAAAGAGTCACTTATAATCTTTTTCACGATCACTCCATTTTATGAGATCATATGATTTATAATTTAGACATTAGTGTAGTCAAATTAGTATTTGATGTTCAATCTTCTCAAATCTTTATTGTTCAAGAGTATATTTTGAATTATTTAAATCAGTTCAAAATTATTTTGAAGCATATCTTAATTACTTAAAAGTTAACTTTATATTCAATTTTACATTTTTAAATTTAATTTTTTTTATTATATTAATTCATTTTGAATTATTAAAAATACATTTTAGAGTGATCATGACAAAAGTGACTTTAACTATTTTTTAGAGTTACTCTAAAATATGTCATGTCAATTTTTATCAAAGATAAAACTTGATAGACTATTATAATAGATACTAATCTAATAAGTGGTCAACAACCTTGGATAGAAAAAAAAAAACAAAAAAGAAGAAGAAAAAAAGGTTATATCTATAAATAACTCATACTACTTTATTTGAACACAAGCATATTATATTATATTATATATATATGATATGAGTAAATAAAAAAGATACTTTCGATGAGTATAGTGTGAGAAAGGGGTTTGTGCGGCAAAAATGGAAAGTGGTGAGGTTATGGAGTGAGGAATAGCAGGGAGGATGAAAAGACAAAAGAGAGACGAACTTTATTTGGCACTACTATTTTTTCTTTTTTATTTTAATTTTTAAATACCAAGTCAATATTAATAATGCTTATTATATATATACACACACACACACATGCTCTATTATTGTAGCAAAAATGAGAAACCCAACAGCCAAGGTTTTTTTTTTTTTTTTTTTCTTGAAACATATTTTTCAAAATTGAGGAATCAAAAGTATGGATTTTTCTGTGGTCTCAAAAACACATCAACGTATTACTAAAATATAAGGGACCAAAGGAGATAACTTTCCTGTACAAAAATGGAAAGTAAGATGGATTACAAAGGAAAACGCCTAAAAAGAGTAATTTGGAACCTAAAACACCAACTAGAGAGTGATATGTTATGAGTAATTTTGCAGCTGAAGATAAAATCTAAAAACTGAGACAGGATGAACCCAATAACGACTGTTGAAACTCGAGGTCGATACTACTTTGGAATCTTAAAATCCCAAAACAACTAGACTAGGGAAACAAACAAAATTAGGCCCTCCAAACCTATTTGTCCATGCACCACTACTGGAGGGCACTTGCTTCATTCCCCTCCCATTGGCCCAACTCGTGATTCAAAAGCAATGTAAAAAAAATGGTATGGTCTGATAACTTATTATTATGTAGATTGTCTATGTTTATAACTTTACCATGAGCTAAACCATGAGACATGAAATATGTAGATTTTCTATTTCTCTATATTTGATTATTATGTAGATTGTCTATGTTTATAACTTAACCATGAGTTGTTGAGTTTGTAAATCTTAGGGTTTTTATGTAGCTTTTGGATAGTTCAAGTTGTTTTAATTGTTTTTCACTACGAGAAATTTGGCCAATGATGTCGGTTGGATTGCACATTAGAAAGGACCTTGAGCTCAAACGATGGTGCGTGAATATTAAACTTCTAGGTCTATGGTGATATAAGTGGTCTGCAGTATTAAACTTCTAAGTGCATAATTCTCTTTGTTTTGCATGTTATCTTTTTTCTACGATACAAATCCACTGTCGATGATAAGCAAAGGTCAAGTGAGATTTCTTTGGCCATAATTCTCCATCGATAGAACAAATGGTTTAGTAAGATTTAAAAAGAGGATTAGAATTTATTACCGAGAATTTATATTATATGGCAAAATTGACTAACTTATTTACAAATATAGCAACTATTTGTAAGAATATGCAAAAATGGCAATTTGGTATAGGATTAAAATGCATGCATAGAGTTATTTGCATATGTTGTTGTATTTATATATCTCAAAGCATGTCCAAATGTTTTTCTCTTTCTTTTTAGGAAAGAAATTGAAGTTGATCATTTACAGACATTTCAAAGAGAGCCAAATTTAATTTGTTGATATCTTTGTGCTTTTGGAATCTTGATTGGTTGCATGTATCAATGCACACAACACTTTGGAGTAGATTAAATTGCATACAAATTAACCTAATCCCTTGGTTTTTTTTTTTTTTTGCAGAACCTCTGTGGAATCGACGAGCCACACGTTATGTGGGGGTGTAATAAGCATTTGACTTCTTTTTTCCTTGGTGTTCCTTTTTGGTTTCGGGCGAATGTTGGAGCCCAGCAGACCGTTGGAATGGGGTGATCAAGGTGTTGAAAGGGTCGGTCTGAGACGTTGTTGCCATCCCTTTTGTGGGGTGTTTGTAATTACAGAAACCTTTTTAAGAAAAGCGGGTAATGCCCGGCAGCGCAATATTTTGCTGAACAAGATCTCTTTTTCATGTGGAGGAGTTTGTTGGTGTTGGTGGGGATGGCCAGGCGTCGTTGAGGAGGGAGAGCCCGAGGCGAGTCATGAGGTCTGGGTGCCGCCTGATGTTAATTTGTTTTTGAAAGTTTAACTCTGATGCTCTGTGAAACGATGTTGAGGAGGTTGGGTGGCATTAGTTGGGTTGTCCATGACTCTTCTTGATGTCTCATCCTTAATGGTTGTGAGAGAGTTGGGTTCAAGTGGCCCGGAGATTCTTGAAACTTTGTCTATGTTATCATTTTTAAGCATAGGTCTCTTCTCCATGTGGATGTGGAGTCTTGATTGTGCTAATCATATAAATGCCATTTAGTATAAGTTTTTGGTTATGGCGGAGTTCTCGACTTTTGTTGCTGAGGTGGAGTTGTGGGTTGTGTATGTCTATGTTGTTTCTTTTGACGGGTGTGTGTTCTGTGAATGGAGTCATTCATTGTTTTTGACTTGTGTCGAGTTGTATGAGGATTGGGCAGATTATTTGTTTCTAATTCTTCTTCTAACTCTGAAGTAGTGGTTAGGTGTCCTTGTTATATCCAAGATGCTCTCTTCTACCTTTCCGAAGAAAGTTCGTGGTTGTGGTTAATTCCTTTGAATGAATTCTTTTTTATAAAAGAAAAAATCGGATTCAAATCTCAAATTTGGTACCTCAACAATTTGGCAAATAAACTTTAAACACACCTAGATTTTATATATACCATCAATTTTTTTGGAGTAGAAAGAGCCCTTATAAGCTTAATTTTTTAAAACAAAAAGCTAAATTGTTGGTGAGTAATAACCATTTGTTTTTTGTTTTTGAAAACTATGTCTATTTCTTATCAATTTCCAGGAGTTCGACACATCCCCTCACATGGGATCGTCCTTGGAGGATGACACTTCAAGTTAGTCTCATTACTTGGATGACACTTTATAAGATTACATGAGTTCGCACTAATACTATTTTTTTTTATAAATGTCGCTAAACCCACTCGTAGGACACGTGAGTACTCCCAAAACATGGAGTTGGAGAAATACGTCTACAAACATGGAAAGATTCCAATCTCCATCACACAAGGAGCAGAGAAGCTAAACTCTCCACATGTCGTCCACTTCAGCAACACTATCGGTGTTACCATGAGAGATAAATTTCTAGTTTGTTGCCTTAAGTTTGCTAATGTTCCACCAGAATATATTGAGATTGTTAAGGGCACTTTACAGGTAGTTTATTAGTTTACATCCTAACCTACATATATAGAAACCTAATCCATATATTCTTTACTTTCTAGCGCTATTTTGTGCTTGATTTCACAAATCATGCACTTAATAGATTCGTTGAACATCAAATGTTAACATCTTTCAAAGAATACAAAGGAGACTTGCATAGACATTTTAAGAAATGTGGCGACCCTAAGCAAGCAGATGCCAAACTAGCTACCAGATTGAAGAATCGTTTGGAAGGATTGACACTTCCTTTGCGATCATTATCTAAGTCAACAATTTTAGGTGATTTACATCGTTTAATGTATTGTGATTGCGTTATAAGTACTTAATTAGGAGAAACCATGTACCATTTACATCTTCTATGTATCTTTTTTGTTGCATGTAGGAGCAATCAAGGACCAACAAGGCTACTAAAAGGAAACAACCATATAATCATAGTAGCGGGTCCAAGTCATTCCTACAATGATAATCTGAGCTTAGTGAACAATAAGGCCAACCGGTGGAACGCGTGGAGCTATTCAAAGAAACCCCACCAATAAGAGTAGCCAATTCGTGAATCAAGCAACCAAGGACCCATATGTAAGATGATTAGATATTGTGGTTTTATTTTTCTAGTTTAATTTAGTGCATAACTTCACTATTTGTGTGCAGAATCAAATGGAGGAATTACTATATGCACCCACTCCAGAAGGTTCTTAACCACTTTCTGGGGATGAAATATGCGAGATGGTTTTGGATAGACGATCGGGTTATTCAAAAGATCTTGGTTGGGGCCCCAAACCCAAGTCAAGGAAGGGTGTGGTAGTAGCAATTCATCGAGTTTCGTGTCTCAAGAAATGCATGAAAGGGAGGTGATGGAACTAATAGTTGGTTTTGAATTCTGATAGTTGGTTTTGGTTGTCTTGCAGTTATGGTAGCCTTTAAACCTAGTTTTTGCATTCGAATGATTGGTTAAGTGTAACGAGTTTGTATATTGAATTTCTATTGTTATTACAGTTATAGAAACAGTAAAAGTTGAGAGGTTGGGTTGTTATGAGGTGTGGTTTGATCATGGAATGAGTTTGAGGGGGTGAGGGCGGGCTTAAACGTCACTTTCAAGGTTTCAGTGTAATTGTTACATTGGGTGGCACATTGAAGTGAGTTTATGTGTAAGAAGTTAGTGTATTGAGTCTCTATTATTGTTACATTTATAGTAAGAGTGAAAGTTTAGAGGCTGTGTAACGTCCCAAAATATGGTAATTTTAATTTTCATTATCTTAAGTTTACTTTTGGAATTGTTGAAATTATTTTGGGGTGTCATTGAATTAATGATTGAAATTGTTTGTTTTAAGTGAATGTTCTTGGTTGTTTTAATTTTGGTGGATTTATATATTTGGTAAGGGAGGGGGGGAATTATAATTAATTATATATATGTATATATAATTAATTAAATTGTGAAAATGATAAGAATAATTATATTATTGGGAATAATATGATTATTTAAGAAACGATATTTTTATTTTGGGAGAAAAGAATAAAAGAAGATAAAGGTAGTGATTTGATGGGAAAAGTTAATGATGAAAGAGAATGTTTGAGTTTAAAAAAGAGATTTGGTTGGTTTTAAATGAAGAGAGAGAAGGAGTTGGTTATTAGAAAAAGGAAAAAGAAAAGGAAATAATAATAATTATATTATTATTTTGTTTAAATAGGGTCTCGTAGTGCGTGCTTTACTATTCACCTCTCTTTCATTGTCAAACCCTAGCTCATCTATCTTCTTCCTCACACCACAAAAACATAGTCGCCACCATCTCCGTTGTGCTTGTCTCTGTTCGGTAGCCATCCACGTTCGTCTTTCGCCGAGCTCTTCGTCCATCTCCGCCTCACACATCGATCAGTAACTGTTGGCCATCGTTCGAATCGTTGTCCAATCATAAGTCGTTGGCCATCGAGTGATCGTTGTTCGTCCATCGGTCGTCACACCACCTCCGTTAACGTCACCGACCAAGTCTCCAACCAACCCATCCTTTATCGTCAGTAAGCTGAGCCACAAACCTGTTTTTGGTTCTAACTTTTTCCACCTATTTTGGTAAGTTTTGGTAAGTTTGATTGAGTTTTGGTTAATGCCCAACAAAGATTTATTTGAACCCTAAATAATTTAATTTTGGATTAAATTGGATTATTTTTTTCATAAAGGACTAGTTAGATCAATTTGGGAGTTGGTGCTATGGATTTATTTCCTATATTAAGGTGGAATTCAATTCGAACTCAACTTTGGGTAAGTTGAATTAAATTGATTTTTGGATTTTTAATGTAACGTCCCAAAAATTTTGAGGTATGTTCTCAACATAATTACTTTATGTTTTGAGAATTTAATTTGTTGAGTGTTAAGTTATTTAAGTTTGGGAAAGGAAAAGAATATATATTTTATAATAAGATAAGATAATATAATTGTAACGACCCAACTCCTTATACTAAGCCGAAGTCATTACTAATTAAAAGTTAAATAAAATTTCTTAATTTAAAAATAGAAAATAAAACAAAACCTCAAATACTCATTTAAAAATCATAAACAATGTACATAAAGATAAAATTAAATAAAATCCTAACTCGGGCCTTATCTAATTTTAAAGAAAAATAAATAAAATAAAATAAAATAAAATAAAATAAAATAAATGCATCTGATCAATGACATAAGGTGGAAACAAAATGATCCTTATGGCTCGCCACAGTCACTTCTTGTCATTCGCCAACTTCCCTCTGCCCTTACCTCAACCTATAAAATTAAACAAGAAAGAGTGAGTATAAAAATATACTTAGTACGGGACCCACTACTAGTCCCGCTAGGTGCCTGTTAACTTCCTATTAGAGTCTTGTAAAGTGGTACTCCTAAACTGGCACATTCTCAAACATTTGCAGATCTGTGATCCCGTAGGAACATATCTGGTATTCGGTGAACCAAAAGGAACACCTAGGACAAACTGGTCTTTAGTGTACCCGAAGGAAACACTAAGACAATCAGACTGTGAGTGACCCCGTCGAATCACTCATAATCATGTCTATGTTTATGTCATACTGGATTGGTGATCCCGTTGGATTACAAAGTCATAAAATGTGGTGATCTCGAGGGACACCCATGCAAGTACGACTCTAATAGCTAAAGCTAACAGCGCAACCTAACCATAGCATGTAACATAACATACATCATCATAAACATGGCAATAGTATTGATCATATCATTCTTAATCAAACATTTTCTTCGAAAACATAACACAGTAGTCATCATCAACATACTATCAATAATAAACATATTAATAGTCATCGTCATCAATCACTCATATAATGACAATCATTATCAATAGCATCAAGTTATGCATTTCAGCTAACGTTAATACATAATCATAAATACATGCAGTCTCTTAAATTCAATTCGAAGGTCTAGTAGTAGAATCTCTTACTTGGAGATTAGTTAAAACTGAAATTATCCTAACAGTCACGGTCAAGCATCTCAACAGTCAAGTCCTAAACATAAGGAAACCCAATAACTAAAATTAATAAATTAGTTCTCAGTCGCTTAAGGATCAAATTCCAATTATTTCCACTTATCCAAAGTTGAAGATGAACCCAAATTTATCATTGGTTTAGGAAAATTCTACAATACAACTCCCAATTGATCTATCATGAAAAAATAATTCAATTAAATACGTAATTAAATTATTTAGGGCCCAACTGATTCTTTCTTGGGCATTAACCAAAATCCAACTCAAACTTACCAAAAAAAATATGTGAAAAGGACAAAAAATAGACTAGGTGGCACAAATGGCTTGGTCAAAGGGGGCTCGGCTCGGTTGGAGGAAAAAAATGGCTTGCAGATGTAGGACGACTCGATAAGGACCGACTCGACGGCTGAGAGACGGCTCGACGAGAAGACACGTGCGCGGCTGAAAGAAAATGGATGCATGACTCTGGCAGCTACATGTGTGGCTTGTAAAACGATTGGTGCGTGCGACTGAAGGACGCTGACGAAAAGCGACGAAACGCGACGGGGAGTCGCGGTGGACGACTGTCGAAATGCAAAGACGGCTCGATGATAGTGGCTACTTGGTGGACGACGCGACGGAAGCGACTTGTGGTGGCTGATGAAATGCAAACGGCGACCGACTGCGGTTCGACGGCGTTGCACAAACGCTAAGGCGAGGATGAAGGAGAGGATCGACTTCACGAATGATGCGGCGGAAATGACTCTCGACTAGGGCGGACGCGGACGACTTGGTTCAGCGAAATGGCTGGCTTACAAAACCCACGGCACGGAGGATGGTCAATCGACTCGATCTCCTTGCGGTGATCAGCGGAAGTCAGGCGCGACAGTTGAGATTAGGGTTTTTTTTTTAGAGTTTCCTTGGGGTTGCTTGAGGAAGAAGATGAATACTGCTCTTCCCAAGGAACCTATTTAATGCATTAATAATAATAAATTATTATTATTATTATCTTTTCTTTTCCCCAAATAAAATCTCATACTCTCTTTCTTCATTTAAAACCCAACAAATCTTCTCTTTTTAAACTCAAATTTCCCTCTCTCTCTAACCCGTCACCTTCATCTTTCAAAAGTAAATATCCACATAATACAATTATTTTAACTTCATAATCAATTAATTATACAATCAAATATATAATTAATCAAATTTTCTCAAATACAAACAATTAAATAATATCTAATAAGTCCCAATTTCTACCAATAAAATATTTCAACAATTAAATAACACCCGAAAATCAAAATTTAACTTAAGATAATTACAACTAAATTACCTTAAATTTGGGGCGTTACAATCTTCCCTCCTTTGAGAAACTTTCGTCCTCAAAAGTTCTAATCCACGAACAGCTCAGGGTACTGGGCTCTTATGTCATCCTCTCTCTCCCATGTGGCTTCTTTAACTCTGTGGTTTCGCCAAAGAACTTTGACCAGTGCAATCCCTCTATTATGGAGCATATTGACCTCTCTTGCCAAAATCTCAACGGGTTGCTCCTCAAAGCTCAAGTTCTCATTAATTTGCAATGGCTCAAAGTCAACTATATGTGTCAGGTTTGTGACATACTTCCTCAGCATAGAGACATGGAATACATCATGAACTGCAAAAACGTCGGAGGCAACGCCAAACGGTAAGCTACGGGGCCAATCCGCTCAAGTTTCTCAAATGGCCCTACAAAACGTGGACTTCACTTTCCCTTCTTCTCGGACCTCAAAACATCCTTCATAGGTGCTACCTTCAGAAAAACCATGTCTCCACAACAAACTCGAGATCCTTATGCCGTTCATTGGCATAACTCTTCTATCTGCTCTGAGCTGTCAGCATACGAGCTCTTATCTTCTATTTGGTTGCATTGGTAGTCTGAACTAACTCAGGGTCTAACATTCTTTGTTCACCAACCTCACCCCAATATATAGGAGACTTACAACACCTAGCATACAGAGCTTCAAATGGTGTCATGCCAATGGTAGCCTGGTAACTATTATTATAGGTGAACTCCACCAAATGCAAATAAGAGTCCCAACTCCCTGAAAACTCTAGCACACAAGCTCGCAGCATATCTTCCAAAATCTAGTTCAACCTCTCTATTTGACCATCAATATGAGGGTTAAAGGCTGTACTGAAATCCAACCTCGTGCCCAATGCAAGCTGAAGTCCTTTCCAAAACTTTGATGTAAAACGAGCATCTCTATCAGAAATGATAGATACAGGCACTCCATGCAGTCTCACTATCTCGGTCATATATAAATGTTCCCACTTACTGGCAGTGTAAGTGGATTTTCCAGGAATAAAATGAACTCACTTCGTGAACCTATCAACAACAACCCAAATCACCGAATAGCCATTTAGCGTTCTAGGCAATTGTTTAATGAAGTCCATCGACACACTCTCCCATTTCCACCTTGGCACACTCAAAGGTAATAACAAACCTGCTGGCTTCTGTCTTGATGCCTTCACCTGTTGGCACACCAAACATTTACTGACGAAGTCTGCCACTTCTCTCTTCATATTTCGCCACCAATAGACTCGCTTCAAATCCTGGTACATCTCGTGCTGCCAGGATGCATGGAGAATGGGGAGCTATGGGCCTCAGTCAAAAGTTCCGTCTTAACTGCACTATCTGCTGGAACGCATAAACGCCTCTCATACATAAGTTCACCATCAGAGGATATAGAGAACTCCTTAGCTTACACTACTTCTGCTAGGCAGCGCTTCTCAACCAAATATAGGTCATTTAGCTAAGCAACAATAATCCTCTGTCTCAATGCCGGCTGCACTGACAACTGAGTCAACTGTGAGGTAACTTCTCATACTGAAACAACAATGTCAACTTTCTCAAAATCTCTAAGCAAAGGAGCTTGCTTGGTGATAAGCGCAGCTGAATGTGATACCTTCCTACTAAGTGCATCAGCTACCACGTTCGCCTTACCTGGGTGATACAGAATCTCGCAGTCGTAGTCCTTTACTAACTCAAGACATCTTCTCTGTCTCATGTTCAACTCCTTCTGGGTGAAGAAGTATTTCAGGCTCTTATTGTCAGTAAAAATCTGTATCTTCTCACCATACAAGTAGTATCTCCATATCTTCAGTGCAAAAACCACTGCTGCCAACTCTAGATCATGGGTAGGATAGTTCTGCTCATGACTCTTCAATTGATGAGAGGCATAAGCAACGACCTTACCTTGGTGCATTAAAGCACAACCCACTTCTTTCTTGGAGGAGTCACTATAAATCACAAAACTTCCAGACCCATCTGGCACTTTAAGGACTGCCGCAGTCACAAGCTTCTTCTTAAGCTCCTGGAAACTACTCTCACATGCTGAGCTCCAAACAAAAGGAGTCCCCTTCCTGGTCAACTGAGTCAACGGACTGGCTATACGAGAGAAATCTTCCACAAACCTTCTATAATAACCTGTTAAACCCAGAAAACTACAAACTTCACTGACTGTAGATGGTCGAGGCCAATTAGTGACAACTTCAATTTTCGCTGGGTCTAAAGAGACTTCCTCACTGGACACTACGTGGCCATGAAAAGACACTTTCTTCAGATAGAACTCGCATTTAGAAAACTTAGCATATGGCTTATTGGCTCGAATAGTCTCCAAAACCTAATGTAAGTGCTCCTCATGCTCAGCCTCTGTCTTGGAGTAAACCAAGATATCGTTGATAAAAACTATAACAAAAGTGTCTAAGAAATCCTTAAACACCCTGTTCGTCAGATCCATAAACACAGCAAGAGCATTGGTCAAGCCAAAAAAAGACATTACAATGAACTCGTAATGTCCATATCTGGAATAAAAAGCAATCTTAGGAATATCACTGTCTCTAATCCTTAGCTGGTGATAGCCTGAACGTAAATCAATCTTAAAGAAAACAGTGGCTCCTTGCAACTGGTCAAACAAGTCGCCAATTCTGGGTAAAGAATAGCAGTTCTTAATTGTCAAATTATTCAGCTCTCTGTAATCAATGCAAAGACGCATCGATCCATCCTTCTTCTTCACGAACAGTACTGGTGCTCCCCAAGGTGACACACTAGGTCGTATGAAACCCTTGTCCAGTAACTTCTGCAACTGGACGTTCAGCTCCTTCAACTTAGTTACTGCCATTCTATAAGGAGCTCTAGATATTAGGGCAATGTCTCGCTCTAGCTCGCTAGCAAAATCGATCTTCCTGAGAGGTGAAAGTCCTGTAAGCTCATCAGAAAAAACGTCGAGATATTCTCTCACCACCGGCTCAGATGACAAGGAAACTTCTGGTTCTCTAGTGTTCGCTACGCTGGCCAAGGTACTTCAAGTATCTTGGTTGAGTAGCTTTTTGGCTTTCATAGCTGAGATAACTTGGGGTAGGATCACAGTCCCTGCCCCCTAAAACTTGAAACTAATCGCTGAAGGAGGGTTAAAAACTACCTCTTTACGGGAACAGTCTATACTTGCGTAGTTGATAGACAACTAATCCATGCCTAGAATCACATCAAAATCTTGCATGTCTAAAACAAGCAAAGTTACATCTAACACATGGTTTGTTATCTCTACTCGACATGCCTTTATCTTATCTTTAAACAACATAACTTCTCCTGATGGAGTAGAAACAGACAATATACTACCCAACAATTCTACTTCTAAACACACTTGCCGAACAAAAACTAAGGATATGAAAGAATGGGATGATCTAGAGTCAAACAATAAAAATGCTAGTGCCCTAAGATTGGGAGTGTACCTGTCACCATAGTACTAGCTTGCTCGGCCTCCTACAAGTAGTGGCAAAAACTCTTCCCTATTGGGGAGTGAAAGTCTTGTTCGAAGTAGTCTCAAGTAGTTTCTGAGGACAAAAGTCAGCTCTATGCCCTGGTTGCTTACACCTGAAACAATCTCCACTTCCTCCCAAGCAACGACCTCCATGAGATCTCCCACAGCTACGACAAACAGGTAGCTCTCTCAAAGTCTTTCTTTCAGCAGAAAGCTCCTAGCGATGCTGCTGGAAAAGACCTCCTGACCTCATGTTCCTCTGTGGTGCTATAGCAGGCTGCAACTCAGCCTTCCTCTTTTGACCTGGAGTTAACCCTCTTTCTACAGTCTTGGATAAACTGGCTCTCTCGTGCAGACTCATATCCACTGCCAGGTGCAGTACATCAGCATGGATGGTTGGCCTGAAGGCTCGAACAAAACCCTGGAGATCTAGTCTGAGACTTTTAACGAACTTCTTAGTCCTGGCAGCCTCATCCCCCACTACGTCAGGAGCAAAACGGGATAGCATATCAAACTCTGTGTCATACTACTCCATAGTCATGTCACCTTGCTCTAGGTTTAGGAACTCTTGCTATTTAATGTACCTCAGGTTGGTAGAGAAAACTTTGGCATAGAAGCTCTCCTTGAATTGCTCCCAGGTTATCTTGCTGACATCATCACCCAACATCCTCTCAGCAATCTCCCACTAGCCGGTACCTCTATCTTTCAAGAAGAAAATAGCGTACTATTCCTTCTGGTCAATAAGACACTTCATGTACCGGAAAATGGTTTCTATAGAAGTCAACAACATTTGGGCCTTGGTGGAGTTATCCATGGACCCGTTAAACGTCTTAGGATTGTACTTTCTAAACTCTCTCAGATGTTTAGCCATGGCTGATAGTTGGTCTAGCACGGGCTGGGGATTTATTGGAGCTAGAGGATGGACGGTCGGGGTCTGCTTGGCAGCATGAATCGGGGCTAAAGCATCTCTTAGCATATCCTGGTTTCTCTTCTTCATGGTAGCGAGATCTGCCTGAGTGACGACTGTAGTAGGGTTGGCAGCTTGTACGAAAGGTAGCTCTTTAGGCTGGGTACGCCAGCTCCTTTACCTCCCCTACCACCTCTACGTGGTGGCATTTTTCCAAAATTCCACCAGTAGAAGTTTTCATAATACAGTCATAACATTCATACATTAACTAGTTTAATTCAGGCAATGTTATAAACATAACATCATCTTAATCATAAAACATACCTGGCGAGTGATGAAGGACTGTATTAACCATAGGGGTAAAAGCAAAAACAAAGATTTACATCGTAAGTCAGTCTGCAGAACCCAAAAACTTAGGCTCTGATACCAACTGTAACGACCTAACTCCTTATACTAAACCAAAGTCATTACTAATTAAAAGATAAATAAAATTTCTTAAATTTAAAAATAGAAAGTAAAACGAAATTTCAAATACTCATTTAAAAATCATAAAAAATGTACATAAAGATAAAATTAAATAAAATCCTAACTCGTGCCCTATCTAGTTTTAAAGAAAAATAAATAAAATAAAATAAAATAAATGCATTTGATCAATGACATAAGAAGAAAGCAAAATGATCCTTATGGCTGGCCACGGTTACTTCTTGTCATTCACCAGCTTCCCTCTGCCCTTACCTCTACCTCTGCCTATAAGATTAAATAAGAAAGAGTGAGTATAAAAATATACTCAGTAAGAGACCCACTACTGCCTGTACCCAAAGGAAACACTAAGACAATCAAGCTGTGATTGAACCCCTCGAATCACTCATAATAATGTCTATGTCTATGCCATACTGGACTGGTGATCCTGTTAGACTACACAGTCATAAAAGGTGGTGATCTCGAGGGACATCTATGTGGGTACGACTCTAATAATTAAAGCTAACAACGCAACCTAACCATAACATGTAACATAACATACATCATCATAAATGGCATTAATGGCTTGGTCAAAGGAGGCTCGGCTCGACTGGAGGCAGAAAACAGCTTACGGATGTAGGGTGGCTCGGTAAGGATCGACTTGGCGGGTGAGAGATGGCTAGGCGTGAAGACACGCGCCCAGCTGAAAGGAAACGGCTGCGTGACTCGGCGACTTCGTGCGTGGCTTACAGAACGATTGGTGCGCGCGGCTAAAGGACGGCTAACAGAAAGCGACGAAACGTGACAGGGAGTTGTGGCGGACGACTGTAGAAACGCGAAGACGGCTTGACGACGTGGCTACTTGGCTGACGAAGCGGCGAAAGCGGCGAAAGCGGCTTGCAATGGCTGATGAAACATAAACGGCGACCAGCTGAGCTTCGACGGCAACGCACGAACGCTAAGGCGAGGACGGAGGAGAGGATTAGCTTCACGGACAACGCGGCAGAGACGGCTCTCGGCTAGGGTAGACGCGGGCGACTCAGGTCAGTGAAATGGCTGGCTTACAAAACCTGCAGTGTGGAGAACGGTCAGTCGGCTAGGTCATCTTGCAACGATCGGCGGAAGTCATGCGGCAGCGGTGGCGGCAGTTGAGATTAGGGTTTTTTTAGGGTTTCCTTGGGGTTGCTTGAGGAAGAAGATGAATAGTGCTCTTCCCAAGGAGCCTATTTAATGCATTAATAATAATAAATTATTATTATTATCATCTTTTCTTTTTCTCAAATAAAATCTCATACTCTCTCTCTTCATTTAAAACCCATCAAATCTTCTCTTTTAAATTCAAATTTCCCTCTCTCTCCAACCCAATCACCTTCATCTTTCAAAAATAAATAACCTTACCTAATTATATTATCCACATAATATAATTATTTTAACTTCAAAATCAATTAATTATACAATCAAATATATAATTAATCAAATTTTTTCAAATACAAAAAATTATATAATATCTAATAAGTCCCAATTTCTACCAATAAAATATTTCAATAATTAAATAACACCCACTGTCTGACTGATTATGCTCAGAGACTGGGCGTTAATTTCAGCTATATTTTGATGTGATTGCTGTAGACTGTTTAGAACGAACTGAAAGGTAATAGTTAGCTTTGTCTATGGGGTAGTGTACCTTGCAGGCACGATGTCCTACGGGATCACCACATGTTGTGTATCCTTCAAGATCACTAGATTGATATGTATATCCGACGGGATCACTAGACTGATATATGTATCCTTCAGGATCACTTGACTGATTGATGTGTGCATCTTATGGGACCACTAGACTGTTATGTGCAGGGTACCCCTTAATAGGAAGCTAATTGTTATTTCTCTAACGGGACCGGAAGTGGGTCCCTTACTGGGTATATTTTATACTCACCCTTTTATGTTTAAATTTTTCAGATAAAGGTAATGTACGAGGTAGACCGGCAAGGGGCGAGAAGGATGCGTGAAGGCCATATGGGAATGTCTAGTTTTAATACTTCCGCTCAATGTCTTTGTTGTTTTTTTTTTTTTTTTGAGGATTTTAAATTTAATTTTTGGTTAGAACATTTGTTTGTTTGTTTTGTTGGAAATTCTATAGACTAGGTTTTAAAACTTTTGAAATTGATTTGAAATAGGGCTCGAAGACCATTTTATTATATCTTGAAGTTTTAATGAATTTTGAACAGTGTCTTTATTGAGTTTTTATGTTGGATGTCATGTCTTAGCAATAAGTAATGACCTCAACTTTGACTAAAAGGTTGGGTCGTTACACTTAAGCAACTGTTAATTAAGTTATTGAACTTAGTATTTTTTTATCCTTACTGTTTAGGTTTTCTCTTGGAAAGCTTGACCTTACTGTTAGGATTATATTTTTTTTAGGTTAAGCTAATCTCCAGGTGAGAGATTCTTCTACTAGACCTTCGTACTGAAGTACGAGCTTGCATGTGATATTATGCATTGACTTAGCTAAAATGCATTATGTATGGTTGATAATAATGATATACTGATAGTTATGACAGAGTTTATGATGATGATTGATGATGTTAATGTTAATGAATGAAATATTAATCTCATGAATTAGAATGTTATGATTGATATTCATGTCATGCTTAAAGATATTATGTTATGCTACATGCTATAGATAGGGTGCTCAGTTAACTTTATCTATTAGAGTCCTACCCACACGGGTGTCCCTCGGGATCACCACCTTTTTATGACTGTGTAGTCCGACGGGATCACCACTCCAGTATAAGATATGTTTATGAGATGGGGTCACTCACAGCCTGATTGTCTTAGTGTTTCCTTTGGGTTCACTAAAGACCAGTTTGTTCTAGGTGTTTCTTTATGTTCACCGAAGACCAATTTTGTCTTAGGTGTTCCCTTAGGGTCACCGAAGACCAGAGATGTTCCTATGGGATCACAGTTTGTGCGTTTTTAGGAACGTGCCAGTTTAGGGGTACTACTTTATACGACTCTAATAGGAAGTTAACAGACACTTAGTGGAACTAGTAGTAGGTCCCTTAATGAGTATATTTCTATACTCACTCTTTAACGTTTAATTTTCCAGGTAAAGGTAGAGGTAAAGGTAGAGAAAAGCTGATGAATGACAATAAGTGACTGTGGCGTGCCATAGGGAAACGTTTTGCGTCCGTTGTTATGTTATCAGTTTGATTTCAATATTTTTCAGTATATTTTATTTTATTTTATTTATTTTATTACTCTTTTAAAACTAGATAGGTGAGCTAAGATTTTATTTTTTTTAGATATGTTTCTACATACATTAGTTATTTATAATTTTAATGAGTAGTCAAGGTTTTTAATTATGAAAAAAATAGTTATTTTCCATTTGGATTTAAGAAAGTTTTATTACCTTTTAAGTAGTAATGACCTCAGCTCAGTATAAAGAGTTGGGTCGTTATAGGTTGGGTTGTAGTTTCATCATGGAGTGAGTTTGAAGGGGGGGGGACTTAAACGTCACTTTCAAGGTTTCAATGGAATTGTTACGTTGGGTGACACGATGAAGTGAGTCTCCTGACGCACAAAGGTGTCGGAAGTTGTTACTCACGTCCAACGCTTCTAGTACTCATCGGGATAGACACACTCCCAATGTCGACCTAGAGCATTGGGAGTTCTTTACTCTCGATGCTCTAGGTACGACATCAAGAGTTAGGCACTCTTGATGCTGCTTCATGTCACTGTCGAGTAATTGTCTCCCGATGCATTTCTCCCAACCTATCTCCTGACGATCCTCTATGTGTCGGGAAATTCTTTCCCGATGCATTCTGATATAAATCCCAACGCTTTGATGCATCAAGTGAGCTACAATTTATTGTAGTGTATGTCTCTTCATACAATTCAAAATTCATCAAATAACTTTGGATATTTGTTTATTGGTTTTAGGTTATTAAGACAAAACTAATAATATAATTTATAACATTTTATTGGAATTATAATAATAATATTTTATTAGTAACAATTAATGAATTTCATTTACCATCAACAAGTTTTAGAACATAAGAGCCAACAAGGTCATCACTAGCTAAAGTGACAATTGAATCACCTATTTTTTTTTTTAGAATGAATTCATGGTTATATATGTAAACCCCTATTAGCCACCAAAGGAACCATTTAAGTATTTGTTGGTATTAATAGACACATTCAGCAAAATGGTCACACGTGTGCTTATTATCAAGTAGAAATATTGCATTAGATTACTTCCTCAAATAATTTAAGTTAAGGGCACAGTTTCCTGATTATATAATTAAGTTGGTTAATCTTTACATCATAAGCTTTTGATCAATATTGTATGCCAATTGGTATAAGGGTTGAACATTCCATAGTTCATGTTCATACATAAAATGGTTTAGTAGAATCATTTATAAAACGTCTGCAATTAATTGCTAGACCATTGATTATGATAGCTAAGCTTCCAACATCTGTATGGGGACATGCTATTTTGCATGTTGCATCACTTGTGCATATTAGGCCAACAATTTATCACAAGTACTCGCCATTACAATTACCATATAGCCATGAGTCAAATATTTCTCATCTGAGAAATTTTTGATGTGCAACATATATTCCAAATCCTCCAACACAACGTACTAAAATGGATACTCAAAAGAGCTTGGGAATATATGTCGAAATTGATTCCCTATCAATTATTAAATATCTTGAATCCCTAATGAGTTATGTATTTACTGGACAATTTGTTGATTGTCATTTTAATAAGATAAACTTTCCAAGATTATGGGAAGGAATTCAAAAGTTGGAAAAAGAAACTACATGAATCGTATCATTATTGTCTCATTTAGATCCTCATACAAATCAATATGAACTTGAATTTTAGAAAATAATTCATCTACAAAATATAGCAAAATAATTACCAGACGCATTTGTAGATACAAAGAAATTAACCAAGTTACATATAGAAATTGCAAATGTCTCGTAAAAAAATTGATATCCCAGCACAAGTTGTCATTGATGAATCTAGAACACACCAGAAACGTGGTAGACCAATGGATTCCAAAGATTAAAATCCTTGAAAAAGGAAGAGAGTTAATAACTCGATTAAGAATATCGATGCTTAAAAAAAATCCAAAATTTGACTCCTGACAATAATGTCAAAGAAGATAAAACAACTAAAGATAATAATGAGATTTCGATAAACTATGTCATGATAAGAAAACAATGGAGCCAAACTAATGTAGTTTTTACAACATTTTTGCATATAATGTTGCTCTTGATATTATATATGAAAATGAGGATTCTAAACCAAAATCTGTTAAAGAATGTTGACAAAGAAAAGATTGGTTTTTGTGGAAAGAAGAAATTGAGGCAGAATCAAACTTACTTTCAAAACGTCAAGCTTTTAAACCAGTAGTCAATACATCAGAAGGGGTCAAACCTGTGGGATATAAATGGGTATTTCTAAGAAAACGAAATAAAAATAATAAGATCGCAAGATATATGTAACGACCCAACTTTTTATACTAAGTTGAGGTCATTACTACCAAAAAGATGATAAAACTTTCTTAAATCCAAAAAGAAAAATAACAAATTTCTTAATTTAAAATCTCAAATATTCATCAAAATCATAAATTAGCTAAAGTAAGTAGAAATAAATGTAAAAGTAAGTTCCTAGCTCGAGCCCTATCTAGTTTTAGAAAAACGTAAAATAAATAAAAGTGCATAAATACTGAAATCAAAATCTAATAACATAAGGCGGAAGCAAAAGTGTTCCCCTGTGGTACACCACGATCACTTCTTGTCATTCGCCAGCTTCCCTCTGCTCTTACCTCTACCTCTGCCTAAAAAAATAAACATAAAAGAGTGAGTATAAAATATACTCAATAAGGGACCTACTACTAGTCCCGCTAGGTGACTATTAACTTCCTAATAGAGTCTTGTAAAGTGGTACCCTAAACTGGCACGTTTCCAAACATGCACACTTTGTAATCTCGTAGGAATATCTCTGGTCTTCGGTGAACCCAAAGAAACACCTAGGAAAAAACTGGTATTCGGTGAACACAAAAAACACCTAGGACAAACTGGTCTTTAGTGAACCTCGAAAGGAATACTAAGACAATCGGGCTGTGAGTGACCTCATTGAGGCACTCGTAACATATCATTTCATACTGGACTGGTGATTCCGTCAGACTACACAGTCATAAAAGGTAGTGATCCCAAGGGACACCCATGTGGGTATGACTATAATAGATAAAGCTAATAGTACAACCTATCCATAGCATGTATCATAATATAATATCGTAATCATGGCATGAATATTAACCACAACATTCTTAATCATGAGATTAATAATTCATGCATAACATCAACATCAACATCAACATCAACAGTCATCATCAATATAACTCATTCAGAACTAACAATTATCATAAGCATAGACTAGTGATGACCACCAATCATCATAAATCATAAACACATTATGCATATTAGCTACATTAGCGCATAATGGAAAAAGTTACATGCAAGCTCATACGTCAATTCGAAGATCTAGTAGAAGAATCTCTTACCTAGAAATTAGCTTAATCAAAAAATAATCCTGAAAGCAGTCAAGCTTCCCAAGAGTAAGTCCTAAACAGCAAGGGTAAATAGCTAAGTTCCATAACTAAATTAATAGTTGCTTAAAGATCCAAAAATCCAATTAATTCAACTTACCCAAAGTTGAGGTCAAATCCAATTTACCCTTAGTTGGAAAAATTCCACAACTCAACTCCTAGTTAAAATCTAACTAAATAAATAAAAAAAATTAAATATTTAGAATCCAAACTCAATATTTGTTGGGTATACCAAAAACCTAATTAAAACTTACCAAAAATATGTTAAATAGGAATAAAACTCAGTTGGCAGCTTGGCTTAAGAAAAACGGCTCGGGTGGTGGCTTGGAGGGGCGCACGCAGCTCACGGCTACAAGAGGAGAAGGCTTGGCTGGGTCCTTACATGTGGGGCTCGGATACTGGCTCGGGTTCACGCGGACAGCTCGGCAGCTTGCACAGGCACGCACGACTCAGACTTTGTGTGCGTGACTCGCGGCTGATGAATCGACGGAGGGTTGGATCGATGACTGACGCGGTTGGGCAGACGGCTTGATCTGACGTTTTTGGCAACGGCGGCTGCTTGGCAGACGACACGACATAAAACACCCAACTGCGATGGAGGGGACGAAACGGACGTGAAGCAAAAACAGAGAAGGTTCGACGAAGCTGCTTAAGATGTGACGGTCGGTGATCGACGAGGGAGGCTGGGGCTTCAAACGGACGAACAGCGACATGCGACAGTGGTAGGAGATGGCGGTGGCACGGCGTGCGTAAGGGGTGGCTAAAGCTTTCTTAAAGTTTGAGATTAGGGTTTTTCTTTTAGGGTTGCTTGAGGAAAGGGATGATGAATTGTAAAAGCACGCACTACGAGGCCTATTTAAACAAAATAATAATAATAAAATTATTATTATTTTCTTTTCTTTTCTTTTCTTTTCCCTAAATCTTTTCCAAATAACCAACTCCTTCTATCTCTTCATTTAAAACACATCAAAATCTTCTTTTCAAACTCTAATATTCCCTATCTCTCCAATCACAACACTTTATCTTCCCAAAAATAAATAAATATCCTTACATAATTATATTATCTATATAATATAATTATTTCACTTTCAACTTCAAATAATTACATAACTACAACTATAATTAATCAAAATTCATTTACAAACAATTCCACCAACACAAATAACTTAAAAACAAACAAATTCAATCATCAATTCCAAATTCAATTAATTAGATATTTTTCTAAAGTATCTAATTATTCTCATCTTTACAAATCAAAGATTTCCAACAACTAAATCAATTAACACCCAAAATAGTTCCATCATTAGTCAAAATTAAACTTAAGATAATTAAGAATAAATTACCTTAATTGTGGGTGTTAAATATAAAACTAGACTAGTTGCACAACATTTCACAAAGACCTAGTATTAATATGATGAGACATATTCTCCGTTGATAGATACAATCACATTAAGATTTTTAATTGGCCTGATTGTGTATGAAAATCTGAACATGCATCTTAAGTATGTAATCCAAACAAATTTATATGGATCTCTTGATAATGATATTTATATTAAAGTCCCATATGAATTTAAGATACCTAAAACATATAAATCAAGTTCTCGGGAACTATATTCAATAAAGTTATAGAGATCACTATATGAATTAAAACAATATGGACGGATGTGGTATAAGTGCCTAAGTGTATATTTTTTTAAAAGAAGAATATCAAAATAATTCAATATGTTCATGCATTTTTATAAAGAAATCACAGTTAAAATTTGTTATTATAATTGTATATGTTGATAATTTAAATATAATTGAAACACTTAAAGAGCCTTTAAAAAAGAATATGAGATCGAAAGATCTCTAAAAAATAAATTTTTCTTGGATTAAAAATTTGAGCATTTAACATATGGGATATTTTTCATCAGTCAACTTATACAAGAATTTTTTTGAAAAGATTGTATAAGAATGAAGCACATTCATTGAACACTTCATGTAAGTTCATTCTCTAAATGTAAAGATATATTTCAACCTCGAGATGATAACAAAGAATCTTTAGGTCCAAAAGTACTATATCTTAGTGCAATTGGTGCATTTATATATCTTGTCGATAATGTAAGACCAGATATTGCATTTTTAGTAAATTTATTAACTATATACAGTTCCTTTCCAACAAAAAGGCATTGGAATGGAATTAAGCATATACTCTCACTACAACAAATGTGCCTTTTAATAGCATCCAACCATAGCATATCCAATAACACACTATAAAAAATATAAGGAAAAATGTGGAAAATGAAAAATACTAAGCGCAAAAAAATATTTTTTTTTTAGGTTTTGCCCATGTTACTCTTTCCGGCCCCCAAATGCCCATTTTTCATTTTTTCAGACTCTCGATGAGATCTCTCCCTCAATTCGATCCTCATATCACACATTCACTCTTCGATTTCATTCATTCACACCCATTCACTCTCATCTCGCTATAGGTCTCAAAAATTTCTTCAATTTTGTTCACACCCAAGGTTAGAAAAATTCCTCCCTTGGTTTTCGTTCAAACTAAAGTCTCCAGCCTCTCTTGCTTTCGTTATAATCTCGCTTGCTGGTTTTCATTCGCGTTGAAGCCTTCCCCTCATGATTTGAGGTTCTAGAAAAGGAATTGAATTTTGATCCTCCTTTGTTGGCCAATAAGTGGCTTGGGCTAATAATTAGGGGATGCAATCTCCTGGTTCTTTAGCCTTTTGGGGCATATTAGTGATTTATGTGGAAAGGGGATGAATTCTGGTATGATAATAGACCAATTCAATCAAGGGATGAGAATCGAATAAAGGGTAAATTAATTCTTCTTTCTTAGCTCCCAGCAGGGGATAAGAGAGGGGAATAAGCAAGCCTTCAGTTGAATACTGGTCTTTTTCATGAGAGGAAAAGCCCCAGCCAAGTCACGTCACAGAGGATCGGAGGAAGTAGGTGCCTTACCTAAATTTGAATCTGACATTTGAGAGGCTTGACGAGTATCAGTCCCTGTTCTCGCTGAGTCGGTTGTTCATGAATCAAGCATAATGGCATGCTTCACTCTTACTCTTGGTTGTTTTTCCATATCTATTGATTCATATAAGTGTTGATTTGTGCGTTTTACTCTTCCTTTCATCATTTCTGATGGTGTCTCTAAAATCCAACACTTGTTTTCATATCTCTGAAAGTTTGAGCATATCGATTCAAGCATATGAAGCTCAAACATTCTGATTGTTAGGTAAATAGTTAGGTTTCTACTTTATCATTTATCGTTGGTTGCAATTTTATTTCCTATTTCGTCCTCCTATTGATATCAATCAAATGGTTATCTAAGTTTGATTGAAAAGAGTAATTGGTTTATTAAATTTTTAGATTTATTTTAACTACAAATTTCAAAATTTCATTGTCTCGTCAACTTGGGTTTAGATAGATTCAAATTAAAGTTCTTAGGAACTAGAGGTACACGAAGAAACACACTAACCAGATTGGAAAAAATGTTTATGAGGAACCGTAAACTAAAGTGCACCAAGTTTACAGTTTTTATGACTTATGGGTTCGAAAAGGCAACTTGGGTGTTGATGGGGGATAGAGGTATGATATGGGGGGGTCTCTCTATTAGTGGCTACAATTGTTCTTAACTTGTTGATTCACAGATTACATGGATTTGTTTTTATTCAGTTATTGTAACGTCTCCAAAATTAAGATAATTTTGAAGTTAATTATCTTAATCTTTTTTAATTAGATTTAATTTATTGAACGTTATTTTGAATTTATTTAATAAGAATTATTTAATTTAACCTGCAAAACGTCTTAAAGAGAGCGTGTTTTGCGACTCAACCATCTACTAACCTTGTTTCTGTTTTGCAATTTCAGTTCCAGTACCAATCTATCTTGCCATTGCTATTATGTTTTTTATGTACTAGTTTGCCAGATCTGAACGTGTCATGTGCTGAAGACCGAAGTGCAACAACATACATTTTTCTTCTTCCATTTCGTTCATTTTCATTTTAACTCGAGTGTGTTATCAAATAGGGTGTCTCATCATATTTTCTCCATTTGTCTTTTCATAAAATACAATCGTCATAAGAGTTGAAAATCTTGTGATAAGAGATAACAATGGGTGATTTCTTATTTTGTTACTTGTGTATGTCAAAGTATGTATAAATTGGACATGTTAGATATCATACTATTTAATGATATGGTGACATGTGGTATTCATGATTGAATATGTTGTTTGTACTAATTCATAAATTTAGTTACATGTTTATACTGTCATTTAACTTATTTTACGCTCCAATTTATCATACGTTAGCATTATTATTATAGATTGTGGTGTATAAATTTGTAAATTATTGTAAATATAATGATATATTATAAATGTAGATATTCATAACCTACGTAGGTTACAATTTTCATATAACTCTCACATTCAATTTCATATTGTAACATCCATCCCATTGAATTCCATAATGTAACCTATACCATAATATGTCCTATAAATAGAGGAGTGTGGTGCCTTTGTAAGACACACCACAATTGAGTTCAATTGTCTTCTTTTCTTCCTCTCTTCTCTATTCTTCTCTTTGTTTGTTTCATTATCCTTTATTTCATAACACGTTATCAGCACAACACTCTACAATTTTATTATTTGCAAAAGGTAGGTTATAATATTAGTTTGTTTTTGGTATTTGTGAATATTGCATGAAACAATCCATGTATACATCATGCATAGTTTAAATGTTTGAGAATGTAATATTTTATACCTATGCATGTTGTAATTTTACATATTACATTTACATGGTTATTGTTTGTTAAAAATATTTTTAGTTCATGATAAGATTATGTTTAGTTCATCTGTAATTTCTTTATGATTTATGTGATTGTTTATTTTTTGTTCTTATATCAATTATTTTAAGATCTATGTATAGTTTATGAGTTCTTTATAATTTGTGTTTATAATTTAGTTGTTTACTTTCTATTAGTATAAGTTTTGTAATTGCTTTTATGATCTAAATGCTTTTATCAATTTACTTAAGTATGTTGTAAAATTAACATTTTTGGTGTGTATTGTTGTTAATTTTCCATAGTATGTATATGTAATTTTTATTTGTAATTTTAATTATTGTACATTAACATGCATGTTTTGAATTATTATATATGGATCCCATTGATTTTTGTATCATGTGCATAATATGATATTTATCTAAGTTGTCTTAGAATGCATGTTTGACATGTTTATTAAATTTCTAATATAAGTTAGTTTATTTGTTCTTTATTATAGTTTTACCATGTCAAGTCTTACCAAATTAGAATTTCTAGCTCTTGATATCAATGATGATAATTATTAATCATGGGTGCTTGATGCTGAAATTCATTTGGATGCCATGAATCTTGGAGAAACGATTAAAGAAGGAAACACGACTTCAAGTCAAGAAAAGGCGAAAGCCATGATTTTTCTTCGACATCATCTTCATGAGGGACTAAAGATTGAATATCTTACGATAAAAGATCCCTATGAACTATGGCAAAGTTTAAAAGAAAGGTATGATCATAAAAAAAATGTGATTCTTCCTAAAGCTCGATATGATTGGATGCACTTAAGGTTGCAAGATTTTAAATCAGTAAGTGATTATAATTTCGCATTATTTAAAATTTGTTCAAAATTATTATTATGCGGAGAAAAAGTTACTGATGAAGATATGTTAGAGAAAACATTTTCAACATTTCATGTCTCGAATATGCTCCTGCAGCAGCAATATCGAGAAAGAGGTTTTAAAAAGTATTTCGAACTCATATCATGTCTTCTTGTGGCTGAACAAAATAATGAGTTATTAATGAAAAACCATGAATCTCGACCAACTGGAGCAACACCATTCCCTAAAGCGAATGTTGTATTTTTAAATAATATTAATGGTCGAGGTTGAGGTCGTGGTCGTAATCGTGGCCGAGGTCGTGACCGTGATAGAGGAAGAAGTAATTATACTTTACGTGGTAATAGTCATTTAGATTTTAAGAAAACCACAAATGATGATCATAGAAGGAGGACTCCACAAAATAAGAAAATTAAAAGTGGTGAAAATCAATGCTTTTGTTGTGGTATGAATGGTCATTGGACTCGTACTTGCCGTACGTCCAAGCACTTAGTCGACCTTTATCAAGCCTGATTGAAGGAAAAAGGGAAGAATGTGGAAGTAAACTTTACCTATCAAGATGATGTATTTGACCCTTCCAACATGATCCATTTGGATGTGGCGGACTTCTTTGAGTCTCCTGAAGAGAAAAATGATGTTAATGAAGGAGTAACAACTACTTCCTTTAATTATGATAATGTCCAAAACTAATATTTGCATTATGTTTTCTCTATTTAACATTTACCAGTTTATTTACATTATTTACATTTCAAGGTTAGTTTTTTTTTCTTTTACCAAGAGACTTATTGTAATCGTTTTTTTTTAATGAAGAGTTATGGACATTTCTCATATTTTGGTTGACTCGAAGATGAATAATGAAGACTTATGTTTGGCAGATAGTGCAACTATGCACACAATACTTAAAAGTAAAAAATATTTTTCTACATTGACAATGCTTGAAGCAAATACCAATACAATATCAGGTCTCACAAACTTGATTGAAGGTTCTGGTAGAGCAGTGCCTAAAGGAACAAAATTCACAATTAATAATGCTTTGTTCTCTAGTAAGTAAAAAAGAAACTTATTAAGTTTCAAAGATATACGTCAAAATGGTTATCATGTTGAAACTAACAATAAAAATAATATAGAATATCTTTATATTACATTTATTGTTTCACATGAGAAGCGTATATTGGAAACATTGCCTGCCTTTTCTTCTGGATTATATTATACTCATATACGAGTAATTGAAACATATGCCACCATGAACCCGAAGTTCATGAATTTAAATATGTTTACTGTTTGGCATGATCGATTGGGTCATCCCGGGTCAATAATGATGAGAAGAATTATTGAAAATTCTCACGGACATCCACGAAAGAACCAGAAGATTTTTCAATCCAATGAATTATCATGTATTGCTTGCTCTCAAGGAAAATTAATTATTAGGCCATCACCAGCCAAAGTGGGAGTTGAGTCACCTACATTTTTAGAACGAATTCATGGTGACATATGTGGACCAATCAATCCACCAAGTGGACCATTTAGATATTTCATTGTTTTAATTGATGCATCAAGTAGATGGTCACATGTGTGTTTATTATCAAGTCGAAACCTTGCATTTGCACGATTAATTGCTCAAATAATCAAATTAAGAGCACAGTTTCCTGATTATATAATAAAAAACATTTGGCTTGATAATGCTGGTGAATTTACATTCTAAACATTTAATAATTATTGCATGTCAACTGGGATAAATATTGAACATCCTGTAGCTCATGTTCATACACAAAATGGTTTGGCAGAATCATTTATCAAGCATTTACAATTGATTGCCAGACCATTACTTATGAGAGCAAAACCTCCATTATCTATATGAGGTCATGCTATTTTGCATGCAGCGTCACTTATACACATAAGACCGACATCTTATCATAAGTATTCCCCAACACAATTAGCTTATGGCCAGGAACTAAATATTTCTCATTTGCGAATTTTTGGTTGTGCAGTATATGTTCCAATTTCCCCACCACAACGTACTAAAATGGGACTTCAAAGAAGGTTAGGAATATATATCGGATTTGAATCCCCATCAATTATTAGATATCTTGAACCCTTGACGGGAGATGTATTTACTGCACGATTCGCTGATTATCATTTTAATGAGACAAATTTTTCAACATTAGAGGGAGGAATTAAGAAGTTGGAAAATGAAATTGCATGGAATGTATCGTTATTGTCTCATTTAGATCCTCGTACAAAGCAATGTGAACTAGAAGTTCAAAAAATAATTCATTTACAAAGTGTAGCAAACCAAATGCCAGATGCATTTACAGATACTAAGAAAGTGACTAAGTCATAATTCCAGCTGCAAATGCTCCATCTAGAATTGAAATCCCAACTCAGCAAGTTGATACAATTAATGAATCAGCGTTGCGCCAAAAGCGTGGTAGACTGATGGGTTCAAAGGATAAAAATCCTCAAAAAAGAAAAGTGACCAATAGTCGAAATGACTTAATTGACAATAGAAACATTCAAGAGAAAGTCATAGACACGACTAGTGGTAAAAATGTATAAGAGACTCAAGTATATGAAGATAATAATGAGATCTCGATAAATTATACCATGACAGGAAAAATGTGGAATAGAATTAATGTAGTTGTGGACAACATTTTTGCGTATAATGTTGCACATAATATCATTCATGAAAATGAGGATTATGAACCTAAATCTGTTGACGAATGTCGTAATAGAAAGGATTGGCCCAAATAGAAAGAAGCCATCCAAGCAGAACTAAACTCACTCACGAAACGTGAAGTTTTTGAACCTGTAGTTTATACACCTAAAGGTGTAAAATCTGTGGGATTTAAATGGGTATTTGTGCATAAAAGAAATGAAAATAATGAGGTCACTAGATATAAAGCACGACTTGTTGCACAAGGATTTTCTCAAAGATCAGACATTGATTATGAGGAAACATATTCTTCTGTGGTGGATGCTATTACATTAAGATATTTAATTAGTCTGATTGTATATGAAAATCTTGATATGCATCTTATGGATGTAGTTACAGCATACTTGTATGGATCTTCGGAAAATGAAATCTATATGAAAATCCCTGAAGGATTTAAGATACCTGAATCATATAATTCAAACTCTATTATGTTCAATCAAATTACAAAGATCATTATATGGATTGAAACAATCAGGACGAATGTGGTACAATCGCTTAAGTGAATATTTATTGAAAGAAGGTTATCAAAACAATCCAATTTATCCATGTGTTTTTATTAAGAAATCACGGTCAGGATTTGCGATTATAGCTGTATATGTTGATGATTTAAATATAATTGGAACTCCTAAAGAGCTTTCAAAGGCAATAGAATATCTCAAAAAGGAATTTGAAATGAAAGATCTTGGTAAGACAAAATTTTGCCTTGGCTTACAAATCGAGCATTTAGCCGATAGAATTTTTATTCATCAATCGACATATACAGAAAAGATTTTAAAAAGATTCTACATGGACAAAGCACACCCATTGAACATTCTAATGGTGGTTCGATCACTAGATGTAAAAAATGATATCTTTCGACCTCGAGAAGATAATGAAGAATTACTTGGTCCTGAAGTACCGTACCTTAGTGCAATAGGTGCACTAATGTATCTCGCTAATAACACAAGACCAGATATAGCATTTTCAGTAAATTTGTTAACAAGATATAGTTCTTCTCCAACAAAAAGACATTGGAATGGAGTTAAGCATGTACTTTGTTATCTTCGAGGGACAATTGATATGGGGTTTGTTTTATTCAAATAAATCAAACTTTGATCTAGTTGGTTATGCGGATGCTGGATATTTATCTGATCCTCACAAAGCAAGATCTCAAACAGGTTATCTGTTTACATGTGGAGGATCTGCTATATCTTGGCGGTCTGTAAAGCAAACCATGTCGGCCACTTCATCGAATCATGCAGAAATTCTTGCAATTCATGAAGCTAGTAGAGAATGTGTATGGTTGAGGTCAATGACTCATCATATTCGAGAAACATGTAGTTTGTCTTTCAGTAAAAATTTACTAACAATATTATTTGAAGATAATATCGCATGTATAGCACAAATCAAATGAGGGTATATAAAAGGAGATAGAACAAAACATATCTCACCAAAACTCTTCTATACGCATGACCTTGAAGAAAATGGTGACATCAGTGTTCAACAAATTTCTTCAAAAGACAACTTGGCGGACTTATTCACAAAAGCATTACCCACATCAACATTTGAAAAGCTAGTGCACAACATTGGAATGCGACGACTCAGAGAACTTAAGTGATGTATCCATAAGGGGAGTAGAAATATTGTCCTCAAGGAATGGGAGTACTGCACTTTTTTCCTTGACTATGATTTTTCTCATTGAATTTTCTTATCACGATTTTTAATAAGACATTTATTAATGTATAAAAATTATGTACTCTTTTTCCTTCACTAGGATTTTTTTCCCATCGGGTTTTTTCTAGTAAGGTTTTAACGAGACATTTATTTTTATATAATATGGATATCTAATGGGGAGTATTGTAAATATAATGATATATTATAAATGTAGATATCCATAACCTACATAGGTTACAATTTTCATATAACTCTCACATTCAATTCCATATTGTAACATCCATCCCATTGAATTCCATAATGTAACCTATACCATAATATGTCCTATAAATAGAGGAGTGTGGTGCCTTTGTAAGACACCACAATTGAGTTCAATTGTCTTCTCTTCTTCCTCTCTTCTCTTTGTTTGTTTCATTATCCTTTATTCCATAACATAAATAACTAAATATATTGTTTTAGCATATATATATTATGTAACTTAATTACCTAAAATTTGTATACATTTGAAATGAAACTTGTATATAGACATGAAAATGAAATACATATAAAACACATGCATATGTTGGAATATACGATCTATATTTTTTTAAGTGCACAAAAAGTCAGTCCACTATACCATATCTTATATAACACTACATCTTACACACAAGATGATGTATTCAATATATATTTGTATTTTCAAAAAATATACTACGGTATATTTTCAAGGGAAACTTTTATAAATATAATAAATTATTTAAATATTTACGATCCGGGTAACAAAATCCATAAAATTAACCATTTTTTAAATATTCTAGGTTTGACTTTCCATCTTTCTTCTCCACGAATCGTCTTTCTTCCTTTACTGTTCATTTTTTTCCACTGCAAATCGTCTTTCTTCTTTTCCTCTCTTCTTTTACGTCCCAAATCTTTTCTTTTTCTTTCTCTTTTTTCGCTACGTGCATCGTCTTTCTTTTTTTTTTTTCTCTTCTTATGTCATTTTTGGGTAACTAAATCTGATTTCTTCCTATCATCTTTTTTTTTTCTGCGTTCATTCGGGGTAACCAAATCTATAAAGAGAATATTGAAAAAAATTGTTCCAAGAGAATTGAAAAAAATTGTTCCAAGAGAATTAAAAAAAATCATTTAGTCAAATCTATCGTGTACCAAAGAATGTTGAAAAAATTAAACGATCATGTAAATAAATGTAAACATTCGTGTACCAAATTAAAAAAAAAAATCGCTTAGATTTAGGGTAGCCAGATCACGATCGTGTAACCTAATTAAATGACTGTGTAACCAAATTAAACGATAGAATTGAAAAAAATAAGTCATTTAGATTTTGTTATCCAAATCTAAATGATCGTATATCAAACAATAATCAAATCTAAACGATCATGTACTAAATATATTACGCACGTTGTTATGGGGTAATTTTGGTATTTTCCATTGTAGGCCTAATTTTGGTATTTTTCATTGTAGGCTTATAGACTTTTTTTGTTTTTGAAACTGTTCTATACAGTATAAATATTTTGTCGCTTTGTTATATTTGTTAAAACACTCCTATTTGTGAAGTGCATGAACATGAGAATTTTACACTATATAATCTTATAATACAAAATAATATATAAAATGTATATTTCCATTTTCCAATAAATTTATTAACGCACAAATATAAATCAACATATATTTTAAGAAAAAAAACTATAAATCTAGAGAAAAAATGAAAAATGGTAAAATGTGAATACAGATGTACAAGCCTCGAACGACATTAACACATGGAAATGAAAGAAAAAAAATGAGAAAATTTCATATGAAAAATCACACAAACAATGACACGCACGATGAAAATAAATGAAATTTAGAGGTGACAGAAAAAATAAGCCAGATGCCTACAATTAAAAATAAATAAATGTGTAAATCTCTTATGATTAATTAAATGCATTTGCATTACAACTAAAATGAATAATACCACAGTCAAATTCGTAATTAGGAAATTATTTCCATTCTTTTTTTACACATTGTGCCATTACGTATTTCTACTTTTCAAAATAAAATGGCTAAAAATTAATAGGAGTGTTACAGACTTTTAGGCTTGATTTTTAAATAAAATTGTAACTTACTAAGTTATTCATGAAAATAATCGTAGATTGCAACTTGTAATTTGACCTATTTTATCAAAATCGAATATAGCTTAATTAGCATAAGAACATATTAATATTCTTGAGATTTGTACCTCAAATCCCCTGTCCTACTGGAAAAGGACAATAAAAGAAAAAACAAAAGAAAAAATAAAACATGAGATCAATCATATAATTTCACATAAAGAAAGGAGGATGGCAGATGGTGTTTGTGTGAGTGTGCGTGCAGCTAGGGTGGCCCCCATATTGCTAATGCTATAGGTTGAACACAGAAATAGGTCTCGTGGGAGAGCTTTTAAATGACAGTGGACCCATACTTACCTTGTTCAGATCCCCTATCAGACTTTTTTTTTTTTTTTTCCTTTCTGATAGTGAAAAAAGTACAAGATAGAAGATCGAACAGAAGGAAGATTGTGCTAATAACCATTAGGTTAAATTCACAGACCTTTGGAATACACCATTAACTTTAAAACAACATATAAGAGTTGGCTAAACATAAAAACAAATTACACATACTTTCTTTAGAAGAAATGAATAAAAGAAAGAGAGAGAGCAAGAAATAGAGAAGATTTTTTACCTATACATATGGAACGAATCCAAAACAAATAAGAAACCACACTCCAACAATGTTCTTCACCTTCCAATCCAAACGCCAAAAAGCCTGGCCTTTGCCTCTGTGAACTGCCAGAAAGAAAATTTGCATGTACAATACATATTTCAAAGTACTCCCTTCCTATAGACATTATTCTTTTATCCCACATATAATTGATCTTTGGCAAAATTTGTTCAGAAAGGATCCATCAATCTTATCCACACTACATATGGTACACTTATTTGTAAGAGAACACTCAGAAAAATATAACTCGGAAGATCTTGCTGGAGACTTGGTACCTGTAATTTGCCTCTCACTGGGCAATAGACAAATGTCGTAGTGTACTTCTTATCAATTTTGTCTCTGTCGGTGGTCAATCAAAGTTTGGTTTCGTAACACCGGAAAAAAGCTTGTCTGCAGGCTCTACAGTCCTAATTCCTCATCTAGATTCTGGAGTTAACCTTCAAAACTTGGATTGATATGTATCTCTTCTTCGATTCCCGTGAATGTTTCATTTCTTTTCGGCGGTCATTATAACCCGATTTTGATCGAAATTATGTATGCATAAAGAGAAACATCAAGAATCTGATCTGGAAGCAGTGAAGGAAGAAAGAAGACCTGCAGCTTGTGCAGGTAGAATATCACCAAATGTAGACATTGCAGCTGCTGATCTATCTTTAAATATGCCAACTTGGCTATCAGTCAACATGGACCCAAGTTTTAGGGTGCTCTCACCAAATCTGCTTCCAACCTGGAAGCCAAAAAAGGTAAACTTAGAAACTTTGCTATTCCAGATATAATTCTGATTTTATTATATGTGAAACACAAACAGGTTGATAACGAGAATCCAAAAACTTTATGTCTAAACCTTTTACACTTCTCAATTCATCACTGCTGAGGGGAACAAAACAAAAGACAGTAAATAAGAACCAAATATTAAATAAGTTGAAGGTCATGAAAAATATTGATAGAAATGGTATTTGAGGGATATTAAGGGCATATTAGTAAATAGTTAAGAGTTTGTTTGGGAAGTTTGGTTATAAATAAAGTGGGTCGGGAAGAAAAACAAAAAGCATGGTACACGTCTGTATTCCAATGCATTTCTCCCTCTGAGTCAAAATAAATATGTTTTCGGACTCTCTTTTAAATTAAGAGTGTATGTTTCCACGCAAATCTCAACAGTTAAGAAATTCTTATTCTACACATCGATCATTTTGAACTAAAAGTAAATTGTATGCAATATTTTGGTGAAAGAATTGGGACTTGAGAGTGACCTCATCATCAGGGGTCCAAGTACCTCGAACACTTGGTTTATCTTCTATTTTTGTTTCCATTTATATTTCAATACTTTCAGATTCTATCAAATATGAACTCCGAGTATATCAATCTAATGGACCAATATCATTATCAGTTCTGGTGTAATAGGGCAGAAAGCAGGTTGCCGACAATATCAGTGTAATAATTGGAACAGTGGTTAACTAGAAAAACATATTCAGAAAAGTGATAAACGGTGTTACCTGCATGAAAGATTTAAATAACGGAGCTGCTACCCCAAAACTGGAGTTATCATTCAAATCCATTTTTTGAGGAAGATCCCCGTTCGTAAAAGCTTTCCAGGAGTTTCTTGAGGAGATATCATCCGAAGGCGTTGGAACAGTAGCCTTCATTCCTCCTTTTGAAGACAAGACTGGAGCACTGGATAAACAAAAAACACATCACATCACATCACATCACATCACATTAAATTCATTCAATATTAATCACCAAATCAACATTATTTTTGTAACCAGTGCTTTCAAAATAAAAAAATAAAAAAAGAAAGAAAAAAAAGACAGAAATTTCAGCAGGCTAGGTTAATTATTAGCCTTCTTTTATCATCATATAAGCCAGGCATTCGTACAACTAGGAAAGAATACTGAGATACATTGAGCAATCCAACACATTCAATAATAAATATTTTGGGATTTAACCATCCATTTTGCTTCTAGTTGGTCTACTTCTAAATTATTTTGTAATTATAGTTATCTAGTCATCTCAAATTTTCATCAGTTGGACATCTTTTTTGTAACCCTTTGGAGCTTTAGAAATATCACACCTCCACTTCGTTTTATAATGAAAAGCCTGTTTCTTATCAAAAGAATAATAAATGTGGCTCCTGAGGACACATTTAATACATTCTCCATCAGAACAAGGAAAAGCAATTGACTAACTCTGGTTTAAGATGATTGAGCGTTCATTCCTATTTAGAGAAGAAATACCAGACAAAATTCTTTTAACATATTTGTCAGCCAAGTTCAGAAAATTATTTTTTTAGTAAAAGGTCAATTTAGAAAATTATAGTCATGCCCCACCACATCTTTAAGTTGCAGTATTCAGCTGGAACAGGAGGTGTGTAATTGTAAAATTTTAATAAGAAGTCCACAAAGAATTACCTGATGGGAAGATATTTAAAACGAGGAACAGTCAAGCATCTCATGATATTGGATTCTGAATTGCTTGGCAATTTCTGAACAGTGTCTGTATACATCCTATTGAGCTGCACAAAGAATCCAAAAAGGACAGCATGTCGAAGATATGTCTGTCTTTCATTTTCCCAGAGATATGGCTCATACCTAAAACAAATTGCAGGAACCGTTAGTCATCTTATCCCAAGTAGTTGCTACAGATATCACTAGTATATGCATACATTAGCTGTAAAGCAAAACAATAGCATACAGAAAAGAACAGCATCCAAACAGATATGGCTAATGAACATATCTATAGAAAGAGCACACCCACCCATACATGAGAATCAGATTTGTACTTACCACACATCTTATTCTCTTCTATTCATATTTGGTTTCTAATTAAATGGCTACAGAGATTCCCTATGGGAAAGCACCCCATGGCATAAAGGAAGATATCGGGATAAAGCCTGGTTGCTGGTCCTCTACTACCTCAATGGCTTACTAGGTTGTTTAATATTTTAAACTCCAAAATCCTATCCTGAACACCAGTGTTGTAATAAAAGGCTTGCACTTCGAAAGAGAACTCTCTAATCAAGAAGATGAAGAGCTTACAGCAGTCACTGAGAGTATCCACCTCTCTTTAGAAAGGACACTAAAATTTTGGATCCAAAAATGTTCTTTCAGCTTATCCTACAAGTCTAGTTTAAATAATTTGAGAATTCTATAACTTTCCTTTACCAGCAAGATGGTCAAATTTATTCTGAAAAGTCATAAGATTCCACACTTCTAAGCAATCAAATAGTAAAAATATAAACAACTACCATTTGCAGACTGATTATTATTGTTAGTTTCCTAAAGACAGGCCAGTATGCTACAACCTGCTTCTAAGTAATCCATAGATATCCGTAGAAGAAAAACAACTTCTAAGTAATGCATAGTAATCCATAGTTTCCTAAACCTCCTTCTAGCTACTCCGCTTTCAAAGTAATACATAGAAGAAAAACAACTCAATCAACTCAAAATGATAATTTGTCACCATCGGAAAGCTTCCAACGAATACAGTAAGGAATATAACTAAACTTACGTTTGCCAGTCAATAGGATCAAGCCTTCTTGAAAGACGATCAGTTAATGCATTCACGCGGTCTCTAATAACTGATTTTTCCTCACTAATATCCTGCTTCCTTCTGAGGGCATACTTTACCCTGGGGTTTTTGGACAACTCTTCACTCATATTAGAGTGGCCTCCACATAAAATATCAGCAGTGAACCTTATATCTAATAGAACCTGCAAGACACCTTTTTCTGACACTTGAGGCCCACCAACTTCCATAGATGAAATGAAGTCCCCATAAATACCTATAACCTGCAAGGAACCATAAGATATAACCCCAAATTAACATATATACTTGCTCATTTATTCTATATTTTTCAATTTTTACTCATTTATCCATTCTATTCCACAAGTGGTTGCAACCAATTTCATCGAAAAATGTATTCTCACAGATATTCTAATACCAAATTGAAAATTAGAAAACTCACGTGGAATTGTAAATACAGCATATGTGGATCGAATGTATGAGTTTCCATGCACTTCAAATAAAAAATGATTAACAAATGAATGCTTGGACTAATCAAGAATTTTTATTCATTCACTAATTGGCATCAGATTAATGCAAGCAGAAGTCTTTATGGGCTGGTTCCTTGAGGAGGATTAATAGAATAACAAATTTCGTCCAGAGACCATATTAGACTTCAGAACCTCAAGATACATTTCATGCAAAAGGACGTTGGTTGGAAGTCATGGATCATGTTTCATATAGGTCCCCTTTGCCACAACAGTTTTGGGAGGATTTTTCAAGATTCTTTATCGGTGTGGCTCCAATCAAAGTTATCAGAATATGATTGAGAAGGTAATTTATAATCACCCTTTAAAAACAGAGGTAAGCTTCTATGAGAGGCAGCAATCTTTGCTAATGTTTGGAACATCTAGTTACAACGAAATAGGACAACCTTTGAGGATGCAGAAGGGTCTTGGGAGGATGAATGCAGCGCTGCTCATTTCCCACCTCCCTTTGGGTAAAATCTATAAAGCTGCCATTTTCCGTTGTTTTTATTCTTAACACCTAGAGTGCTTTGTGTGGGATCTGAGTTGTCACCCTCTTTTTTTGTTTTCATTTATCTAAATGAAGATTTGTTTTCTATTAAAAACAAAAATTATAATTAAAATCAAACAAAATACCTTTTCCAGGAGGGTTGTCGCAAATTTTCGAATAATTATCTTCTCAATAACGTGACCTCCAATTCTGTGAATTTCTTCACATGCACGGAACAGAAAGGAAATTATGTAAAGAGAAGGCATTGATGGAAGAGCAATTTTCATATCTGATTGACTCTCAGAAGATTGTTCTTGCTTGATTATCGTCTCTTCCCAGCCCTGTCAATTACAACTAAACTATTACCATGTACGCATAAACTATAAACAACCAAATAAGATCCGTTTTAAAAAAATTATAAACAACCAAATAAGCAAAAGATAGAACTAAAGGAAAACAAAAAATAGTGCAATGCTTAGATAAGAAAACCAGTAAACTGGTAGGAAAACTCTAACTATCCATCAGAATACTAAACAAAAATATAAAATGATACGATTTCAACAACAATGTCAAGTTAGGTTTAGGGTTTAGCATCAAGTTAGGTCATGTTCTCAGACACTTAATTCAAAAATCATTTGGTCTTTTTTTAGAGAGATAGAGAGGGGGAAGGGCATATGCTCCATGCATTTTCTATTTAAAAAAAAATATTGTGGACTATTATTTTTTTATCTTTTCATTTCTGTTTTTAAACATATGCAAAAAAGAAATGGATGGAATGGTAGTTTGGATCTTCCCACTCCTTTTGCTTTTGGAGTGAAGTTAGGGAGAGGAGGTGCATGAAGCCTTTCCGTGGGATCTTGACTTAGGGTGCTCATACCCATAAAAGCAAGGGACCCCCAAAACGAAGTAATACAAATTTGGAAATAAGATCAATCACTTGAAAACACCACTCTTCCCGTTTCCTTGTTTTAACGACATTTTCTGCTAAATGAGAACTAAACTTCCAAGTTGTACTCCTAAGTTTTGCAACCTTAGCCTCCATGTGGTTTCACTTCCTGACCATGACTCCCTTGACCTTTTTCATTCATCAACAATGAAGTAGGATCATAAGTGTTTCAACATGCAATATTTATTATCTACATTTGCAAAAAAAAGATTTTATAATCTAAATAGTGGAATATATTTGTACTAAACAACTAAATTACAATGCCTCCATTACCTAAGTATGCTAACACCATCACAGGCCTCTTACCACAACAATCAGGCAGTAATATCAAGAAATCGATAATAAACAAAAAAACAGAAAAGCCTATCAAAAAGACAAAATCAATTAAAAAAAGTATCACAAAAATAAATCAACATTAATAAAGACGAATATGAATAAAGTTTCAATCTGAAACATAGAAGATATTTTACCTAGCCCAACTTTTTATCATTTTCCTAGTTGAAATGCAAAAACCATATAGATGAATCTTACAAGTAAGTGTTTTGGCTGTGAGGAAAACAGTCTCTGAAGGTCTCAATGCAAAGGTACTAGGTTGGGCTTTGACAGAGAGAAATAATAAAATAATATAAAAAATATATAACTTACCCTCAAGGGAGTTGCTGACAGTAGGGCATCATCTCGGGCAAGATCTCTAGAGAGAATGGCAGAAAGCTCATTACACAACCATAACATCCACAAGCTGTGAGACTTTACAGAAAGATCATGAGTAACTCTATTTAGTTCTTCTAGTTTTGAGCTGGCAGTTTCTTTAGTTCCAAGCAACGCAGCCGTTGCTAGTGATGTTTGTCTTCTAAAGTCAGTAGACATCTGTCTTCCAGGAGAATTAACATATAGAGGAGAATCGGGAACCCCTTTGGATTGTCGCAGTAATGAAGAGTGCTTGTCAAAAACAGAGGATGGCGTGTCATTGACCCAAAATTTTGGTGAACCAAGGATGAGACCAATGTGCTTCAAGTGATTTTGAAATGCAAATAGAAGACGACCAATGAAAATTGATCTCTCAACAACCGGAGCAAGACTAACAGGCTGACTAGCAGTCCTACTATTTTCCATGTTACTATATAGATTATCAATCTCTTTTTCAAGTTCCACCAATATGGTTGACATGCTTTCATAGCACTTATTCTGAAGATAAGGTGCCAGATCTTTTAACCTTATTGATGCCTTCGGAGATTCTATGAAACTTAAGAGATCCTTAAGCACACTCTGACAACAGCTCTCAAATGCATCTCTGATACGACTGACTTCTGGACCAAAATAAGCATTGATGCAATTATTAAAATCACTCTCTTCTACAGATGCTTTTGCCCCCACAGTTGGACAGGTTTTCTTAGCATTAAACTCTACAAACCAAACACCACCACCAGTAGAGGCTCTATTTAAGTACCCATGATTACTTAAAACATCCTCAGTTAGATGAACCGATTCTGCAATATTAACCACTTTAATCATTTCCATGAATCTTGAGTCAATAATAGTTTTCATCCTGCGAGCAAATGCATCTTCAAATATATCATCCCATAGGTCTGAGTCATCTTCCAAAACAAGCTCCCTCATTCTACTCCACGGCAACTCAATTTCAGACCCGAAAACACTTTTTAACCAATCCAAACTTCCTTCCAAGACTTCCTTACTTTCCATTGTCTCTCTTATTAATTTCTCAGCAGAAGAGAGATCCTGGCCACTTCCAAAGGCATCGATCAAAAACCTTCCATTGATCTGGCTGACGATTTCTCTTCCACATTCTCTTAGCCAGCTCGAACAAGTCTTAGCAATGTAATCTTTCTCAAGCATGACCATTACAGACTCTAACGTATCCCTGAATAACTTCCAGAGCCTAACTTCCTCATCCGGATTGGGAATTCCACCAAACAATTGCGATGCAGGTGGTGAACTTAATATAACTTTGTAAAACAATGGCATATCATTCAAAACTTGCAAAAACAATTCACCCACCTGTCCTATACTAACCTGAATTATAGCCAAAATCTCGCAGAACACAGATACAACAACAGACCAAGCTGCATTACTCCCACACGTACCTAATTTTTGAGAAATCCAAGACTTCCTCGTATCAAGAAACAAACTGAGTACTTGCTTCGGCTCAAGCTCATCAATAACCGCAACAGCAGCCAGAGCGTCCGCATAAGCTCCAACCCCAAGTCCACGATCAAGCAATCTCTCCCGGCTACGCTGTGAAATCTGAGATTTGAAGCTCTCCACTATCTGCCAATGGTGCTGAAGCAGAGGAAAATTGGAGAGAAACTTACGGTCAGAATCAGCATTATGGGTCGTCAAAGCTTGTTGCACATGCTTCGCACGGAGATGACGAACAGCGGCTTCGAGAAACATGGACTCGTCAAGACAACCCCAAATATTCTCAGGGGTATCAACAAGATACTTAACCCGACAAGCAATGGCGTAAAGGGTAACACGAACATGATTATTAGAAGGAAGATGCGTGAGCAAATCAGAAGATGAAAGGGAACGGATGGAAAGATGAATGGAAGAGAGATTGGAAGAAATAGAATGAGAAGTGGACTTCATAAGAACGATGGAGTCGGCGGAGTCTATCAGATCTCGGTAACGATTACCGACAAGTTGCCGTAACTCTTCTTGCTTGGATTGGATCTGGGCACGGGTGGAGGATTCAACCTTACGAATTTCGGAAATGGGTTTCGTTCGGAAGAGAGATTCGGCATCTCGGTAACCTCCTCCTCCATCAATAGAGGAAGCTGAAGGTCCTCCCATGGCTGCCGATTGTGATGATTTTGGAATTGGTGTGGATCGGACACTATGAAGATGCCAATGTCATGAATCAATTGTTAGGAAATTTAGACTTCGAAATGGAAATGGATTAGATTAGAACAACATTTCTTTGATTTTGCTTCAGATTGGGATTAGCTTTGGAAGACACCAAATTTTCCTAAATCTTCAAGCTTTCTCTAAAATTTACTCAAACTAGACTGCTCTAAGCCTAAATTTTCCTTGAATTTACCATTTTGCCCACATAAGTACACAAATTTTAATTTTGGGAAATTTTCATTTTACACCCTAACTTGGTTGGAAACTTGGAATGATGATAGGCATTACCCAAAAATTATTAGAGTTGAAATGTCAAATGACCTAAGGTTTTAAAAAAAATCTCGAAGGATCTATTGTTGATGTTATAGACAACTAAAGTTTTTTTCGATCAAAATTCATAATATTTAGTTAATGAAAAATAGAATTTCAAAATGTTACAATCGAGACCTCCCTAGAAATATGAGGAGCAAGCCAATTTGGTGCAAAATCAATTGAAACACCTCCAACAACATTGAAAATAGACTTACTTGCAAGGAGATGAGCAATCAAAATACAAGAGCAAGGTATAAAATCTACACTTTTTGGATTCGATCTCCCCTAACCAATCACAAATCTCCTTCAAAATGATTCCAAAAGGGGAACGAGTTTGAAAATTGTCATAACTGCTTTGATAAGAAGTTGGAAATCTAATTTAATGCACACATTGCGAAAGCCATAAGCAAAGGCAACTTCAATCCGGTGACAATTGTTAACTCTTCGGTAGAGAAAACTTCCAAATCTATATCAATCACCTTGGAGAAAGTTATCACCATTTTTCATTGAGAATCTCTCAAAATACCTCCCAGTCGAATTCCGATCATTCCAAAGGGATCAACAACCCAGCACTAAAAATTCTCATCTCTATGGAAGACAGCTACTCCAAAACTCTTATAAGCATCTTTGAACTTGAAAAACTAGGCTCAAATGCAAAATTAACCAACGACAATAAAAGCTTCCATAAATCTTTCTCGCTTCTGCATTGAAAAATGTATGCTTCGTTATTTCTTTATCTTTTTCACACATCTCACACCAGTGACAAACATCAATGTTTCTCTAGAAAAGAAGGATAAACATCAAGTAAAGTTACAATAAAGTTATGATATTGTCTTCTCTTTATATTTTTCTGTTATTTCTTCTTCTCATATCGTTTCATCTTCTCGAAAATGGTTGGTATTTTCTTTCTTCTTTTTTGTTTTCACGTCGTCTTCTTCTCCATATTGTTTCATCTTCTTCCTCCAATTGTTTTTCTTTCTTCTTCAAATTGTGAGTCTTCTTCTTCTTCAGCATTGCACCACACTGACAAGTCAACGCCACTAACCTAAAGAATAATAGACGAGATCGAGATTATGTGAGAGCAAGAGGCCCATTATGAGAATCCATTTGGTGCGAGAGTCTAATATTTCATCTTACTACTAAAGAAGAGCAAGAGAATGAGAGAGCAAGCGGTCATTATGTGTGTACGAGGGCTTTGTTTTCATAATTTCACACAGATTTGATGTTAGCATAGGGTCAATTGGCATTTCTATTGAAATTTTGAGTCATTTGACATTTTGGACCCAGTTTTTGGGTCATTCGTTCTCAAATTGGTTCCATAACAATTTTGTTTTTAGTTTTCTATTTGAAATGTATGATTGTTTTCCCTAAATTTTAGTTAAATTCTAAAACCAAAAACAAGTTTTTGAAGTTATTTTTTTAGCTTTCAAAATTTGTTTTGTTTTTCAAATTTTGATGTAAAGTGAATAACCTTTTGAAACTTATATGTAGAAATTCGAAAACAAAAATAAATTAAATTGTTACCAAATGGACCTAAAAGTTTGTGTAAATTTAAACTCTAAACTAATATTTTTATTAATTTAAACCTTGAATTTCCGAGAGTGTTTTAATTAACATCATCCTTGAGACTTGACAAAAATATCTTGTGAAATATTTAATATAATTCTTTTCCTTAAACTTTTAAATTGTGAAAAGTGAATAAGTTCAGATCTTTTAAAGAATTCGTTTAAAAGTTGTTCATCCATTCAATAATCGCAGTGTATAAATTTGTTCAAGCGTTAAAGTTAATAAAATGGACCATTATAATTTATACATAGATAATTTTCAAACAAAATCTTAAGTAAAAGTCTAAATTGATTCGTTTCTGGACTTTTTTTTCTTCTTAGAGATTCAATTGACAAAATAATAAATCTCACGTGAAGTTTATATTGGATTTTATATCATAAAACTCGTAGATAGTAAATATAATTCATTAATCATTATTAATAATGTGTTATTATTATAATTTCAATAAGTGTTATTGATTATATTATTAGTTTTGTCTTAATAACCTAAATTTAATAAACTGACATCCTAAGTTGTTTGATGAGTCTTAAACAATATGCATAGACATACATGGATCAATGTTCTAGATACAATTTAAAAGGCCTATAGTATAGGGATAAGGTTGGGTACCTTATCTTGGTAACATTATGGATACGACTCACTTTATATTTGATATAAACGCAATGATCCAATGTCTTCGTGTAGGTGACATGTGAGTGAGGGTATCCTATGCAATGAGTTTACATAAGACTGGACCACGAAATAGTAACCACTAGATGTAATTCCGTTAACTAGTTAGGTTTCTATTTCACATTAGGATGACCTAGGTAACTTAGTCTTAATCCTGAGTATATTATGAACTCTTATTCGCGAGAGATTGTCCTTTGATTTGTACGGGTGAGAGTAGCTAGATTACCAACTCAATATGCTTATCATTTTGGGGACAAGACCGAGTGTGGAGCTGGGAATATAATCACACAAGATGGAATTCACTTTTTCCAGACTTTAGGGTAAGTAGTTAAGTGTTCCCTTAAACGGTATCCTCAAGACTTGAACAAAGGGTCTTACCCTCTCTATGGCACGAGAGGGGTTTCTATTTAGTGGTTGGACCATAAACATGTTGTTTATTAGAGGAACATTGGTATCTAAGGACTATAAGTAACCTAGGAGCAAAACGGTAATTTGATCCAGCATGTGTTATGAACACTTGTGAAGGACTAACTTACTGATATTGGTCTATATCCATGGGCATAGAAATATATCTACAGTGAGAAGAGTTTAGATGTGAGTCTTTAGTAGAGTGTACACAACTAACGAATATTTATTAATGTGGTTAATGAGTTTACCTAATTAATCTCATATCGTTGTAGTTTTTGATCTGTAGGTCCATTAGGTCTCCTTTCTAGTTCGTGAAGGGTAATGAGTTTTATTTATATTGATTGTAGTTTGAAATGTTCAAATCTACTAAAACTATAGGTTAAAATTTAATGTGTATATGACACACATTAAAACTATAAGTTATGTGAGAGATATTCATTTAAATATGATTTAAATGAAATATTAATTAAATATGATTTAATTTAATTAATTAATTTTTGTATATATTAATATTAATTTAATAATAGTTATTAAATTAATAGGGAACGTTGGTGGTTTTCCAACGTTCCCATTTTTTCTCTATGAAGAAGAGGGAGATATTAGTGTAGCATCTCAAAACAGTTTGGGGATTTTATGCATACTGCAATTTTTTCAAAAAGAAATTCTCTCTAAAAAATTTCATTTTTTTCAATTTTGGTTCCCACAAACCAAAAATCTCAACTCGAATAGAGAGGTTTTCTAGTAGTGGTGCCCAAAATTGGCATTTAGTAGATTCAAAGTCATCAACATGCATAAGTTTTCTATTATATTTTCTCTATAATCTCTAGTGTTTAATTTTAATTTTGAGAGTATGATTAACCTTAAAATCTAGAAATTAGTTTACATATAATTTTGTTAATGTATTGGTATTTTTAAATCCCAATTAAAATTGAGTCTATGATTCTGATTAATTCTTCTGCTGCAAGGTCTCTCATCCCTACAATTTATCCAAATAAAACATAGTGGAGTGTGTAAACGATTCATTTGTGAAAGTTCAAAGTTTAAATTGATATAAATATAAGTTCATAGTTTAAATTGATACAACCACCAGGTTTAAAAACGTAAAATACTATTTTTTCTATACTCTTTAAAAAATATCAAATTATAAGTTTAAGGTTTGTATTTATTTGATCTCTAAACTTTTAAAAACGTATATTATAATTTTAGGTCTAATATGATAATTAACATTGAACTAAGTTTACTTTAGCTAGATGTTAAAAATAGAAATGTTGAAAACCAACCCAATCCAAACCGACCCTGATTTGGTTTGGTTTAATTTTTTAAAGTCAAATTAGACTTCTTGATTTGTGTTTGGAGAAAACTAAAAAGTATTGGTTTAGATTGGATTTTTGTTGGAAACCCCAGTAGAAAAGCAAAAATCTTATTCGAACCAATGGTATATATACCCTTAAAAAATAAATTTTTAATAGGTATTTTTTTTTATTTTAATTATTATAGTGCATATATATTTTGCTAAGAAAAAACACTAATTGTTATATAAGTGAACGTTTTTTATTTAGAAAATTGCAAAAAAAAAAAAAAAAAAAAAAAGTCAAATTGCAACTGATAAGATAGACCAAATTTTAATTTAAACTTAGCAAACAAAGACCAATTCAAAACAAGGTAAGAAGTAAGAATAAAATTTTGGAAGAATAAAAGAAAATACCAAAAATCAACAACCAAACCAATAATAAACCATCCAAATAAAACAAATCTATTGATTTTGTTCTTTATTGAACATTGTGTAATGTCCCAAATTAAGATAATTTTAATCTTAATTATCTTAAGTTTAATTTTGGAAGATGTTGAAATTTTTGTGTTAAGTGATTTGTAATTTAGGAAATTTTGATTAATTATATATGATTATATAATTAATTGAATTTGAAGTAATTATATTATGAAGATAATACAAATAAATTAAGGATATATTGTTTTGGGAAAGATAAAAAAGAAGATTTAATGGGAGGAGTTATTGAAGAGAGAGAAAATTTGAGTTAAAAAGGGGATTTATTGGTTTTAAATGTAGAGAGAGAAGATTTGGTTGGTTATTTGGAAAAGAAAAATCATAATAACTTTATTATTATTACTTTTCTTAAATAGGTCTCGAGATGCGCATTATGACTATTCATTTTCCCTTTCAAGAAACTCTAGCCTCACAAAACCCTAGCAACCAATTCTACTGCCGCTGCACGCCATCGTTTAGCCTTGTCGTCGCAAGTCGCACATCTTCTTCATCGTCCATCGTTTGAGCCATCTCGATTTCGTTTGTCTTCTCTCTCACCGTGCTCTCCTTAGCGTCGACTATCTCGTGCACCGACCAGCGGCCGCGATCGACCAACGTTGGAGAACCGTTGCTAGTCAAGTTGTTGACCGTTATCAAACGTCAGTCGAGCTGCGAACGAAACTCGAACCCACGCAAGCTGCCGCATCTCTTAGTCAATTGTCGTTTCGTCAACCGCTGAGTCAACTCGAGCCATTTCTTCATTAGCCATCCGCCCGAGCCACATGCACCTGAGCGAGCCACCCCTACCTAAGTCGATTCCTTCCTTCAGCCGAGCCGCTGCGTCTGCCTTCCACTCTAGCCAAGCCATTTTGAGCTGAAAAGCTTATTTTAATCCTATTTAATCTATTTTTAGTAAGTTTTGATTGGATTTTTGGCATACCCAACAAAAATTAATTTCAGATCATAAATAATTTAATTTTGGATTAAATTGGTTAGATTTTAACTGGAAGCTGAGCTATGGATTTTTTCCCAACCAAAGATAATTTGGACTCGACCTCAACTTTGGGTAAGTTGAATCAACTGGATATTTAGATCCTTAAGCAACTGTCAGTTAAGTTATTAAACTTAGCAATTTACCCTTATTGTTTAGGATTTATTCTTGAGAAGCTTGGTCTTGCTATCAGGATTACATTTGGTTAAGCTAATCTCCAGGTAAGAGATTCTCCCACTAAACCTTCGGATTGAAGTAAGAACTTGCATGTAAATTTTTTCCATTATGCATTGAGGTAGCTAATATGCATAATGTGGTTATGTTTATGATGATTGATAGTCATGACTAGTCTATGCTTATGATGACTGATGGATCTGACTGAGTTATGTTAATGATGATTGATGATGTTGAAATAATGCATTAAACATTAATCTCATGTTTTAGAATGCTATGATTATTGTTCATGCCATGATTATGATGTTATGATATGTACATGCTATGGATATGGTATGTTGTTAGCTTTATCTATCAGAGCCGTATCCACATGGGTGTCCCTCAGGATCACCACCTTTTATGACTGTATAGTCCAACGGGATCACCAGTCCAGTAGGAAATGATATGTTACGAGTAACTTGACGGGGTCCCTCACAACCCGATTCTCTTAGTGTCCCTTTCGAGGTTCACTAAAGACCAGTTTGTTCTAGGTGTTCCTTGTGTTCACCGAAGACCAATTTTGTCCTAGGCGTTCATTTGGGTTCACCGAAGATCAGAGATGTTCCTATGGAATTATAGATTGCGCGTGTTCGGGAACGTATCAGTTTAGAGGTACCACTTTACAGGACTCTAATAAGAAGTTAACAGACACCTAACTGGGCTTGTAGTAGGTCCCTTACTGAGTATGTTTTTATACTCACTCTTTTATGTTTAATTTTTTTTCAGACAGAGGTAGAGATAAGAGTAGAGGCAAGCTGGTGAATGACAACAAGTGACCGTGGCGTGCCATAGGGGAACACTTTTGCTTCTGCCTTATGTTATCAGATTTTGATTTCAATATTTATGCACTTTTATTTATTTTACTCTTTTAAAACTAGATAGAGACCGAGCTAGGAACTTACTTTTAGATTTATTTCTACTTACTTTAGTTTATTTATGATTTTAATGAATATTTGAGTTTTTAATTACGAAAATTTGATATTTTCAATTTTAATTTAAGAAATTTTATTTTCCTTCGAGTAGTAATGATAAGCTTAGTATCACTACTAGAAAAAGAGTCTTTCTTGACGGTTGCAATTTTAATTTCTTGACAGTTTAAAGAAAACGTCAAGAAAGGGGTGATTTAAAAGAAAAACCGTCAAGAATTTTTGTGAAAAGGCGGAGGGTAGTCAATTTTTAGCTTTCTTGACAGTTTTGAAACGTTATGTAATATGCACTTTTTCTTGACATTTTAAAACCGTCAAGAATTTTTATCAATTCAACATTCTTGATGTTTTTTAAACGTCAAATGATATGTACTTATCCTTGACGTTTTAAAAATATCAAGTAATATTAATTAAATTCTTGACGTTTTAAAACGTCAAGAATTTTTATGAAAAGGCGGAGGGGAGTAATTTTTAAAATTTCTTGACAATTTTTAAACGTCAAGTAAGATACTTTTCCTTGACGTTTTAAAAACGTCAAGAATTACTAAATAATTAAAAAATAAAAACTTAATTTTTTTTATAAGAAAGCCTAATTTTCCCCTTTCTTTTTACTTTTTCCCTTTCCCTCCACATAAAACACAAATTTCCCTCTTTCTTTCTCACAACCCACACGATCCCAAACTCACCCATCCAGAACGTCGACAACCCGAACATCGTCGGACGTCGTGGAACGTCGTCGACACCGCCAATGCTTCCCGTGCTCACCCATCCCGAACGATGTCGAACACCGAATGTCGAACGCTAACTTCCATTTGAACGCCTAATGCGAACGCAAATGTCGTTCTCCTGCTCGCCGAACGTCGGTTGTTTTCTGTCAACTTCTACATATCTCCGTTCTTCCACCAGCAAAGTTCTCCATAATATGAAAAGATAGAAGTGAAAAGTAGATTGGTAGACTTTTCATTAAAAACTGACGACTATTAGGATGATGTTTAGCCATGTTAATACTCAAGCAAGCTGAAGGCATATTTGAACCAATTGATGATGTTTTGAGGATTAGCTAGTTACCAAATGCCTTTTGTGTACCTCATAACAAGGTTGATTGTTTTGTAAAATAGGTGTGACTGTTTAGGTGATGGGCAAGAAATGTTTGATGAAATGTCCTAAAGGAATGTGGTTTCTTGGATTACGATGATTTAAGCTTATTAGCAAAAAGATTTTGCCTTTAAAACCTTGAATCTGTTTGTGGAAATGTTAAGATCAGGTACTCTTTATTTTGCTTTCATTTTATTTGTGTAAGTGGGTTTGTGAGTGTGAACATCTGAAAGGTAAAATCTAGTTTCCATTCCTTAGAATTAACATTTTGTACTCCTTGTTATATGGATTGCACAGAACACATGTTAAATATGTTGATGTTGACAAACACATCAATTTTTCCCTTTTGTTTCTCACTTGTTAGGCCTAACATATATTATTCCACTCCTAACTTTCTCTCTTCTTTACTTACACTGCAACTTGTCATCCATATGTTTTGTGTACTTTGGCCAAGTGTTATTTTCAATGCTACATTATATGTTTGCATTTGGTGTATTCTTTTATGCTTTTTCAAAAATGTTCAGCATCTTTTTTCTTCTTTTTCTTTTCTTTTCTACTTGTTTTTATATCTTTGACTAAATTACCATTATAGGACCCAAATTTTCTAGTCTTTATTTAATAAGTTTTCAAGTTCTTTGAGAATTAACATCCAGCTCAGACTTTAAATTTTCACATTTATATTAGGTGATGGGGTTTTTAATTTTGATTTTGTATCTAGTGACTATTAGCTCACTCAACGTTTTCTTTTTAGAATTCACGACACATAAAATTGAAATTTTCAATGTGAAAAGAAAACTTACATTGAAAATTTAGGTTTATGTTTAATAAAATCATTAAATTTTAAAAGATAATGAATATATATATCAAGAAAGCCTGTTTGATTGACTATGTGAAGTTGATGAAGCTCATTTTTGTGTGTCTTCCTTTATTTCTTGATGGAGATGTTCTGTGATTTCTCATTGCCAAGTGCCATTAGTTTGAATTTATATTGAACTAGAGTAATTAGTCAATTATTATCATGGAATTATTTACCTGATAGGGTGTATTTATTTGTTTTAAAGTAGCACCAATGAGAAGTTAAGTTAATTGTAGTAAGTTCATCACAAAACAAATCTTTGTAATCAAATCTATTATTTCATTGACTTTTTACATCATTTTTGTAGGGCAGATGATGTGGCTATGGTGTGTTTATGTTCTTAGCCTAAGTTTACAGGCTCATTAGTACTACTTAAGGTCAAATTTTTCTACCTTTCTTCCTCTCATATATGTTCTTAGCCATAAAACTCTTGAAGTATCTCTTAAGGATTTGTAATAGCATAATTTGGATAAATGACCTCTCCAAGTAGACACTAATGATTCTAACTTCCTTATTGAATCTTTTGTGAGGCATACTAAGTTGAAATTTTTTTGTGACTAATGTCTACAAGCTCGTTCAAGCAAGAGCATGATTTTGGTATATTCTTGAGCTTTCTATGGAATCCTGTATTTTTATAATCTCTTTTTCAAATCAAAATAATATATGTTTTGTTTTTTTTTTTTTTTTTTTTTTTTTTTTTTTTTTTGCAGAAAAGAGACATGCTGAGGCGGCCTAGATTAGAGAAAAATACCCAGACAAAATTTTGGTAAGATTTATGACTTTTCTTGTTGGTTATTATGTATTCAGTTTAGATTTTTTTTTATGTTTGTGTACTAAATTTAATGTTGGTTGACCTTCACTGCGTAATCTTTTAGTGTATATGATTGTATGCATGAGTGTTTATGTGAATGTGTGCTATGTTAAATGGGATTTTTCTCAGCAGAACAAATAATTTCACGATTGCTATTAGTGGCTTATGCTTATTGATTCTCATTCCTTTATATTCTTGACATATTCCATTTATAAACACTATTAACTTAATATCTATCTGCATTTAAAAAAAAAATCTTTGTAATGCACAAATTTTGGTTGTAAAGTAGATATTATTGTGATTTATGCATATTTTTTGTTTTGATTTTTTGTTTGATTGGTTGAAAGAAATTTATAGCTCGAAGTATTAGAGGTTTGACCACCTTAGATTTGCAATTCCATTTTGTCTTACCCTCCCGCATTATAATTTTAATTGTGTAGAAAAACGTGTGTTTGTTTAGTTATACAATGCTAACATTCCTCCTTTAGCTATTTGAGGTATAGGTTTGGAGCTTTCATTTGTGTTATGGTTGAATCTTCTTTTTTCATTTCTATTTTGTTTACCATTTGAATTTTGAAATGAAGATATAATGCTTAAAATACTGAACAGGGATCAAGCTAGGTAATTTAGTTTGTTTGGAGAGCAAGAGTGTCACTTAAACACTTTTTAGGAACCTCTTTTACATGAATTATATTACATGATGGGTTTTATTTCGTTGGTGGATTGTGTTACTCTCTTTAGTTTTTGGTTCTCAAGCTTCATTTTGATCATTTTAATCTCTTGTAAAGTGTTGAACCTACTTTGTAACTCTTGAAAACTATTGTGTTTTTATTAGGTCTTGCACTAATATCCAATTGATCTACTGCAGTGATGAAGTTACCAAGAAAGTGATTGATGTTTGGTTAGTGACAAGGACTTGTTGTAATTTCGTTATTCACAACAATACCTCGTTGTATTTAGTTTCTTTGTAAAAATATGTTTGCCAAGTTTCTATTTTGCTTGTATTTGTCCCTTTAGGAAAATTCATTAGATTTTGTGTACTCAGTTTCTTTGTAAAAATGCTATCTATATTATTGTTATATATGAAAGTTCTAATATTTTCAAAGTTTTGGAAATGATATGGTGAAAGGTTTTATACTTGATGAATATTGTCGTTTATATCTATTTATGGAACAATTGTTGGACCACTATACAGGACAAATGGGAGCATAATACAGAAACAAAAATATAAACAAATTACAATTAAAAAACATGGAAAATTGTGTGATGGTTTAGAAATGTCATGAACAATAGCTTTCTTGACGGTTTTAAAATATCATAAACAACGACATTCTTGGCTAATACGGTCCTTCGTCACTCCCCAGGTATGCTTTATGATTTATGATGATGTTTTGTTTATAACCTTGCCTGAATTAAACTAGATAAAGTATGAATGTTATGATTGTTTTGTGAAAAACTTCTACTGGTGGAATTTAGGAAAAATGCAATCATGTAGAGATGTATGTAGAGGTGGTTGACGAGACAGAGGAGCTGGACGTATCCAGTCTGGAGAGCAACCTGCTGTGCAAACAGCCAACCCTACTACAACTATCACTCAAGCAGATCTCGCATGCTAAGAGATGCATTGGCACCGTTGCATGCTGCCCAATAGACCCCGCCAGCCCCTGCTTAGACCCCGGTGGAACCCTAGGTCATGCTAGACCAACTGTCAGCAGAGGCTAAGCATTTGAGAAACTTCAGAAAGTACAACCCCAAGACGTTTGACGGGTCCATGGATGATCTCACCAAGACTCAAATGTGGTTGACTTCTATAGAGACCATCTTCAGATACATGAAGTGCCCTAACGACCAGAAAGTTCATTATGCAGTATTATTTTTTACAAATAGAGGCACCACCTAGTGGGAGACTGCAAAGAGAATGTTGGGTGGTAATGTTAACCAGATAACCTAGGAGCAGTTTAAAGAGAGTTTTTATGAAAAATTCTTCTTTGCCAGCCTGAGGTATGCTAAGCAGTAAAAGTTTCTGAACCTGGAGCAAGGCGATATGACTATGGAGCAGTACAATCTAGAGTTTGATATGCTGACCTGTTTTTCCCCTGATGTAGTAAGGAATGAGGTTGCCAGGACCAACAAGTTTGTTAGCGGTCTCCGACTAGATCTTCAGGGCTTCGTTTGAGCTTTTAGGCCAACTACCCTTGTTGATGCACTGCGCCTAACAGTCGATATGAATCTGCACGATAGAGCTGATCCATCCAAGACTATAGGAAGAGGGTCAACCCTAGGTCGAAAGAGGGTCAACCTTAGGTCGGAAGAGGGTCAACCTTAGGTCGGAAGAGGAAGGCTGAGTTGCAGCCTACTATAGTGCCACAGAGGAACCTGAGGTTAGGTGGTGTTTTTCAGCGGCATAGTGAGGAGATTATTGCAGCAGGAAAGACCTTGAGAGAACTACTTGCCTGTCGTAGCTTAGGAGATCTCATGGAGGACGTTGCTTGGCAGGAAGTGGAGTTTGTTACAAGTGAAAGAAACCAGGGCATATAGCTGACTTTTGGCTTCAGAAACTGTTTAAGACTACATTGAACCAGACTCTCACTTCCCAGCAGGGAAGAGTATTTGTCACTACTCGTCAGGAGGTTGAGCAAGCTAGTACTATGGTGACAAGTACGTTCCCAATCTTAGGGCACTTCGCATTTATGTTGTTTGACTCTGGGTCATCTCATTCTTTCATATCCTCAGTATTTGTTCAGCATATGTGTTTAGAGGTAGAACTATTGAGTGGTATACTATCTGTTTCTACTCCATTTGAAGAAATTATAAGGAAAAGATAAAAGCATGTCAAGTAGACATACCAACCCATGTGTTAGATGCAACTTCACTAGTTTTAGACATACCAACCCATGTGTGTATTTATCGATATGACAGGTATAACAATTTTAAACTTACAAATATTAGGAACAGAAAAAAAAAATACAACCCAACCCAACCCATATTTTAAGGTTGGGTTGGGAATAGAATTTGGATTATTCGGGTTGCTAACCCAACCAACCCGAAAATATGGGTTGGGTTGGGAATGTTCCCTAACCCAACCTGTTACAAGGTATCATATTGCCTCATGCTCAATATCTCAGTCATGTAGTTGTTAGAAATCTTAAGAAATCACATGACAAAATTAAAACATGTAAGCTTATCTTTATCTTTCGTAAAACTCAAGCTGCAGCTTGTCCATGAAAAACTGTAAATCTTAAAACAATACTTGCCAATACATAATTTGCTTAAAACGATATCATTTTTCAACTACTTTTCAGAAACTCAATAGTCATGTGCTCACATATAAATTTCATTAAGAAATCTAAGTTCGAAACTCACACTTGAAACTAATCATGGAAATTTTATATCAATCATAAATTCAAAATCGAGTATGTAAAAAATTTATTCGTAAATAACAATTTTAGAAATCATTTTCGAAACTTGTTTTGTTACTCACGGTCTTGATATAGTTCCCTAGTTTGTAAACTCGGCCTATTTCCTCTCGGCTTGTCAAACAAACCAAAACTGAGCATCAGAACCTCGATATTCTTCTCTTTCTATGATAAGCCTAAAATGAGATACTTTAGTTAGGATAACGTACTAAAGATTGTCGCTCATGAATTCCAACCTTAAGAAATAAAATCACATTTTCACACTTTTTTACCAGAATTTTTCAAGATTCAGTACACAAACTCAAACATTCATAACTTCCTCGATATTTAACCAAAATGAGTATACTTTATATAAAAATATTTAATTTGAAATTCCCTATAACGTATTTGAAGGATTGAACATCAGATTGCCAGTGGATTTGCCCTGAAATCTCAAAAAACAAGCTACTCCAAAATTGCACGTTTTGCAATCCTTTATCTTCTTCTTGAAATAAAACCTATTTATAGTCATAATTGACCCGTGTGGTCTTCATTAAAGTTGTAGAAAATTGAAAGTTATTTTCAACTATACTAAATAGAGCTTCTAATTCAACTTGTACTCTCTGGACTACTCGAAAAACCAGAGGCTTCCAGGATTCACGTGATATTCCTAAACCATGTCTTCTCCTTCAAAAGTCATCCACTTAATATAAGAATTAACTCATGCTTTCTTCACAAATTTTTTTAGAAAATGAGCTAACTTTCAAACCTGACAAACCCCACTTTCTAATTCACTTTGTGTAGCTTGAACTAGAACAAAAACAATAGATGTGCAGATTGAATCAAGATTCTACCATGGATGCACTTTGCTTGAGTTTTTCCCTCTCTTCTTCGACCTCAAAACTCCAAATTTCTCTCGCTATTGCTTTTTCTCATTCTTTTGCTCGAAATTCTCTGAAATTGTGTGAAGAATGGTGGAGAAATGAAGTCAAGTACTCCTAAGCGATGGGTGGATCTAACAACATTTTTTTTTCTTTCTTTCTTTCTTTTTCTTTATTCTCTAATTTTATTTTATTTCCTTTTCTTAATTAACCTCACTTACTTTTTTTCATTTATTTCTCAATAAGTTAAAACAATCTAAAACAAAAGCTTCGTCAATTTTCTTCAATAATGAAACGACAACAACTTTAATCTTACTTCCTACAATATTGACATGAGCAAACAATCCATGGAAAAATCTCGAGTTTACATGTATTGTGATAGACTTGATGGTCCACAACCCTTTGTTCGGGTGGTCTATCGTGATAGACTTGATGGTTCATAGCCCATTGTATAAGTGGTCATGAGATGGACTTGACGAATTATACTAAAACTTTTTTAATGATCCACACCCTTTTATTTGGATGGTTTGACATGGACTCGAAGGATAATGATGAATTCTTCCTAACTCAATTTGAGTGGTTATTTTTTATAAACTTAATGAAGCATATAACGTAATAATGAAGGTATGGTCATTTTTCATGAAAGAGTTTAAAAATCTCTTTCTAGTGCTTTCACGATGATCCGAGGTTTAAGTCCATGGTCAAAATAATCACATCCTATATCGCATAATCAAGAAAAGACCAAGGAGTAAAGCATATTGTGGGGGTCTCATCAGGTGTTATTGAAAGTTCAAGAGGTAACTCACTCTCTCTAACAAGGTTGTTGTCTTGCTTCACTACACATCAATTCAAATCATTAGATATTGACGCTTAAGCTTCATTTCCTATCTTAGCTTAGAACAGATTTCTTAAAACTTATGTTTTCTTTTGTTTATGTTGAAACACTTCAATAGAGCTATACGTTAAAAGAATAAATCTATAAAATAAAAACTCGTTAGTAGTATGGCTGAGTCGTAAATCTTGATTTCTTTAAGACTATTCACGACTCTACTCACTATGCAAACAATTCATCAATTGCCACATCATTCCCAGGATAAAACAACCTCAGAGTTGCACCAAAATTGAACAGAAAACAAACACTCTAATGAATACTTACTCGAAATTCAAAAAATAGAACAAAGTAAAAAGGAAGATAATATTTTTTATTTTTCGACTCGATGATCTCAAATGAGAAATGAGGTGTGATGTATATAGTGGAGGAAATGTAACTTTGGTAACGGTTCAATGGAAAAAAACGTTGTTAACAGTTCAATAATCAAAAAATTAATTAAGAAAAACAATTCAAAATTAATTTAGCAAAAAGATGCGTCTATCATTATTTTATTCCACCATACTATGCCTCGCCTCCTTGCCCAGACAAATAGCGGCTTGCACGTGTGGAGATATTGGCAATGCCACATTTATCTATCTTCTCACCCTCTATAAAACTTAGGTACCCCTTTAGGGCTCAAACCCACAATGATTTAAAATATTATAAAGTAATCCTTGGTTTTGAAGTTTACATCTAACAACATTACACGCACAATATTATTCGAGTGAAGTTCTAAATGGTCGTGGTTTAAGGCCTTGCACATATATCCCAATTTAGTGGATGCTCTAGAAAATTTGCCTAAAATTCCATAGGAAGCAACATTCACTTCCACATCCACAAAGATGAATCTATCAGGAGTACTCTTGTAGCTATATACTCCGCTTGTCATCAAGAATAGAATTCATTAAGAACTAAGTTCAGTCTTTTCATTTGCTTCAAGATGTCATGCTAATCATTGTATCATAAGAATGAAACTCCTAGTTATTTTAGCATGATTCTCTTCATATAACTTATGATCAGTTATTATCCATTGAACTTGTTTCTTGGGATCTCCAGTCTTTCAAGTTGGGTCTACTTCACAAGTGACAAAATTTTCTATAGGCTTGAGTCTCATTATTTCTGAGGTTTTGAAAATATTCTCTCTAGCTAACCCTTTCGTCAAATGATCAGCTGAGTTATCATCAATTCGTATATAATCCATCATTATTGCACTAGTAGTGAGAAACTTTCTAATGGTACTGTGCTTACGACGTATCTGCTGTCTCTTATCATTGTAATAATGGTTCTAAACTTTTTTGATAGCTACAGTACTATCACAGTGGATCAAATCAGTATGGTTGGTACTAGACTTTCCCATACGGGAATCTTTGATAATAAGCTTTAAACCTAGCTTGCTACTTGAGTAGTAGTAGTAGGTAGTGCTATCATTTCTGACTCCATCGTAGATTGGGATAAAATAGTATGTTTCTTGAATTTTCAAGCAACAACCCCTCCTACTATATTGAAGATATAGCCACTTGTAGTCTTTGAGTAATTTGAGAGGGAGATCTAGTCAGCATCACTATTGTAACCTTCTAGGACGACACAAAACTTATGGTAATGTAATCCTAATTTATAGGTTTTCTTAAGGTATCTCATGACTCTTTCGACAACATTCTAGTATTCTAAATTAAGTCTACTAGTAAACCTACACAGTAATCCTACAACATAAGTTATATCTAGTCAAGTGCAATCAGCAGCATATCCCAAACTACCCATCATGCTTGTATATTCTGATTGGTTAACACTGTCACCAATATTTTAGAACAATTGAACACTAGTATCATAGGGGTGTTGTCAAACCTCCTCCCGAACTACCTGCTAGCTTAGCTCGAAAAATGGCGTGAAGCTGACCGACATCACTCTTCTCTAACGATATCTATCGACTCTGCTGAACTCTTGAATGTGATAAACTTGCTAATCTAGTATATAAACTATTATACGATACATGCAACAAAACACATCGAAACCTAGACTAATCATATATATACATGAAGTGTAGCCCGAAAGTAACTGATTTTGCAAATAAACTCGGAGACACCTTAACCAACACATAATCAACAAAGGTTTACACAACTACAACTCCTAAAGCTTACACAAACTGTAGAGTATCTATATCGTACAAAGACATATACAACATAACACAAAAGACTCTATGTACAACTCTAACCATGTACTGGCAATCCATATTGGAGCTCTAGCAGACCAAGGTAGTCTATTAGGCACCGGGAACTCGATCTCTACCTGGAAAGTGGGTAAAACATTTTGGAAGGGTAAGCTATAAAGTTCAGTGAGTGACTCAGTTTAAAACTATAAATTTAAATATAAGAGCACGTGAAAGCTTACACATATAAATCTGTTTATTGAAATCGTAAATATAAACGTATAGTAGTAAGAATAGTTTTCTCAAATACTCAGTATGTACATCATTGAAATCTAGCAAGGTATATCAAGTATATCAAAAAAATTTAACTAACATGACAAGTCTATGTTGTGTAGGGCACGTCCAGTACAACCAACTTTTACAAGCTCTAGGATGTAGTGGAACCCGTCCAGTACTTCCATCGTCTTTGTTGTAGTGGGGCCCGCCCAACACTCACGACAACATTGTTCTTACGAAGTACACTAAATGTCAATAACGGAATCTAACATGTGTGCACACGGTACTATATAGCCTTGGGCTCAACATCTCAGTCATGTAGTTAACGGAAACATAAAAAAATTATACGAAAACATTAAAACATGTCTACTATATTTATCTTTCATAAAGCTCAAGCTCACTTAGATTATTTGTGAAAAACTATAGTTCTTAAAGCAAAACATGCTAACTCATGCTTTGCTTGAAACACTGTGGTTCAAATATTTTCCAGACATTCAATATTCACGTGCTAGCATAAATTTTCATTAAGAAATCTAGTCTCAAAACTCATAATTAAAAAAAGTAATGGAATTCAGATGACTTTCATAACTTCGTAAATAAATGTGTAAAGCGGTCAATCATAAATAATAATTAGGGAAAAGATTTTCAAAACTGATTTTGTCACTCATTGTCTTGAGCCAGATCCTTGGTCTGTAAGCTTGGTTTAATTCTTCTCTGCTTGTCAACAACGAAACCGAGTATTAGAATCCTAAATATTATAGTTTTCTAAAGACATACTTAACATGGCACACTGAAGATGACACTCACAAAATAAAAGCTTAAGAAATAAAAATCCTATTTGAACAACTATCTGCATTTTCCAGATTTCTAACACAAACATCAAATGCCCATAACTTCTTCAATACTTAAACCAAAATGTGTTTTCTTTATGTTAAAATCTTCTTTTTGATGCCCTCTATAATTTACGCATGTAACCCCCATTCTCAGTCGAAAAGTTCAAAAACACCGAAACAAAATCACTCTGAAATCACGCACTCTACAGACTTTCAACTTGTTCTTGTAATATAACATATTTCAAGTCATAAGTGGCTCTCAGCATCTTCATAAAAAGTTATAGGAAATTGAATAAGCTTTTCAACCATATCAATTAGAGGTTTTAACTTAACATATACACCGAAAAACTAAAAAAAAAACAGAAGATATCTGATTTCACGTGGAAAACATCTGCTTTGCCTTCTCTGTCAAATATCACCCAATTAAAAACAAAATGGACTCAAACATCCTTCACAAAAATTGTTCAAAAATGAACCAGCTTTCAGAGAATTCAAATCTCACCTCTTAGTTCTTCTTAAGAAGATCAAATCGAATAAAAAACCAGAAGTGTGCAGAGTGGGTCAAAATCTGCCATGATTGAAGCTTCTTTTGAGTTTTTCCCCTTCTTCCTCAATCTTAGAACTAAGAAATCTTCTTCTTCTTCCTCAGGTTCTCTCTAATTATTCTCTCAAAACAAAGTTCTAAAATTTGGATGAAAATGGTGAGGAGTTGCATGGCGATGGAGGGAAAGAGAAGAAGAAAAAAAATGGAATTCCCTTTTCTCTTTTCCTCTTTCTTCCCTTTTTATTCTTTCTTTTCTTTTCTTTTTTTAATAAAACCTTTAATTATATAAAAATATTATATAATTAATTTCCTTTTTTATTATTCCTTTTATATTAAAAAAAATCCAAAGAAAATCTCAGTTTTACAGGTGTACACAGGTTGATTTACTATCTAAGTAATTATATTTCTTCAAAACCTCCTCTATGTTATGAAACTATTATAAACAAATTCCCTTTTCAGACCTAGTACCTTTGATATACCTAAGATTATATTAGCCTCTTCTAAGTTTTTCATGTCAAATTTTACGCACATAATTGATTTTACATCATTTATGACGTACAAATTTGATCAAAAGATTAACATGTCATCTACATATAAGAATATGATAGTGCACAAGTCATTTTTAGACTTATAATAGATGCATTTATTGCTTTGAATCCCTTAGACATGATTAGATTATCAAACTTTTTATGTCATTACTTAGGAGCTTGTTTTAGGCCATAGATAATTTGTCTAGCTTACAAACTTTAAACTCTTAACCATGAACTATGAAACCTTCAAATTTTTCATATAGATCTCTTCTTCTAAGTCACCATTTAGAAAAGAAGTCTTAAAGTCCATCTAATGTACTAAAAAATTGTTTAGGATAGTTATAGAAACCAACACTCTAATTGAGGTAATTCCAGTTATAGGGGAGAATGTATAAAAAAAGATATGTTTTCTCTCTGTCTAAATTCTTTTACTACTAATCCATCTATTTTGAGTTTCTTCCTTAGAACCCATTTACAACCTATTGCTTTGCAGCTATAGGGTAGGTCAATTAAGTACCAAGTCCTATTGTTTCAAGAGAATTCATTTCATCTTCAATAGCTTTTTTCCATAAGTTGACATCTACTGAGGATAAAGCTTCTCTCAGAACTTTAGGATCTTCTTCTACATTATATATTTTGAAGCCTTCTCCTAAGTTTTTAGTGGTTCTCACTCTCTTGCTTCTTCTAGGTTCATAATCTCCTTCCTTATCTTGGTTTTGGATCCTAATAAACTGAAAGCAAGCTACTAGAACTTAAGCCCCCTACTCGTCTTACTATTACCCCTACTCGTCTTACTATTATTGCTCCCTCTATTTCTAGATTTTAAAAGAAATTTATCTTTAAAAAAATTAGCATCGTTCAATTTTATGATTATCTTATTTTGTAAGTCAAAGAACCTATAGGCTTTACTGTTTTCAGCATATCCTATAAAGACATACTCATATGCTCGACTAGCTAGTTTTGTTTTCTTCTTTTAGAATCAAAAATTCTAACATAGACTAGACAACCCCATGTTCTAAGATAAGACAAGTATGATGTTTTATTCTTGAGGACTTTGTAAGGTGAAGTTGTGTTATTTGTTTTAGGAATCCTACTAAGGACACAATTGACTGTCTTAATTATTTCACCCCACTAAGATGGTGCTACTCCCGAATCTAGTAAAATAACAACTATGAACTCAATTAGCGTTCTATTTTTTCTTTTAGCTTTTCCATTCATTTCAGGAGAGTAAAATGCAACTTTTTCATGTATTATCCTTTTGAGTTATAAAACTCATTAAAGGCAATAGAATCATATCTCGTTCCTCTATCACTATAAAGTCTCTTAATTCTCTTATTAAACTAATTTTCTACCTTAGTTACAAACACTTTAAACATGTCGAATACATCACTTTTATTCTCAAGCAAGTAAATAAAGGTAGAATCAAAGCAATAATCTATAAAGGTTATAAAATACCTTTTATTATTTCTAATTATCATGTCATAAAATTCACATAAATCAGAATAAATCAATTCTAGAGGTTCATTTACCCTAGTTATAGATTGATGTGAAGTTTTAGTTATCTTAGTTTCACTCCAACATGCACATTTATCAGATTCATGCAAAGATAATTTCAGAATCATGTTTAACCTCTCATGTTGCTAATTAACCTTTTATTTACATGACAAAGCCTAGCATGCCAAATATTAAAAAAGATAACATTTGAGCAAAAGATAAAATCTTATTCATTTCTAAATTCAGTTTAAACATATCATCGGTTGCATAACCCTTCCTCACAAATACATTATTTTTTGTCGAGGTAAATAGATTTGATCCTATGGTTTGATTAAAACCCACTTTATTGAGGAGATAGCCCGAGACCAGGTTCTTTCGAATTTCAGGAGTATGCAGAACTTCTTTCAAAATGAGTGTCTTCCTAGAGGTGAATTTCAACTCCACTTACCCAATGTCAGCTACTTTAGTTATGTGATGATCCCTCATAAGAATATTCTTATCCTTAGTTTCATTATATTTTCTAAAAAGACTAAGGTCAGGATAAACATGGCATGAAGCATCGGTGTCTAGACACCAACCTTCAAAACCCCCAATCACATTAGATTTGTGATCATAGCTATTAAATCTTTTTCTATCAGGTTTTCATGCGCAGCAAGATGATTCATGTTTCTATAATAGTCATATAATTCGTCAGTAAGTCCATTCATGACTAAATTCTTACATATAAAATCTGACTCTGTCCATGCGTCGAGACTCCGGATCTGCTCCTTATTTGGATCATCTCTTGGAATTGTTGGTTTTTCGGTAGTGCATGCAACAACAACCTTTTTCATGGTTAGGAAGAACAACATTTTTTGCTTCCAACGCTTGAAATGAGCTCCTTCGAAGTAAAATGGTCGGTTGAGATCTGAAGACATCATATCACTCTAGATTGAACCAACCATTGCAATAGAATCATAACATCTTTAAATTATTGAAACACTTCAATGAAGCCATACGTTAGAAGAATAAATCTGCAAAATAAAAACTCATTAATAATATGGATGAGTCGTACTATTTAAGCAATGGACCACACTATAACTTCCCTAGGATAAAAAATGTCAAAAGAATATAAATTTGCTTCGTTGTCCCTAGGATAAATTAGTCTCTGTTCATCGATCAAAGTGCACTAAAACCGAACGAAAAACCAACACTCCAAATGGATACTTACGTAGAATTCAAGAAACAGAATGAAGTAGAAAGATAAGTTTTTATTTTTCGATTCAATGATCTCAAATGAGAAATGAGGTGTAATATATATTATGGAGGAAATGTAACTTTGGTAACGGTTCAACGGTAAAAAACATAGGTAATGGTTCAATGGTCAAAACGTTAGTACTAGTTCAACGGTCACAAAATAATATAATAATATTTTTATTTAAACAATTTTCATCAACAGTTTACCTGTTAAATCTATCGTAACAATCACTTGTGGGGTATTGTTGGAAATGACTTGTGGGCTTAGGCCCTAAACTCTAAAACTTTTGTCCCATATTGAAGAGTTTAGTAATGCCTAGAGAGTATAAATAACAAGAAATGCTAGTTATGAGACTAAAATGTGTTGTTGGTGATACTATAACCCTATCAACATAGACGTATTATCGTTTGTTTGAGCTAGGTTTGGGTAATTGTGCTTGCATAGAAAATTTAAATTTTTTTATTACTTATCCATTTAGTTTTTTGTAGCTCTTATTAAAAATTAAATGCTTTGATATTAATTAATGTTACCATTTTATACTCGTTGGAAACTCTAGTCATTTTCTTTTTTCCACCTTTTATTTCCGTCTCCTTCAGCTCCTTCATAATTTTCCTTCTTTCTTCTTCTATTCTAAGAATTTTTTAATGATTTTATTCCTTATTTTGGCAGGTTCACGTCTGAATATGGGAGTTGTGTTAACCTTCCTAATTAGTTTTAAGATAGTGGTTCATCACAGTGGAACAATTCTTTTCGACATCTATTCTAAAAGAAGTGTACACCGATTAAAATATAGTTTTAGTATAAAATTGTTTTGCTACTTCATATAATATACAATAATTAGAAGTAAACATATCCTTCAATATATCTATATATACTTAAAAAATAAGGTTTTTCTTTTTTCTTATAACATTTGATAAATATGATTGGCTGACAATTACATATTCTTCCCAAATATAAAACTAGGAATTTTTAAAAAAATTATTTTTTTATAGTATATAATATCTCTCAAGATTAGACTTTTATTTTATTTAGAAAGTTATGGAAAATTTTGTAGCACAATGACCTAAAATTTGGGAAAAAAATGAAATTTTTTACCCTTAAGTCACATCCAAGTGAAATTACCAAAATATACTTCTGCCGGGAAAAAAGCCCATCTCATTTTTGCTCTCGCTCTCTCTATCTCTTCTTTTTCGCACCCACATATCACTCTCCTCTTACTCTCTATTTGATTTTCTTCACTCACGGATCACTTTTTTCTCTCTCCTCTACCAAACTTGGTGTTGGTGCGTGGCTTTCACCGAAAGGCGGTCATGTTAGAGAAGTAAAAGAAAAAGGAAAGAGAGGGAAAAAGTTTACTTGAAGTTGGTCTGTCGAAGAAGGGTCGAGGAAGAAAGAAATTTGAATAAATGAAAAATTCGTAACTTAACTCATCCATGATATCAGCAGAAGATCAATTAATAATGTTTTCAAATTGATCAAAATGTAGGAAAATTTCATTTTGGATCTCTAAAATAGGTTAAGTTGTGCGATTATTCCAAAATTATGTTTTTTAAAACCAATTATTCCAAAATTTTATTTGTACTATTTAATGCAAACATAAATTCCTATTAATTTGTATTATTTAATGCTAACATAAATTTCTATTAATGACCTTTAAAATGAATTGATTTTTTAACACTGAAAACTTTTGATGAGAAATATCATCCTATGAGCCCTGATTGCGTACCACTAACGTGATAAAGGCCCTATGGTAGAGATGTTGTACAAAGAGATTTTTGGCATTAGAACGTGTTTCGCAAAATTTTTTGTGATGTAAGGTCGATATGCACAAAAAGGGTATACGTGGTGAACAACTAGGGCACTTGGGGATACTTCACCTGGGAACAGTGATGTGTCCCTGAGGTCAGTAGATTAGCGATTGATTGGACCCCGCCGCCAATCCAAACTCAAGATAAGGGTTGGACAAAGACACATGGAGCTTCGAGATTGGACCACATCCCACGGCCAGTAAGGGTAATCATTCCGGCATAGGAAAACTCATCGAAGAGACCTATAAATAAAAGAATTCATATTAGTTTGAAATTTCTTTACCCTGAGCTCACTTAAGAGAGAATTAAGAAAATCTTTTAGGTTTTCATAGATCCAAAACAAGCCTGAATCCAACAAGAATTGCAGGAAAGTACAAAGGAAACTTTTGGCCGAGGAAGCTAGGCTAAGAAGCTAGTTGACTGTGACTGTGAGTTGTTCATCTTACACATGTTTCCAAATTAAAATGGATTTCTAAAATTTTTTTGAATCCTTGAATGTATTTCTATTGAGACCATGAATTGTATGATTTCCCTTTTGCTTTCAAATTCTTAAAATGCATATGACTTAAAAACGTATAGAATTTATTGTACAATGGAATGATGTGATGAAACTATGTGTCTTGAAGAATGTATGAGAGCTAGTAAAGGTTGAAATGGAATAATCTTTATACCTTATATGATGTAATGCCTCACAATTACTATGTGTCCTGGTGTAGAACGTCTTATTCTTGTTGTTGATCTGGTATAAGATACTATATTCCTACTGTGTGATCTCCAATAGACCCTATTCATGTTGTGTGGTCTTGAATAAGATGCCTCGTCCTTGCTGTGTGATCTGGTATGGCATGGCCTTTGTTTGCTATGTGATTTAGCATTGGAAAACGCGTTAAGCTTAGTGGAATTAATGGAATTTGCTAAATGCATTGAGATTACTCCGCATAGCTACAACTTGGCAAAAGAGTGTGGTAAATGCTTGAGCTTTGGAAATGGGGTAAAAGACGTAATTAAACATGCGGAATGATTCTACAAGATGATTATGTGGTACGCGAGAGGCATACGACACGATAGGTTTTACAACGAAAGAATTAGAAAGACACGATTTTTCTATATGATTTGTGAAGAGTGATAAAATGAATGATTCATTCTCCTTTTAGATTTGTGAATTGTTGATAAGATGGAACTGTTGAGAAATGCTTAACACCCTGGAATAAGTGTTTTAAATTAATGTTGAACTTACATGTTATTTATATCGGGTGTTTGGGTACGATGTTAGATGTGTGAAGGCGAACTTGATTTATTAAAGTGATCATAAAAAATCCCACTCACTAGACGTTCTGATCTAATATTTCAAATGTTTTGTTTTATACCCCCTCCCCCAAGAAGCGAATGACATCGCCTACTATACCTCCTTGATCGCATCGTGTTGGTACTGGCAACAATCTATTTGCATATCCTCGTCTTGTTCCCCATGAGAAAATTTATGGGGATGGGGAATGGGATAGAGGGCGGGGACAAGGAAGGGGAGTGGCATCTCTATCCCCACCCTACCCCGTGAACATCTCTAAAGACTATCAATATCATCATTTCTAACATTGAAAATCTCTACAAGAGGCTTATCGTTAATTTTAGAGATTGTGTGTCACACCCCACCCCATCATCCAATTTATAGCGACTAAAAGGAGGCATGTCGCCTAGACACCTAGCGTGTATCTCTCAGCGAGATAACAAGTTGAACGCCTATGTATGTGGAATTCTCCATTAATCTTCATAACTTCGAACTCGAAATATTTTTCCAACTCATCGTAGCAGAAAACACTAAACTGACCAGCTTAACTTAATCGCCTAGCCTTTAGCTCTTAACTCAACTTTTAAGCGATAAGCACCATAAAGATACAAACATAACATAGTGAAAAAATAAAAAATAAAAAATAAAAAAAACACACACTCTAATTTTATTATTTGGTCCAACACTTTACAAATACATTTTCTTCCTCGCAAAGCCACTCAAATAAAACTTAAGTTCTAAGCTCCATGGCTTCCTTCACCCATTGGATTGCTACTCTTCACGCCAAGGTGTTCAAGAGTATAAGAATTCCTTTCTTATCCTTCTCCTTGCATAGCAATCGATCTCCAAGACAAGACTAAGTCAACACACAAAACTGTGTGTTGGCCCTCCTTCAACATAATAACTTTAAACCATTTGAAGACTAGAGATGTCCATTTAACCCGCAGGGACCCAATCCGAATGGGGCAGAAAATCCTCGAATACACGGAGAATGGAGAAAGGAATGGGGTTATTTTTCCCCCTCCCCGACCTCGACCCCCGCCCTAGCCCCGCCCCGCCCCAAAATAATATAACTATATAATTATATATGTATACATATGGAAAATTTTCATAAATATAACAAACTACTAAAATATTTACAGTTCATGTAACAAAGCTCATAAATTTAGCCACCTTTTACATATCTCAGGTTTGCCCTTTCGTCTTTCTTCTCCTCTTTGCTGCGATTTTTTTCTATTGTCTTCCTTCTTTTCCTCTCTTTTTTTTTATTGTGATTTCTTTTCATCTTCTTTCTTCTTTTTGGTATTTTCCATTATGAGCCTGTAGGCTTTTTTCGTTTTCAGAATTGTTATATAGAGTGTAAATATTTTGCCGCTTTGTTATAAATATATATAATTATATATTATTTATTTAATTAATTAATTATAAGTTAAGAAAAATTATAGTACGTCAATGACCCTGCTTTTCTTCTATCGCATTTCCCTTTCATTTTTCTTTTATCTTCTTTCTTTTCTTTCTTCATCCTCTCTGTTCCTTGTTAGAAGATAAGGTCGATCAGAATTATTGCTGTGCCGTGACGAACCACTGCCCTGAAAGCAATTTCGGCTGACCGTGGTGCTAATCGTTATGTCGTTTGCTCCCCAAGGTTAACACAGCTTCCCTGGTACGAACGTGCACTCGTAAGTACAGGGAATAGAAACAGAAGGCTTATAAGGGCTCAGAACACAGGACGGATGAGAGGAAGAGAGGATTGAAGTAAATTGTGTTTTTGATGGATGAGTGCTCTCCAATTTATAGAGGGGTGAGGGAGGAAGTGTATGGATGAGAGTCTTTAACAGGAAGAAGGGGACGAGAGTGAACTTCGCAAAAGTCTGGTAGAACGTTGGACACGTTTCACGTACGTTTGAACCGCCTAAAAGTACGCCACGTACGTGAATGCCTTGACTGTCTAAAACGGTTACACGTGTCCCTTAGCTGCCAAAGAATAAAAAATAAAATTATATTCCCATCTTTCGTGCAAGCACGGTTGCCCTTGCCCTTGCCCTTGCCCGAGCCTGCCCGTCCGACCGGACGAACGGCGGCGGCGGTGCGCGTGTGTGACAGGGTTATGCTATCACCACTAAACTTGGTTTGTAGTCCTCTTGAAAGATAGGAGTTTATATTTCCTCATCCTACTTCAAGATTTATCCATGTGGGACAAACTTGATGGTTTTGCTATTTGGGCCAAGCCCAATAAGTCATTTCCAATAATCCCCCACAAATGACTGCTATAGCAAAAGTTTTCGGGTAAGTGAAAAGAATGAGATGTGTTCTGAGCATAGAGGAGATATTAAGCTTAGGCACCAATATCCGAAGATTTGAATTGATGCGTAGTGAAGTAAGGCAACAACCTTGGTTAGAGGGAGTGAATTATATCTTGAACTCCTTGTAACCCTTGGTTGAGACCCTTACGACACGCTTTATCTCTAGGGAAAAGCCTTTGTTTCTGCAATCATAAACTTGTGCCTTTTGGCCATGCACATAGACCGAACCTCGGGTCGTCGTGAGAGCTCTAGAAAGAGACCTTTAAACTCTTTCATAGAAGGCGGCCCCACCTTCACTGTCACGTTATATGCTCCATCAAGTTTGTCAAGTCAAACCACTCAAAAGAGCTATGGAGACTTCATTGTCCATACTGATTATGAACTCACAGGTTTTGGATTATCCATCTAGTCCATTTAAGGACTGTCCACACCATGGGCTATGGACCATCAAGTCTATCGCAACAGACCACCAAATAAGGGGCTATGGACCATCAAGTCTATCGCAATAGACCACCCTTTTGTCAAGTGCTATGGATCTCCGAAGGGCTTCAGGCCCATGTTCACAGAGGAATCTAATACCATTTTCCTTGTTAGTCCTTTGGTTAAAGGATCAGCCAAGTTCTTCTCAGATCGAACAAATTCCAAGGAGATGGTTCCTTCCTTTAGCAGTTGTTTTACTACTGCATGCCTAAGACGTATGTGTCTACTTTTACCATTATAAACACTGTTCTTGGCAGTACATATCGCGGCTTGCGAATCACACTGTATGGATACCGGTACAGATGTCCCCCACAATGGTACATCTCCTAGTAGATTTTTGATCCACTCAGCCTCCTGTCCTGCCAACTCTAGTGCTATGAACTCGGATTCCATCATGGATCTGGCTATACAAGTCTGTTTTGTAGACTTCCAAGATATAGCTCCACCTCCGAGTAAAAATGCATACCCACTAGTGGAGTTAACCTCATCATTGTCTGTGACCCAGTTTGCATCACAATATCCTTCTAGTACGGCAGGAAATTTCTTGAAGTGTAGACAGTAATCTATCGTTCCTTTAAGATATCTCAACAGATGGCGCAAGGCATCCCAGTGGTATCTATTAGGATTGTGTGTATATCTACTCAATCTACTGACAGCATATGCAATATCTGGTCTAGTGTAGTTCATTAAATACATCACACTGCCGATGATCTTTGCATATTCTGGTTGAGACACACTATCTCCTTTATTCTTCTTAAGATGTTTACTAGCGTCAAAGGGAGTTCTCACAGGAGAAACATCAAAGGAGTCAAACTTCTTTAGTATTTTCTCTACGTAATGAGATTGACATAGAGACAAACTGGTTTTGTTTTTCCTGATTTTAACACCTAGAATTACGTCTGCTTCTCCCAGGTCTTTCATTTCAAAGTGTGACGAGAGAAAATACTTAGTGTCAGTTATTAGCTCCATGTTTGTTCCATAAATTAACATGTCGTCAACGTATAGACATATTAATATGCAATCAACTCCAACCATCTTTGAATAAACACACGTGTCAGAGGAATTTATTTTAAATCCATTGGTTATCAACGTGTTGTTAAATTTTTCGTACCACTGTTTGGGAGCTTGCTTGAGACCGTATAGGGACTTTCTCAGTTTACACACTTTGTTTTCTTGCCCAGAGATTTTTAAGCCTTCTGGTTGTGTCATATAAATTTCTTCTTCTAAGTCACCATTTAAAAAGGCTGTTTTTACGTCTATTTGATGAATAAGAAGATTATGTATTGCGGCCAAAGCAATCAAGGCCCTAATTGTGGTTATCTTAGTTACAGGGGAATAGGTGTCGAAATAGTCAACACCTTGTTTTTTCTATGTTCTATTCTCCATTCTTCTTCTTCCTTTCTCCATTCCATTTTTTTCTCCACGCTATCGCCTCTTCTTTTTTCTTCTAAGTTTTACCCACCACCCAAATCTAGACACGGACAAATCCAGACTGTGAATGATTTATCTTTTATATGAATTTTTTTTATATGAGTGATTTGCAAGTTAAGAAGAAAGTATTTATTGGTAATTGATTTATTTCTTCACACTCTTCTCTTTTTTTTTTTTTTTTCACTTTCCTTTTTATCCAAAATGAACATTTGTACTGCAGATTGAATAAGACAAGGGCTATATACATTTTCTATATGTTTATATATGTTATTATTGTGATTGTTGATACACAGCTTGTTATGTGAAAGTTGAAATGGAAGAAAAATTTTAATCATGTAAATACATATTTATGGTTCTTATAATTATGTAAATCTATACAAACATTTTGAGATTTTCATTATGTAAATATAACTATCTATATTGGATGCTTAGGCTTCCTTTTAGAGGCTTTAATTTTTTTAGTTATTTTTTTTAGATGAAAAACCTATTTAATATTGGTTTTCCATTGAAGTAAAACAAAACTTATTTGGAATTTCCATTGAACCAATTAGTTTTTAAGTAAAATTTTTCAAAAAAAAGAAAGTTTCTACTATCTTTTCTTTAAAATTTGGGAAGCGCATTCTTTTTCATTAGAAATTAAATCTAATGATGTTTTTTGAGTAATGATCATTTATGCCTTGAAATTAGGCTAATCTACCTTATTTTGAGAGTACATTTTGACTATTTGTAGGTGAAAATGACTCTATCTAATGATAATGAGTTAGAACAAGGTGGTTCAACTCCAACATCTATGAACTTGAGTGAATCAACTCCAATGAATAGTGCTTCAAGTGGTCATGATCGATCTACACCTATTATATTAGATGGTGATGATAATGAGGAAATACTAAAAAGTAGTAGATTGACATTGGTTGTATGGAATCATTATAAAAGACAAAAAAAATGATACCATGAAAGCAATATGTATGGAAAAAAGTTAGGAAAATCTAGAAATGGAACAAAACATTTACATGATCATTTCAAAATTTGTCCATTACGTAGACAAAGAGACATTAGGCAGTCGTGCTTGAAACACACTAAAACCAATGAGGGAAATTAGTGTTAAATTCAACCCTCTTTGATTATGGAGCTTCTAGAAGAGACCTTGCGTGTGCCATAATTTTAAATGAATATCCTATAAACATGGTTGAACACAAAGGATTTAGAAAGTTTTTTAGTGGTGTTCAACCAATATTTAAGATGATTTCAAGAAGCACTATGAAGCGAGATATAATAAAAATTTATAAGAAAGAGAGAATTAAAACAACGAAATTTTTGGAAAGCAACAAAAGTATGATTGCCCATACTACGGACATGTGGACTACAACAAGCCAAAATAAGGGATACATGGCAATCACTACACATTTTATTGATGATTATTGGGTCCTACAAAGTAGACTTTTAAGGTAATTTGATTTAAATAAAAATCTTATAATCTATTTTTTGTTCAACATTTAGTAGTTTCCATTTTAACGTATTATTACGTAATAATATGTTTGTACATGTGTCGCATCCACTTACTGGACATTTACTTGCAAAAGCATTAATAGAGTGTATATTTGATTGGAATATAGATCATAAACTATCCACTTTAACAGTAGATAATTGTTCAACAAATGATGCAATGGTTGACATTTTATTAAGAAAGTTAGATTTAAGGACACTTTAGTTGCGTGAAAGTTTGTTTCACATTTGTTGTTGTGCACACATTTTGAACTTGATAATGAAAGTTGGTTTGACCGTAAATGTTTATGGTATAGAGAAGATTAGAGGTATGGTTCACTTTTGGACCATTTCTCTAAAAAATAAAGAAAATTTTGAAGGAGTTCATCAATTACAAATTTCATGCACTAAAAAACTATGTCTTGATTGTGTTACAAGATGGAATTCAATATATGTGATGCTAAAAACTGCTTTGGAATACAAGGATGTGTTTCCTTGTCTAAAATAACGTGAACCACTATACACTTGTCTTCCTTTAGAAACATATTGGGATTTTGCAAAAGAAATGTATGATAATAGCTACAATATTAGATCCTAGATTCAAGATGAGATTGATCGACTTTTATTTTTCTCAAATTTATGGATCTCATTATAATGCAGAAATTAAACGTGTTAGAGAATTGTGTTATGATTTGATGAAGTTTTATTAGTTCAAAATTAAGTACAATAGAAGAACCTCAACGTTCTACATCTATATCTTATTCGACTTCGAAGTGAGATGGAAGTAGTAGTAAAACTTCTCTTGCTAATAGGAAAGATCGCCACCTCGAGTTTAAAGAGTGTTAGTAATTTGGAGAATGATGTTGACAATGTCATATCAGAGCTTGACCATTATTTGGATGAGTCTCCTTTACCGCGAACAAAAGACTTTAACATTTTGCAATGGTGGAAATTGAATGGAGTCGAGTATAATGTTTTGTATCAAATTAAAAAGAATGTTATAGTTGTTCCCATTACTATTGTTGCTTCTAAATCTGCATTTAGTATTGGTAGTAGACATATGGGTCCACATCATTCTCAAATTCAATGAAAACTTATTGAAAGCTTTGAAGTGTACTCAAGATTGGCTATGGACCGAAGGTATGAGTTAATACTATTGTTTAGATTATTTAACAAACTTTTACTAACTACGATTTGAGATCTTTTTTTTTTTTTTACATGGCTCACATAGATAAGCATACTCCAATTGATGCTAATGTAACGACCCAATTATTTATACTAAGCTGAGGTCATTTCTACTCAAAGGAAAATAAGAACTTTCTTAAAACAAAAGGGAAAATAAAACTAATTTTCATAATTAAAACCTCAAGTACTCATTAAAACCATAAATAAACTAATGTATGTAGAAATAAATCTCTAAAATAAAATCCTAGCTCGGGCCATATCTGATTTAAAAAGAGTAATAATGAAAATATATATAAAAAATACTTAAATCAAACTGATAACATAACGGTGGAAGCAAAACGTTTCCCTATGGCACGTCACAGTCACTTCTTGTAATTAGCCAGCTTTCCTCTACCTCTACCTCTACCTTTGCCAGAAAAAAATTTAAACATTTAAATAGTGAGTATAAAAATATACTCAGTAAGGGACCTACTACTAGTCCCGCTAGGTTTCTGTTAACTTCCTATTAGAGTTCTATAAAGTAGTATTCCTAAACTAGCACGTTTCCAAACACAGGCAATTTGTGATCCTGTAGGAACATCTTCGGTATTCGGTGAACCCAAAGGAATACCTAGGATAAAACTGGTCTTCGGTGAACACAAAGAAACACCTAGAAAAAACTGGTCTTTAGTGAACTTGAAAGAAATATCATCTCATACTGGACTATTGATCCCGTCGGACTACATAGTCATAAAAAGGTGGTGATCCCGAAGAACACCCATGTGGGTACGACTTTAATAGATAAAGTTAACTAAACACCCTATCCATAGCATGTAGCATATCATAACATCATAAGCATTGCATGAATATTAATCATAGCACTCTTAATCATGAGATTAATATTTCATGCGTTAACGTTAACATCATCAATCATCATCATCATCATCATAACTTAGTCATAACTATCAGTCATCATCATCACATAAACTCAGTCATAACTACCAGTCATCATCATCAACATAAACTCATTATGTATTTTAGCTACATCAATGCATAAGAAGAAAATCACATGCAACTCTTACTTCAGTACGAGGGTCTAGTAGGAGAATCTCTTACCTGAAGGTTAGCTTAACCAAAGATAATTCTAACCAAAGATAATTCTAACAACAATAGCCAAGCTTTCCCAAACAATGAAGTCTTAAACAGTAAGGGAAAATACTAAGTTCAATAATTCAATTAACAGTTAACTTACCCAAAGTTGAGGTTGTATTCCAATTCAACCTTAATTTAGGAGAAATTCCATAGCTTAAAGCTTCCAGTTAACTCTAACCAAATTAATCCAAAAATAAATATTTAAGGTCCAATAATTAATATCTCATGGGTATTACCCAAAACCCATTAAATACTTACCAAAATATAGGCTTGCGGCTTGGCTAAGGGGATCGGCTCGGGTGGCTAAAGAAATGGCTTGGTGGCTCACGAAAGGGGTGACGGCTCGCGTAGACAGCTTGCGCGGCTTGCAAGGAAGGATCGACTCACGTGCGGCTTGCATGAGGCTTAGCTGACAGCTTGGAGATCGACTCGGCCAGACGACTGATGAACAATGGATGGCTCGCGTGCAGCTTACGAAAATGCAACGACGAGTTGGACAACGATTCGAATGATGGCCAACAGTTGCTGACCGGTGTGCGAGATAGAGATGAATGAAGAGCTCGGTAGAAGACGCAAACGGTGCGGTGAGAGGCGACGGATCGACGAAAAGAATGGATGGCTCAAATGGCTGACGGCATGCGATTGGCTTCGACTACAAGGCTAAGCAGCGGCGGATTTGAAAGGCTAGGGTTTTGTGAGGTTAGGGTTTCACAATGAAGAAGATAAAGCGCACAATTCCCTATAAGGCCTATTTAAACAAAATAATAATATAACTATTGTTATTTCCTTTTCTTTTTCCTTTTCCTTTTCCAAATAAACCAACTCCCTCTCTCTTCATTTAAAACTAATCAAATCTTCTTTTTAAACTCAAATATTCTCTCTCTTCATTAACTCTTTCCACCAAAATCATCGCATCTTCTTTTCTCTTCTCCTCAAAACAATATCCAATTTCCTTAATTAATTATATTATTCTCATAATATAATTATTATCTTTACTAATCAAATTAATCATACATCCACATATATAATTATCCAAAATTCTCTAAACTTCAACCATAACAATCAACCAATCATATTCACCTAAATCAAATCTTTTCACCAACAGTTCCAAATTTCAAATAATTAATTAAATATTTTTCCAAAAATATCTAATTAATTCTAATTTCTACAAAATCAAATAATTTCAACAATTAATTTAAATAACATCCAAAATAATTTCAACAGGGTCAAAATTAAGCTTAAGATAATTAAAATTAAAATTACCTTATTTTAGGACGTTAAAGCTAAAGTGTTGAAATATGTTTTTCATGATCGAGGCTAAGATGATGATGTAAGTAATAAGTTTGCATATTACTGTTATTTTTTAAATATTTATTCATATTAATTTGTATAATATCTTTTTCATGAACCATTTTCTACAAAGTTGGATGAAATTCGTTGATGGTTTGACTTGATTTTGGCTATGTTATAAACCTTTTCCTACCATTTTTTAAAAAGTATATGTATATGTTGCGCCTTGGATTGTTATTTTGTAAACTTCTCATGAAAAAAATTGTTGTAATTGAACACTTAGTTTAAATAGTTATGGATTGATCTTTGAATTTTTTTTTTATAGATTTTTTAATTTTATGAATGGATTTCTAAATGCTTCTTTTAATAGTTGAATTTTTATTTTTATAAAAAATGAGAATTTGACATTTTAATTGTCTTAAATAAGAAAATTCATAATATTCTATCGAAAATAAAACATTGGAAATCTATGCATATTTCAAGTAAATGTGGAATGAAAAATGAGATTCAAACTTTTAAAAAAAAACTATGCATATTTCAAGTAAATGTGGAATGAAAAATGAGATAAAAACTTTAAAAAAAAACAAAAAGATAAAAACTTTAAAAAAAAAGGGGAATCTTTCCTCGTAGGGAACCCAATTCACATGGAATCGCCCCATTCCCTGTGGAGATATTGGTGGGGATGGGGAATGGAATAAGGGGCGGGGATAGGGATGGGGAGTGTCCCCGGCCCCGCCCCGCCCCATAAACATCTCTACTGAAAACGGGTAACTTGATCAACTTTTTCGCACCACAACTCATCTTACCTCTTTTTACTTGGCCTCAACACCTGATAACCTGAGGAAGGAAAATTTAAACACATAAGTCAAATACTTAGCAAGTGAGAGTCTTAGAAAACCTTTTTGGGAGTATAAGTCGATCACAAAATATTTTCATTTCTCAAACGCGTCTTCTAATGCCTCATTTCATAAATCACAAAAATCTCACATTAGCTCCTCTTATTCCTTTCCACCAAGAATATGAATCCTTCCCATCGCCAAGCATACTGCGATTCACTCTCGCCAGTATCTTGCAATTAAGCTACTGTAATGTTCACTCCATCCACAACCTCTTAGAAGTTTTCTGATTCACTTCTTTCTTGTTGCATTAGTCGTCCACACGACAACATTCACATTATGCACACACCGCATAAGCACTGCTCACTTAATAGGAATAAGGTTAATGGTTTGCATGCATTCATCACAATCAGCACATAGAAAGCAATCATTTTCTCTTTTCAACAACAATAGAAATAATAATAACACAAAGATACAAAACGCATTATTCATAATTCAGACACATAAGAATCATTTAAGAAAACGTTTACAAAATATTTGCTTTACAAATCACCCTCAGAGGAGTGTAGAGTTTAAGAAGGTCACTCACGCAGAAGTGTAGAGTTTAAGAAAGGTCACTCACAAAAGCTTTTGGTTCGTTTCTTTCTCGAATATTTCTCCTCATCTAGAACTCTCTTAACAACAACTCAACTCCTTACACTCTCTTAACGAAACTTTCAAATAACAACACTTCTCTTAGGTCTTTGCTCCTATTTATACTAATCCTTTGGATCAGTTACTTTCTTCTTGCTAGTTCAAAACTACAACTTTACACGCGTCACTTATGTTAATATTATATATAGAAAATTAAATTAGGATATTTTTTTCCTTAACTAGATTGCATTCTTCTTGACAAGTAATATTGTGGTAATATTTATCTTTTATACATTAAGATTACATTATGTTAATATTATCTTTTATATATCAAATATAAGAATGAATATTTAAGATTATCTTTAATATTTTATTTGTTTGTCAGGTTTACAATAAAACTTATATGATTGTTGAATATTTAAATTATTCTCATGTAAATTTTGTAAGTCTTAAAATTTTATATATATTTATTATATCTTTGATTAAATTCTCTCATGAAAAAATTTATGAATGTTATGTATGATAATTTAATTACTTACCAAAATAAAATTTTAATTTAATGCACCTGAAGTTGCATAAATCAGTTAGTATTCATTGTTTTTGTCTTGCATTTGCAGTTTATACACATATTTTAAACTAATAAATGCTTATAAACTAATAAGCATATATCAAACGCCTTTGTGCTTGCATTAACAATTTGAGGGAGAAAGTTTGAAACATTGTATTAGATTCTTATCTAATATCTTTTGAGGTTAAATAAAACATATTAGCATATGTTTCAACCAAATAATTTAATATTATAATTACTTAAAGAATGTTGTGATATTTCTAATTGAGATCGAAAATTATGTTAATAGAGGAAGAAATAATTATTGTATTAGAATCACACATATTGATAGGACAATTTAATTTTTCAAATGTGATGCAAAAGATACAATAAAGTCTGTACCTATCATACATTAAGAGTCTCTTTAGAAAATTAAAATCCTTAACAATGAAAAGATAAACGATGTGTAGAAGAAAACTTTGAAAACTTATTTGTATCTCTCGAAGAGATCACAACTTTCATTTTAACCCCTAAATATGATATTATTTGAATGTTACAAGTTCCTTACAATCTCCTGAAGAGATGATTATTCTATTTTACCTAATTGTATATACATGAGATATTTGGATTTCTTTGGAACCTCTTAAAGAGAATAAGAATAATTTAGTATCTATGCTTTGCATATGATACATATATGCATATTATACTTAAAAGTAGACAATACGTCCAAAATTCAAATGCTTGAAACGAAAAATCAAGTATAATATTAAGTTCCAAAGACTTGATAGTCTTGATTAAAGATTTTTGAAAAGAAAATATTACTTTTCTCGTATGAGCAAAATTTACCACTGCTATACCTTATTCTCTTCTAAATCAAAGAGAAATTGAGTAAATTTGGTAGGTATATGATATCATCCGGAGAGATCGATAATAAGAATAACATACAATATTCATATACTATATGTAATCTTCTAGGAAAGTACATATAGAAAATTTGTTTACATTTACTTCTAAATTATATTACACACATATTCGTGTAATTGACATATATACAACAATGAAGTTGAAGTTCATTTATCCAAACATAATTTTACTTGACATGATCATGATGAGTCATTTTGGGTCAATAGTAAAACTAATCATTGAAAATATACATTAGCATCCATAGAGAAACTAGAAGATTCTATCATGTAATGAATTATCGAGATGTCTTGCTTTCAAGAGATTAATTACCAAACTCTCTCCAGAGAAAATTGAAATTGAAATTAAAATCTCTCATGCTTTTGGAAGATTCGTGGTTGAACCTTTGAATTTATTGATCAACAAAGTGAAGCATTTAAATGTTTTATGATTTATGATTTTCGTTGGTGCATCCAATGGTCACACATATGTTTATTCTTTTGTTCTAATAATGCTAGAGAGTTTACATCTCACGTATTTGATAATTGATTAGGATAAGTGTTATACATCCTATAGCTTATGTTCAGATAGCAGAACGTCTAAATCTCTAACCTCTGATAGGTGATGTATTACACAATTTGCTATGTCTCATTAATGAGACATTTTTTCAATATTATGGGGGAGAAATTAAGAAAAAGTTGGAAAAACGAATTGAATGAAATGCATAGATATTGTCTCATTTTGTTTATCATATATATTACATTAAACTAGAAGTTCGAAAGATAATTTGTAAAATGTTTCAAATCAAATGTCAGATGTATTTACAGAACATTTACAATTGTAAGAAAGTGGCCAAATTATGTCTAATGGTTGCAAAGACACCATCTAAGGGTGTGTTTGGATTTGCCTAGGAAAGAAAATGTTTTTTAAGAATACATTTTTTTTAAAATACCTTTTTTATAAAATGAGTTTAAAAATACTTACATGTTTGGTTTGATCTATTTATAAATGTTTATACGTAAAATTGTGTTAGGTTTGTTCTATACTAACAATGTTATCCCTAGGTTAAATTACCATAAAAGACTATTAAACATTATGAACTAATTTAATAAAGAAATACACACATTTTGAATCTTTTTTTTTACAAACATATTTTAAAATTAGTCACATGTTATCTTGAAATTATTAATTTTTTATTTACTTGAAACTAAACATTAATTTCATAATCTCATTTTTTAAAAAGTTATTTTAAACCATTGCCAAACACCTCAATTTATCTTAAAGTGAATTATTTTAAAAATTAAACACTCCAAAAATCAATCCAAGCACACCCTAAGATTGATATCTCAGTGCAACAAATTGTCATTACTACATGCCTGAAGCGTGATAGACAAATGATTCCTAAGATAAACATCTTTGAAAAGAAGTAGTCAATTAATGACTCAATTAAGAATATGAATATTTCAGAAGAAATCATGAACATGAGTTGTAACGACCCAAACTTTTAAACTAAGCAAGGTCATTACTTAAAAAATAAATATCAAAAGGCACTTTCTTACAAAGAGAAAAACTATGATCCTTATAAAATTAATATCGAATCAATGTTCAAAAGACATAAAATTGACAAAATCAGACTCATGGGTTCTAATAGTTTAAAAGAAAACAAAAACAAACAAATAAGATAAAACTTTAAATACAATGTCTAAAAATCAAAATAGTGAAAAACTGCGGAAGCAGAACTGAGTCTCATATGACATGTCACGAACCCTCCTGTTGTTCTCCAACTTTCCACATCTTTTATCTTTGCCTAAAATATTAAATATAGAAAAGAGTGAGTATATATAATATACCCAGTAAGAGAGACCCAATAATGGTTCTGCTAGGTGATCTGTTAACTTCCCGTTAGGAACATAATAATAATGTTGTGTGTCCAATGGAGTACACCTAGGAGAGTGAGATTATACGAACACCTCTAATCGTGCAAATAATCCTATAAGAATATCTCTAGTTGTACGAGTAATTGTAGGTACACACTCCTAAACATGTCTATGATAGGTAGGTACACCCCTAAACGTGCAAGTGATCTCATCGAAACACCCCTAGTCGTGTGAGTGACCTTATATGCACAGTATAATTAACCCCTAATTGTGGTTGTGATATGTAGTTACACCCCTAATCTTGCGAGTGGTCTCAAAGAAACACCCCTATTTGTGCGAATGACCTCATGAATAGGAACACAATACAGGTGGAGTAAAAACCTTAACAACCAAAGTTAACAGACACACTATAGTCCAAAGCATGTAACAATTAACATAAACATGGCATGAATCATCAGTCATATCATCTGTAAAACATAATAGTTCATGAAGCATGGAATCCATAAAGCATGCTTAATCATCATATAATATATATATAAGTCGTGCTTAATCATCATGTAACATTAGTCAACATTTATATCAACCAACTATGCATTTTAGCTAACATCAATGCATAGTCCATAAGCACATGCAGTCTCTTAATTTTACTTTAAATGTCTAGTTGTTACCTGAGATATTAGCTAACAGATATTCCTTACTAGTTTCCCAACAAACCAATCCTAAACAATAAGAGAAAACCAATAACTTGATTAATAAAACTACATATATATATATATACACACACATACATATTCACATATACATATTTTTATCAAATCTCCAGCAAACTTTTCTCTTTAATTAATTAAATAACACCCATAATTATTTTATTTAATTCAATTTCAACAATACCAAAATCCACACAACTTTACTTAAACCTCGTAACATTCAATTTAATCAAACTATCAACAAACACCACAAGTCAAAACCTCTAATTAATTAAATATTCATCCATCAAATATTTAATTCATTTTAATTTCCACAAAATCAAATAATTCTCATTATATAAACTCAAAATAACGCTCAATCTAATTAAACAAATCTAGGATAATTAACTCCAAAATTATAATTTTAGGGCATTACATAATCTCTCCTCAAGGAACTTTCATCCTCAAAAGTTCTAATCCTCAAACAGCTCTGGTTATCGAGCTCTCATGCCATAATTAATAACATTTTTTACCAAATTTCAAAATCTTTAATTAAATATACATACCCATGTATGTATATTTAATTTATCCAACACATTACACCCATCAAATTCTTTAACTTCTAATTCCAATTAATTTGAACACAAAAAAAATTCTAAAATTTTTGGGGTGTTATAAGAATCTTAAGTAAATTATATATCATGACCCATGACAAGAAAAAGATGAAATCCAACATAGAATGTTGGTTACAATATTATTTATGAAAAAATGTATTAAATACTCAAAGATATATATTGAAAAATGCCATGACATTAACTTATGTGGAAAAAAAAATCCAATAGAAATAAAATCATTTTCTAAATCGTAAGAATTAGTAGTCAAACATTAGAAAATTTGTCAAACACCTATGGGATTCAAGTGAGTATTTGTAAGAAAGGGAAATGGAATGAAGGCATAGTTTATAAAGCGACACAAGTTCCACAATAATTCTCTTGAAGAACTAATGTTGAATCTTTTAATAATTATATCCTCCAAAGCTTAAAAAGGTACCAAGACCATATAAGTCCAAAATTAGAGAATTATATATATATATATATATCATAAAGATTCTTATATAAATTCCTGACAAATGTGATATAATCTTCTTATTAAATATTTAAAATCATTTATATATATGTCGATGATTTTAGCATAAACTTCTAAAGAGATTTCAAAGGCAAATAAAGTTTCTTAAGGAAGAAATTGAGATGACACGTTTTGTCCTAACTTGCAAGAATTGCATCAATTTATACACAAAAGATCTTATATTCACTAGTTCCATCATTGAACATTCCTAGAGTGGTTCATTTACTTTAGATCCCGAAGAACCATAATTTTGCAAAATAAGTGCACTTATATCATTATTAGTTTATATGATGTTAGTTGTATTTATAATAATTTTCGTTACATAAATATATTATTTCTCCAAGGATAGATATTAGACTAGAATTAAACATATGTGCTATGTTTTTATTTAAGAATTAGTTTACATGTATTTATTTTTATTCTTACATAATTTAATTATAATCTAGTTTGGTGTGAATATGCAAACTACTTATCTCACCCATAAGAACTAGATCTTAAATAGGTTTTCTAGTAGTTTATATTATAACAGTTTGTGAAACATATTATAATAATTTTTACATTAATTCATGCTAAAAACATGATGATTTATGAAGCTAGCCAATAGGTGTTCTTATGTAAAGATAAAAAAAAACATCAAATGACAGCATCAACCTTCGACAAATTTTCTCAAAACACAACCTGACAAACTTACTTACAAAGGTATTATCAACACCAACATTTGAACTTGAAAAGTTGACGCACAACATTGAAATGTGACGACTAGTGATGTATTCATGAGAGGAGTAGAAATAGTGCACTTTTTTCCTTTTAACTATGGTTTTTTTACATGAGTTTTCCGGGAAGGTTTTTAGTGAAGCATTTTTTGAAATATATAAAATAATGTACTCATTTTTTTTCTTATAGTAAAGTTATAACGTAGCATTTATTTTAGGGGATTTTTCAAAAATATAACAAACTGGAAAACATTTACATTGTAAAGAACAATTTTGATAACAAAAAAAACCCACAAGCCCACGATGGGAAATATTAAAAACGCCCCAGTCAACACGTTATTAATCAACCATACGCGCACGTGTAGTTCTTCTTCTAAATGATCATGATAGGTGATCATGTAGGAAATGATATATGATTCTGTAGTTCTTTTCAACTGATGGGAAAAATGTTTCGTTAACTCTTCTTTTTACGATCACGATACGCGATCGTGTAGTTCCTTTTATCGATGAAAAAAATACTTCGTATAATTCTTCTTCTAAACATCATGATACGCGATCGTGTAGGACTTGTAGGAAATAATACACAATCATGTAGTTCTTTTTTAATAATGAGAAAATGCTTCATGTATTTCTTCTTCTAAACGATCATGATATGCAATCATGTAGGAAATTATACTCGTGTAGGAGAGAATACACGGTCGTGCAGTTCTTTTCAACAATGAAAAAATTGTTTCGTGTAATTCTTTTTCTAAACGATCATGATACGCAATCGTGTAGAAAATGGTATATGATCGTGTACGATTGAGTACAAAATGGTACACAATCATTTTAAATGATCTTGATATTCTAGAATAGAAACGGTAAGAAAGGAAGAGAAGACAAAGAAAGAAAGAAAAAAGAAATGAATAAAAATATAAGAAAGAATCTTGGAAGAGATCTGTATTTTATTTATCCCAAAAGAACATGAACGAAAGAGCTGAAGAAATCTAGAACAAAAATAAAAATAAACAAAGAAGAAGAAAGAAAAGTGATGAGCGGTCCGCAATATCAAAAAAAATTTAAAATTTATGAAAAATTTCTACCGTTTTTTTATTTTGTTAAACGGACCATAAAAATTTTGATGTTTTGTTATATTTATGAAAATTAACCTTTATTTTATATAATATGAATATCTAAATCAGAGTATTATAAATGTATTAGTATATTGTAAATACATATTCAATGTAAATATCCATAATTTAGGTATGTTACCCAAATTTCAAATTTTGTTGAATTACATGTTGAATGTACACACCTATTGCATCCTATATTGTAATCTCATGACATGTTAGAAATAGTGGTATATGGTATTTTTGCATGATATACCACAATTAAGTTCGATTACTCTTCTTTACCATCTCTCTTCTCTACTTTTTTTTCTCTTTTGTTTTGCCTCATTTGTATGTTTATACTGTTCTTATTTCATTGTAAAAGTAAAAATAAAAAAAAATGAGAAAAAAAGAAGAATTAGCTAAAGATTCAAAGGAGGGGAAAAGTCATTTTCACGGGCAAATCAAACGGACAAACACCAATGAATCAATGGGCAAAATATTATCCACAAAGAAAATAGAAACAGAACAAAAGGAAACTTGTCATAAACCAAAAACAGGAAATGAGAAAATTATTCAAACCCTAAACAGTCGCAACATCATCACTCTCATACCAGGCTGCTCTCAAACTCTCAAGCAACTCCAAATTATCCAAGCAATCCTTTTGAAAGCAAACACAAATGTGAACTCATAAACACACGTAAAGCTTCTTGATACTCACCACAATCACAACATATCCAGACATCATAACGCCAGCCAAAATACAGAATTCCACTCCATTTGATCAAAAACTTCAGCCTCAACAACCATTCGAGAATTAGCAAGATCCAGTAACAACCTGATTCCATAACACAACATTTCTCACTTTGGAAACTTCAAATCATCAATTAACATGCGAAACTTTCCCGCTAAAGCTCTACTCATGAATGGCCTCGTGGCTAGCAGCTAGTTTATAAATTAATCAGTGTAAAATTGCTTCTTTCTGAAGTTGAAAGAATCTTCCAAGTACTATTGATTGTAATTACTTTTATAGATAAAGAGAAGGGTCCTGAAATCAACTACAAAATGTATCCAATGCTGTTTTCTTTCAAATGTATAGCAAAAATTAATCAAACTGGAGAACCTGCTATAGGTTAATTCAATCAATCTTCTGCAGATGCAGAGGTGTGATGAGGAAATGTAGACCATACATCTTCCCATGTTCTCAGACCATCCGTAACATCTTTCACGACTGTGGCTGCCTCTTCCACGCTCACACGAATTTGATCTTTACTATCCCTCTCTCGAATTGTCACCGAAGATGCTGAATCGACAGTGATTGCAAAGGGAACACCAAGCTCATCTGTTCTTGCATATCGTTTTCCTATTGATGTGCCTATCAACATTTTTTAACAAAGAACATATAATTAGTAGCATATAATCACTTGACGGTAGATAAAGACAAGTATAGTGAATTCTGTGATCAAAGGCCAGTTGAGGATTGTGAAATTAAACCAAACAAGGACTAAAATCAATTTTACATCAGAAGAACAAGAAAACAAAGTTGAGAGTTCGTTCAATTACCTGTGATGTCAATTTTATGGGAAATGCCAGAAAAAGTTAATGACTTGGAGATAACTTTAGCAACTTCCTCGTACTGTTGATTCTGAACAAGTGGGAAAACTGTGCACTTGATAGGTGCCACAAGGGGAGGAAATCTAAATACATTTAATTGTTCATCCCCTGCTTTGCTTGGCCTCATGTAGTAAGAGTGTTCAAAGAGGCAATAGATAATCCGACCGATACCAAAAGAGGGTTCAATCACAGATGGTGTGAAAACCCTCTGATGTTCCTTCTTTTTCTCCTTGGAAATTGCGACCATACTCTTCTTGATCAAGACATTTTTCCCCAGTGTGCAGACATAGAACTCCACCTCTCCATCGGATTCTAGAGCTGCCTTCATCTCTAAGGCTTCTTTCTCCTTCATTGCCTTTAACAAATTGCAATACAATGTCAGGTTTTAAAAAATCTACAGATGCTACAAAACCTAGGCAGCAAAAAAAATCCATAATTTACCTCCAAGGCTTCAACCACATTCTTTTGACAACCCTTGAAAGCAAGGCCAAGTTCTTTCTTAACAGGAGCAATGACCAATTTCTGCAATTTAATTTCATGAGTGCAGCATTGAAACATACTATTTTTTGTCATCAAGATCTTTGCAAATATCAAAATAACTTCAGATATAACAAGAATAAGCAGTACCTCAACTTCTCTTGGTTCAGCAAATTTCTCATGTGCTACAAGGGGAACACCACTTTTTTCCTAAAAAAAGAGATCGAGGAAAAAAAAATATGAGTATTTTACATGCAAGTCGAAACCACAGAAAGACAATCTTAATGGTAAAACTGTTAAAGACACAACTATCTTATAAATCCTACCAAACAATTAGGCAGTTTAAATGGGCTCAATGAAAAGTCGACTAAACTAGTTTTGGAATTTCTGCCACAAAGTTAAAGACATTCCCTTGAATTAGAATTATTTGGAAAAGATAAGGTTTGGGCTGAACTCATACCGTATGGGCATGTAAATCATATGCAGATCTGTCAGCAATACCAACACATTCAATCCAACCATAAGAACACTCAATCTCGGCATCCCAACAGTCAGCAGCATAATGAGCCATTTCATTCGCAAGGTGCTGCCGGAAACGCAAACGGTCTTTGTCTATGCCAAGACGAGTTAGAAAAAGATATACTCTCCCAATGAAGTAGCCAAGAGTTTCATTATTCACAGTTCCCTGCATTATAATATAACATGTCAGCCTAGTAACCAACTAAACAAGTACAAGAGACATGGTAGAGGAGATAAGGGAGGTAGGGATAATCAATACACAAACCTTAGAAACCGCTTCACCCAATGGAATTTTCCTTGCAGATTTACCAGACATTTGCTCCTCTCTTGGAAACATCAAAAACTCCAAATTGGCAACATCAGCAAATTTTGGATGAGCTTTGTCTTCAGGATCAACAAAGTGCTCAATTTCCGCGAGTGTGAATTCACGAACTCTAAGAAGCCCTTGTCGAGGAGATATCTGTAATGAAACAGATGGACTGGGAATTAAACATACACACAAAAGGAAAGGGTACAAAATAGATAAACCTTGGACAAGTGCTAGCAAGATAAACCAATTTGAAAGCAGCAGCTGCAAGAACCACTAAATAGGAGACATGGTAATTTAGAACATAGTAAAACACAAGTCATTCTTGTAACAACACTGTCTCGTGCATATAATTTATAAATATAATAAGAAGCTAAAAAACAAGTGGGCTACCATCTTGCAATTTAAGGAAAATAGAGAGTAACCTCATTTCTAAAAGCCTGCCCAATCTGTGCGGCAGCAAAGGGTAGTTTGTTTCCATTGTAATAATACAAATCTTTGAAATTGACAAATATGCCTTGTGCTGTTTCAGGGCGCATGTACCTGCAGCATTTACATATTTACGCATCTAAGTTAATCACATCATGGACTTCATTGATCGAAAGTCACATAAGTAACAGGAAAAAGCCAACCATTTTCTCTTTTGTATAACAATATGATAAACTATGGCTAAACAGAAAATAGTTTTTTTTTATAGGAATAACTTAAACAGAAAAGTGTTGCGATATACTGGTTCTAAAATGAAGTCAATAAAAATGGAAGAGAGTAAATTTGGATCAACTACTCACCCAGGCAGCAAACCTGATGGGCCAATAGAAGTCTGAAACATTAAGTTGAATGGATAAGGATCAGATAGTGGGTTCTTAGTATCTGGAGCCGTAATACCATACTCCTTAATTTTCGCGCCCAGCTGATCAGCAGAAAGATCATCCAAGACAGCGAGAATTTGCTTCAATTCCGCAGCCTTCTCAGAGGATATGCTGAGATCTTTCTGAAGTTTTTCATTACAAAAATCCTTAAGCAAGTGATCTGCCCGGTAGCAGGTCCCAGTTTTCTCATCCTTAACCATAAGGTCTGTGAACTTATCTACATGACCAGACGCTTTCAGGACAACTTCTGGTGTAACGCAAGGACAATCAACTTCCAACATATTCTCCTCAAGAACAAAATGCTACAAAGTGATCAAACAAAAAAGACAGAATTAAGCCAGTTTCTTGACCATAATTGAATTAAACAGATTTTCATGTCAAGAGATGACGAATCCACTCCAGAATAAAAGATCTTAATGAAAAAGAGGTAACGGCAATTAATTTCGAAAAACCCAAATAACAAACCTGACGCCAAAAAGCAAGAACATTGGACTTGACTGCACAGCCAGGAGGCCCATAATCGTACAATCCAGCAACCCCGCGATAAATCTTGAAGGATGGAATATAAAACAAACGCCTCTCGAGAGTGTTACTCACAGTTTGCCTGAACGACTCCCTATTCAAGGACCCATCGCCGCCGCCGCCACTAACAACCGCCTGCAACTGCTTCTCAATCGAAGCCTTCTCAATCTTCAATCCATTCAAAGCTTCAATAGCAGCATCAATCTCAGGCTTGGCAGCACCGGCAGCCTTAAGGGCTCGAACGGCATTGCCTTGAGCTTCAACAGCCGATAGCTTCTGAGAAAGGGCATTTCTGAGCGATGCTTCGGAAGAATCCATTGAAAAGAGACGTGGGAAATTGTGAGATTGAAAGGAAATGGGGATTCTGAGACGAGAAGTGAAATTGTGAGCAAGAAGGGTCGAAGAGGATAGAAGAGACGATAGAAGGCGCATGCGAGATATGAAATGGGAATAGGGTTTATGATGGTGGGGCCATTGATTAGAATATCAATATGGTACCACCAAAAATATCTTGCAAATGGAAGTGGAAATGGAAATGGAAATGGAAACGGAAATGGAAATGGAATCCACACAAGTTGTTGTTTTATCTTAAAATTAGGGTCTACCGATCACAGAATAAATTTGAAGGTGGAGAAGAAGATACCAAGAGATTGCAGCTGAGGAAGAGAACTCCAACTGGCGATTGAACCATCTATAAACCCTAAACAAAAGGATATTTTCTTTTATCAATTATCTATCAATAAATAAAAAGGAAAATGAATTTTAATATAAAGTATATAAATACAATTCAACGTTTATTAAAAAACACATTTAGCCTTCAATTACATTCGGTAAAGATATAGTTTATATATATATATATATATATATATATATATATATAGATTAGTTATTGTAAATTGAAAAATAGATATTGTTCAAATATAAAATTTAAAATTTTTCTATATTTATTTGAATCCATTTTGATATGTTTGAAAATGTCTAGTTTGATAGCACAATTGATTTTAAATCAACCTTCACTTAGGTTCAAATCATTAGGAGTTTTTAGTGATTCTAACTATAGAGCACTTAGATTTTGAAAATATATAATCGGAACGTTTTTTAGCTCTTAGATATTTGTTTGTCTTGATAAGATATCTTGCGGAGGAGTACTCAAGCTTCGTAAAGTCGAATAGGTCGTTAATACACATATATATAATAAGCATCCACATTTAACTTCAAAAAGCAATCTCTTAGGATGTTTATGAGGTATACTTAGTAAACAAGGTCTAGAATTTTAAACGGATAGAGTGCAAGATTTAATTTTAATTTAGAATATTTCTGGAAAAAAAAAGTATTCCTTCTTGCCAAATAGAGTATCCAATTTCATATGCGATGCTCTATTTATTTAACTGATTAATTAGATAAGTTTCGATGTTTTGGAAAAACCCATTTGAACTTAACCTTTTACACCTCTAATGTTGAATCCACATACTTGGATGTTGCGTTTCTTACCTTATGCCTTGGAAAAGAGAGATGCTAGCTTTTATTGTCTTAAAAAACACATAACATTCACTTAAGAATCATGTGCGAAAAAGACTACATACTAAAGGTAACTCAAAGCTCAACCTGTACTCGATCTCAATGACGTCGCCAAAAGATTTGGAACTTGAGTAGCCACTGACTTTCACCCTCAACGCTAATATGGCTAAGATGATAACTTTGGAGTTTGTCCTAATAAACTAACTAATTGCTTATAGTTCACCTCAAATGTGCCTCAAAGTGGACTCAGTATCATAGAAATATTATGCATCGAAGAATCAAACTTAAAGTTGATAATATAAGCCAGATGAGCTTTGTTCATATATGCATTAGTAGTCTTGTTCGTTTTGAAAAAATATGATTTTGAAGAAATCATGATTTGATAAAAATATGTCAAGAATTTGCATCCAAATGAATGATAATTTTATGGCTAAATTACGGAAAAAAAATCTTCAATTTCAATATTTGTTTCAAAAATATCTACATTGCTTCAAAAGTTGCATTATTATTTTTTATTTTTCATAAATATTTAAAAGGAAACTTGTGTAAATGTAACAAAAAACCAAAGTATTTAGTCCGTGTAACAACGCCATAAAATTAGCCATTTTTTAAATATTTCAGGTTTGTCCTTCCATCTTATTGCCGATTCGTCTTCCTCTTACTATTTCGTCTTTCTTTTACTGAGATTTCGTCTTTCTTCTTTTCTTTTTTTCTGCTATTTCTTTCCATCAACTTTCTTATTTTTAATCTTTCCATCGTTTTTCTTCTTTTACTCTTTTTTTTACTTTGATTTCTTTCCATCATCTTTCTATTTTTCCTCTTTTTTTTTGTGATTTTTTTCCATCGTCTTTCTCCTTTTCCTTTTTTTACGTCGTTTACAAACGACTATGTAAAAAAAATAGCAAAATCTAAAAGATCATGTATAAAGAACTTGAAAAAAAATTATTTAGATTGGAGTAGCCAAATGTAAATGATCGTGTATAAAGAATCTTAAAAAGAAAAACATTTAAGTTGTGCAAAAAAGTAAACGGTAAAAAAAAATAAAAAATTGTGTATAAAGAATCTTGAAAAAAATCATTAGATTGGAGTAGCTAAATGTAAACGATCGTTTAAAAAACATAAACGATTTTAAAGAAATAAAAGATAGTGTATAAAAAATCTTGAAAAAAAATCATTTGATTGAAGTAGCTAAATGTAAACGATAGTCTAAAAAAAGTAAACGATTGTGTAAAATAAGTAAACGATCGTCTAAAAAAATTTAAATGATCATGTAATAAAATTAAACGATGGAATTGAAAAGATAAATTGTATCCATATCTAAACGATCGCGTAGAAATTGTAATCATATCTAAAAGATCGCGTATAAATTGTAGTCATATCTAAACAATCGCATATAAACTGTAGTCATCTAAACGATGCGTATAAAACAATAACCAAATCTAAACGATCGCAAAATATATTAGGTGCGCATTATTCACGGTGGGCTTCTGGGCTTTTTCTATTTTCAGAATTGTTCTATAGGGTGTAAATACTTTGTGACTTTTTTATATTTTTGAAAAGACCCCATATTAAAAACTTTGTTTTGATGATATTCATTAAAATAAGAAATGAAAACCAGAACTTAGTTTTGAACAGTGTTCTCACGAGATTTTCGAAGAAATTTGGTTCGTGGAGTTGAACTTGTGTTGATGTTATATTTATGTTAATTTAATGCGATATGGTTCGATCTCTAGAATTTGATTCTCTGATTCTCTCGACTGGATGCTTACGCTTGTATCTTCAAAGGAGCATTTGGGGGTGGTCGACTGAAGCTTCAATCTTCGAGATGGTCGACTTGAGGAGTTGGGCAGTCTTTTAGCTCTTGGGAGAATTTTCTCTAGACTTGCTGAAGTAAAAAATTTCCAATCCCACAAATGAAGAGAACTCCTCTTTTTTTTAGCTCAATGGCATATCAAATTAATCAAACTATAAATTTAGTACATCAGTTTGATTTAAATTTGAAATAAAGGTTGGAATATGACCAATCCTTAATTTGAGAAAAGTTTAAGGTTTTATTCTTGACTTACTTTGATTCAAGGATAAAAATTTTAATTTAATGATGATTTTTTTTTATAAAATTTGAAACCATATTTTAATTTGAGATTAGGTTTTTACCATACCCTAATTTGTATCCGCACAAAAATTTAGAATGACCAATTTTAATTTTGGGATAAAATGACCAAATTTAATTTTGACATAAATACAAGACCTGAATCTTGGAATAAAATTAGATTTATGACTCCAATTTAAATTTGAGATAAAAATAGAGGTAAAATCTAAATTTTGAAATATTTAAATATGCTTAGTTATCTCAAAAAGTAGAATTCGAGATTTTATTTTATTTTATTTTAAAATATGTTTGAATATCTCAAATGTGAAATCCAAGATTTTATTCTAAAATAAAATAACATAATATAATTGAATTTTAATTTTATTTTATTATTTGAAAATTTTAAAATCATTCCAAATCCTATTATGAATAAACTCATACCTGATTATTCTTTCATCAGGAAAGTACGAGAGAGAAAAAAAAACTCCTCTTCCCCCTCTTCTTTTTCTTCTTTTCTAATAATTTTTCTTTTTAACTTTCTTTCCTTAAAGTTGTCATGTCCCTATTTGCTTCCAAACGCGTCTTCAAAAGGGGAGGATTTTTTCTTCTTTCTTTTTTTTTTATTATTCTTTTTTTCGCAATCGTTTGCAGAGGTGACTCCGCAGTCAGCGATCCAACTTCTACTGAGGCACAATCGGACTTTTGCAGTCAAATCCGTCGTCCTGGTAGGAGTGATCGAACACCAGTATTGAAATTTTTATTCTTTGATCGCTCGACTTTTCATTTTCCTCGTATTTAATGCAATTTTTCGTTATTTTTTTCTCATTTAATTGGTATTTATATATATTCAGATTGTTTGGGGGCCTTCGTGATAAATGGTGCTCTAATTATGGTTTTAGCTCAAGAGTCTTTTCTTTTTTTCTTCTTTTTTTATACGATTGCATTTAGATTTCTTTAAGTTTCCCACGTACCCTTTATAATATAGGGATCAAGTCATAACGTAGTTCAATTGATTTTTTTTTACTAGACTGAACTTAAAGTTTCCCTTAAGCTACCTATGTACTCTTTATAATATAGGGATCAAGTCGTAATGTAGTTCAATTGATTGCTTTTAATCGGACTGAATTTAAAGTTTTCCTTAAGCTGCCTACGTACTCTTTATGATATAGGGATCAAGTCATAACGTAGTTCAACTGTTTTTTTTTTTTTTTGTCGTTCACCTTTTAAGCTTTTGTGGGCTAAGAGCACCATGTAGTTTAGGCTCTTGCGATAAGGAGCTTTGTATGTTTAGTAGCTCATATTTTCATTAAGGATTTGTTCACCTTCTTCGTTTGTAGAATTGGTGAATATAATAAGTCTTGGCTTCACTGTCAAGGAGCCTTCTGTACTTATGTCAACAGATAGCTTCATCTTCATGCGTCATGGGACACGACTATGAATCTTACCGTCATCATTGTTTTCTTCATGAAATAACGTTGTCTTCAAAAATTTCATCTCTCTTTGTTGTTGATCGTTTGTCATCTTTAGATGATCAAAAGTAGACATTGAAGGTCGATCTTTCTTCAATGTGGAGATACTTAGCCTTTTGAAAGCTGAAGTACGAGTGGAAGTAGACGTTGAACAATGGTTTTCTTCTTCTTTTATGCCCATACTCAATCTTTGAAAGACTAAAGATCGAGTAGTTGAAGACTTGATACGATCAAAGACAGAAGTTCTTTGCTTAATTTCATTTGAATTGTCGACTTCTTCAGAAGACGCATAGTTGTTGTCGACTTCTACTACACTGACAGCATGACATGTAGTGACTTCTAATATTTCTTTTGGATTATCCTCAAGGAAGTTTCTTGGAAAGAATTCTGTCAAAGTTATCGACCATCAAGTTCGGAGGAAGTCTTCGTCTTTTCCTTTGATAGGTCTAGGCTTTGACATCTTCTTGTTTCTTTTTCCCTTATTTTTATGAGAGATGCTTCCTTTTGAATGCTTTTGATGGAAGGTAGACTTCGTTTGAATGAAATTTGTTTGTCTCTCTTTTTGACGAGCCACGACTATCCATTCTTTGTCATCATTCTCAATTGGCTCTTCTTTGTTTTGAGAGTTCGTCGTCATGATCTTTTGTTGGATTCGAACAAGTATAGGTTCGAAAGTTCCAAATTAAATCAAACTTTCCCTTTAATCATAAAGCAACATTGATGGTAGAACACTTGAAGTCATCTTGACTGCAACATGATTCATTTGAGCTACTTCATCAATATCCAGCTCAATCTTATTTTCACGAGCCAACTTTAGAATTAGCTGCTTCAACACGAAGCACTTTTCAACAGGGTGACTAATGACTCGATGATACTTGTAGTAGTTAGGATCATCTACTTTTCTTGCTTCCTCTGGTCGTTTACATTCTGGCAACTGAATAAGTTGTTTCTCTATCAATTGCTCCAACATGTCTACAACATCAGAGTCAGGAAGGGATAAACTTTTTTCTGTCTTTCTCTAAGAGTTGGGCATTGCTTTTCATCGCCATCATGATTTCTTTCATGTTTTGTTTCATTTCTTTTAGAGAAGAATTTCAATGGAGTCTCTTGAACAACCATAGATTCGTTTAGGACACTATTTGTAATCTTTTTGTATCATTGATTTCATTCTTGTCACTCCTCGTTCTTTGAACCAAGAAATCAATTTACTCCTCTGTTGGCGATACTCAGCTCCATATCATGGGCGCTAGTTGCCAATTCTTCAAACTTGTAAGGTTTTATTCACTATAAAATATAGAGAAGTCCTCAGTGCATACCTTGGGTGCACATCTCCACTGCGGACAGTTCTGTGAGCTTGTATTTGCAATCCAGGCTTAGAGCTCTCCATCGATTTATGTAGTTGATGACTAGCTCTCCCTTCCGCTGTTTGGTGTTCGTCAACTCCATCATGCTGATGACACGCCTAGTGCTATAGAAGCGGTTGAGAAACTCTGTTTCCAGCTGTTCCCAACTATCAATTACTTCTGGCTCTAGATCAGTATACCACTTGAAAGCATTTCCTTTTAAGCTTCGAACGAACTACCTGACTAGCTGGTCTCCTCTTGATCCTGCGTTTTTGCATGTTTCAACAAAGTGAGCAATGTGTTGATTTGGATTGACCTTTCCGTCGAATTATTGGAACTTTAGAGGTTGGTACCCAACAGGCATTGGTAAGTCATTGATTCTTTTGGTGTATGGCTCGAAGTACATGAAAGAAGTTTGTTGTAGTCCTTCATACTGAGCTCTTATAGAACTTGTGATCATATCTTGCAGTTGTTGGACTGACAGAGATGTGACGGAGATGGACTGTTGCATCTGATTTTCCTACAACACAACTTTTTCTTTATTGTCAGCTTTGACTAGAAGAGTTTTGCTTGACTCAACAGTTTCACGAGTCCGCATCTGGTCTCTCAAAGCTGTGATTTTGTGGTCTCGTTCCTTCACAACCTTCATCAAGAGGTTAATTTTTCTCTCCATCTCCGCCATGGCAGCCTCGACCATTACATCAACCATCATGACAGACATCACGTCAAGGTGTGCTTCTTTCTTTGACTTGCTAGAGGCTGAATCAGACTTTTCATACAAATAATTTTCCTTGATGACAATCCCAGCTTTAGAAGACTCTATCAATTACTTAAGAATGCTCTGCACGATGTCAAAACCTTGATCCTGCTCTTGAGTGATTTCCTTAGAACGATTGCGGGTGATGGGTCATGTGTAAGCGTTGCTTGCAGCAGAAGATTTGGATGCAACCTTCTTTGATGTCATTGATTTTCTTGTAGATTTGGATGGCGAGAGAGATTGGAGGTAGAGATGTCCCACTGGACGTGTCAATTTGTTCACATGAGATTTCAGGAGAAATTTGGTTAGTGGAGTTGAACTTGTGTTGATGTTGTATTTATGTTGATTCGATGCGATGTGGTTCGATCTCTAGAATTTGATACGTAATGTTCTTGAAGTTAGAGTTTTGGAAGAAAGATTGTATCTTCAAAGGAGTTTCAATCTTCGAGGGTGGTCGACTTTAGAAGTTGAGGAGCCTTCCAGCTCTTGTGAGAATTCTCTCTAGACTTTCTGTAGTAAAAAATTTCCAACCCTAACAAATAAAGAAAACTCCTCAAGAGTTTCCTAATGGGCTTTTATGGACTTGGGTCTGGTATGGTCCGGTCCATGAACCATACCATGGGTTTTAATCTTGAATTTGGGTCCTATTTAATTTTGGATAAATGAAATTTATTTTTTGACTTATTAACCTAAATAAATAATATTTAATTGAATCAAAATAATTAATTTAATTCAATTGTCATGCGACATCAATACGTGACAACTCTTAGTTAAGCCCAATCTCAATTTTTGTTTCTAGTGATCCTTAAGTTAGTACAAGTCCTAATTATGTCCGAGATTTTAATGGATTTCTATTTCATTAGCGGTGTTTATAAGCAAAGAGAGTGTTTTAAATTCAAACGGTAAAGTTGAACTAGTTTGTCTAATACATTTAATTTAGCCTTTCAATTTTCATATTAAAAGTAGTAAACCAATTATGTCATACAAACTCCCAATTATGTCATACAAAAACAGCGACCTCAACTAAAATTTGATACTATAGCTAGAAACTTGTTTTTGGTCTAGAAACGTGTGTGAAACCAATTCATGGTCAAAAGACTCAATAATACGTTTACATGGTCTCACACACATAAAAAGTTATAAAATGTAAATTATTTTTCAATGATATTTAAAGAAATGTAACATAACTCAAGTCAAGAAAGAACCTACCCAATTTCTCAATTTTCCAATGATAAATTAAATCTCTTGTGACTGTCAAATGTAAAATATTCACTATTTCCATTTGAACATATAGAAAACAAAATGAGTGAATGAGTGAAAGATGAAGTGAAGAAAATATTTAACATTCTCTATTAAAAAGAAAAAATAAATTAGCAAAGTAACAGAATGACATCTAACTTTGTTTCAAGGAACTCATCAAAACGTTTTTACACACCTCTTTCTCCTATTCCTATCTGGGTATCTAGTACAAAGTGGTAAACCAGGTTTGTTAGAAACCTGGAAATTGGGCATGCCCCCTAAATTTGTCTCTCAAGATCATCACCACAATGCCTTTTATGTACACACAACTCCCTGTTAGATATCTCTCTGTCTACTCTTGCTCCTTCAAGATGTTTCAAATAGAACCCGACGCTCTATAAGTTCCGACAACACGCTCCTCATTTTATCAATCGAAACCGGTTTTAGTATTAGCCCATCCATGCCAGCTCTGAGGCAGCTCTCCTTTGTTACTTTGTCTGAGTTTCCAGTCAGTACTACCATGAATGGTCTTTCATGGCATTTCGCAAATTTTTCACGGATGCGTATAGCTAGTTCGTAACCATCAACACCAGGAGTGCAGATATCCATGAAAACCACCTTGTGTTCCTGGGAGACTACTCGTAAGAACTCCTCAATTGAGCCTGCTGTTGTTACTTCGCATCCAAGATGTACAAGAAGTCCTTTCGTCACTGACCGACTAACTCTGTGATAGGAAATGCAGAATGATCATTAGAACGTGCAAGGCAATTCCAACAACTTTAGCATGGTTTGCAATCTCGAAAAAGTGTAAATCTCAAAAGCACAAATTTAATGACGACTCATTATTATTAGAACCCAAACAGCTGAATCTGTGTTCAATTCCTTCCTATAAAGGGCAAGAAAAATGTACCCAAAAAAATGACATGAGTTCAATCAGTAGCTACGACTCAACTAGTCCTGCATTTTAGGATCATATGAAACCTTGTTGGCTGCAAAAATGGAAATTTTGATTTATTTGTAGCTAAATGAAAGCAAATAGATCTTTGAAGATGGAACTATAGATGAAACTTTTCATTATCTTCAAGAACATCAGCTAGGATTTTATTGGCGTCACTCACTCAATTTTTGTATAGACTTCACGTTCTCTAGGATTAGACAAAAGAATGGTTCTCTAGCATAAATTCATGCTATGATTATCAATTGGATCACATGGGATAGAACAGCATTAATTGTGCTCCAGCACTTTGAAAAAAGCATGGTATCCATAACCATCTAGATCAAGATCTTTAATTCTCCCCGAACTCCCCAACACCTGTTCCTCATTAAACCTTCAATCTCCTCCACCCAAAGTTCTTTGACCTTGCTAATAGGTTATCAATCGATCCCTTTTATGAGCTATCTTCCGCCTTCCATCTCTAAGTGAATGTAGTATTAGTAAGGGAGGAGGAGAGGGAGAACAAAGAACAAAGAAATTGTTCATACCTACGGATTTTTTTTTTTTTCTTTTCTTCCTTGCTAATATTACACTCACTTAGAAATGGAACTATAAGTGCCCCATCAACTGTCTTCTTAGAACCTTATAAAGTAAAGTTTATACACAGGTATCAACTCCTTCCCTTTGGAGGCTCAAAGTTCCATTTCCATATTTATGGTACTAGAGAAAAAGTCAAAATCAAAATCTAGACACTCTCAGTTGACCATTAGGTGAAGGGTCAGTTGCATTTATCAACAGAAGGCATAGCCTTATTGTGGTATTACTTTTGCCTTGCTCACACTTCTATAGAAAATTAATTATATTCCGTCATGATTAGATCTTCCATTCTTTTTCTACAAAGATTTCTCATTATCTTACCCACTTGCTTCACCTTCTCCTGCGTTTTGCTCACTTTCTTCACATTCTCGTATGTTCTTACCCATGAGCAAAACGATTACAAGATTCTAAGAAAAATGCCACCAAATCCCACAAACTACGGAATTTTCTGGCTCTCAAATTCATGAGTACTTGCTACCCTAAGTAGTTGACTCAAGACGTTTTGAACTAAATGCCACATGATTGAGCTCAAAGTTCCTTTACAAGAATGTACAATCTTTGGGAGGGTCACAATTGTGACTGAAGTGCCTAAACTGTTTCTATAGATAAGAGCCTAAAATGTTTCTAAAGTGTCAACGCCGTGTAGAACAGAATAATAAAAGAACAGCTTATGCCAATCAAATTAGAGCAGCCTTTTCATCACGAAGGCATCTCACGAAGAATGCACAATTTTCTACATATTGATTAATATCTTTCTAACTAATCTACAAATTCTCATTCAAAAGGAAGAAAGCATTATGAACAATCATGTTAGAGAACATACACATGATTCATGAACAAAGAAGTAGCAAATTCAAATTTTGAAATAAAACTGGGTAAAATGTTACTAACCCATTATCGTCCATAACAAGGACTTTGAGTCCAGGAAAACTTGTATGGATGCTGTTTTCATGAATTTTTGATGTATAGGGAAGCTTTGATTCATTTGATTGATCGGCAATTCCAAGTTTTACAATAAAAGTGGCCGTGCATCCCTTTCCAAGACCTTCACTTTCAAGCCATATATGTCCTTCCATAAGATTCACAAACCTGATCACATAGCACATAAGGAAAGGGATATGAGGACCATATCTTCATTGGTGTGTGAGCATGTGTCGGAACAAGGTTTGTTATCAATAAGGGATCATTTGGGACCAAAACAAGATACCAGCTATAAACATCATACCTTTTACAAATTGCAAGCCCAAGACCACTGCCACCAGAGTTTCTTGGTCCCACTGTAGTTTGTGCAAATTTGGTGAACAACTTTGGAATATCTTGAGGACTAATTCCAGATCCAGTATCTTTTACCTATATATGCAGAAGAAGTTTGTAACATCTTTTCTACTGTGATATTGTTAGTAGAAGACTTAGCTTCGCAACTGAAAAATCATTTGATTCGAAGTGTGAAGTAAACAAACCTGGACACGTAAATAAAAATGACTATCACTTGGCACAGGGTGAAAATCTGGAACTCGAATTTCTCTGAAGGTTTCTGATTTTGCAACAATGGCTGAGATTGATATACTACCTTCTTTTGAAAATTTTACAGCATTACCCACAACATTAAGAATAGCTTGCATGAGACGTTTCTCGTCACCAACAGCAAATACTGGCAAATCAGGGCCCAAATGTAAGGTCAATGACAACTTTTTTACTAGCGTAACAGGCTTGATCAAGTTAAGCACCTGCAACCATTTGGGTTGATTTTACAATATCATATAGGCGATAGTTTTTTGAAACGTAGTTAATTACATAGCATTGATTGTCATACCTCTTTGAAAACGGCATGAAGATTAAATGTGCCAATGTCCAGTTGTAGGCTACCGTCTTCAAGCCTTGAAAGATCAAGAACATCATTGATTAGAGTAGCTAAAAGGTTACTGCTTTTTAATATTGTTTCAACCATCAGACGTTGCTCTGGTGTAAGTTCAGTCTCTTGTAATAATGAAGAGAGGGCAATAATCGCATGCATTGGAGTTCTCATCTCATGGTTCATGACAGCCAAGAAATCATTCCGGGCTCGTATTGCCGTTTCTGCTTCTCTCCTGGCAAGATCAAGAGCAACGTTCTGCTCCATTAAGAGATCTCTAGCCCTCATCGACTCTTCTAAGATTGCAGCATGAGAAAGAGCTACTGCTACCTGATTTGAAATGTGCATACATGGATTAATGGTCAGAAGATATTTAGGCCACCAACAATCAAATATGTTCTTCAAATAAACGAACTTCACTCCTACAAACACCACGTTTCTACTTATTTTAACAGTGTACAGTGTGGCAAGTAATATAGATATGATTTTCTGATTCACATAACTAAGAAACTAGTTTAGAAGACAAAGACAGAAAATGATATGTAGTTTTAGTTTAATTCTTCCCTTGAGGTTACTAACTGGTTTTGCTCCCATGGTGAACTATTCCAAGAACTAGATAATTATACATTTGTTGTTCCCTAAAGAAAAAAAGACAAATGCAACTTTTGTTTTATTTATTTCTTGGGATGGTCTGCCAGTCAAACATGCAAGGTTCCAGCTTTAACATTTTAGGAAATAAATAAATTTTTTTGTTTTATACATTTGTTGAAATGATATACTGCAGGAGAAAAACCCTGGCCCATGCAACATCTAGAAAGATCACCATGCAATAAATTCATAAAGGATCGTCCACCTGTCTAATAAGCAAGGATTCAGCTTCAAAGTGCAGCAGGGTTAAACAAACTAACTCCTTTACCTGTTCTAAGTAATAGTTTAAAATTAACCATGACAAGCGGTAATAGATGGAAATTCAAGACAAACATGTTGCATTTAACTACTTATAAGATTACATGGAGGAGTTTGATTAAAGAAAAGCAATGCCAACAAGATAATGCATACCTGGTCAGCAACAACTTCAACCAGCTCCAACTCATGAACGCGCCATTGTCTAGCGCTATCTGATGGAAGCATCAAAACCATAAGCGCATATCGCTTAGTCGAAAGCTCTGGCCAATCATTTATTTGAAAATTAGAAAGATGCAATAGAGGAACACGAACAGCAACAACCTCTCCAGCCACATATCTACCAGCACGAGGTCGTAGGCTCGCCACTGGGGAATTTGGAGATATTTTTAAGGCCCGGTTACTACTAAAAACTTGACTGATCACAGGGAGATTGATGGGGACAGTATATCCCACTGGATTCTGCTGATGAAGAGTATAGGATAGTTGAAGTTCTAATCCAGTACGAGTTGGCATCCAAAGTGCACACTCTTCCAAAGCCAAGGTTCTTCCCAGCTCAACAAGAGTGGTTTTTAGTATAGTATGTCTATCAAGAGTACTCCTAATTTCATGAGTAAGCATCCTTACGTGTCGACCAGTTTCTTCTTGAGTACGAATGAGTCCCATTTCCCTATCCAATTCAGCAGCCTTGTTCTTCAAAAAGAGCTCTCTAGTTTTAACACTTAATAAATCGGGTATAATATGTACAAGCATAAGGGCAGTTGCACATGATACCACAGCAGTTAAAACCTTTGCAGTGGTCATTACTACTGCTACCGTTCTTGAATGCATGGTAAAGGTCCATAGGTTAATAAGATGTGTTGCACCACAAAGAACAATGAAAGCACCAAACTGAACAAGAACCCATCTGTAAGGAAACACTGCAGATTTCTTTACGAAGTAGATGAGCTCCAAAGGGATCGAGAAGTATGCAAGTGCGATAAAGAAATCAGAGATATACTGATACTTCATCAACAACTCATCTGCAGGCCATTGTGGCTCAATGCAATAACAGTTCTCCATGGCAACCACACCTCTCTCGCCTACGATTTACCTGTTTATCTGGTTCACGAAAACAAACACACATTTATAGCAATATATACACCAAGTCAGAGAAACATATTCGTATGGAATTATGTCAAATTCAGCAACCTATACAAAGCCAAAGAAAAACAAAGACGCACAGACACTTTAATTTGGGTGCCTTCGTGTCGTGTGTCCACGTCCGTCCTTGTAAGAAAAAAAAAATTCCCAATGAAACTACCAACACCAACTCACCCCAAAGAACATAAGAAGCAGAAAATACATCGAACAGGGAAATTCTACTTGTTTTTTTCTACACAAATGTTTATCTTCAAAATCAACCAACAAGACCCATTTTATATTTGCATACATCTTTGTAGACGAAATTCTCGGTTCTTGTTCATAAGGCTAAGAATACAACAATTTCACTTCCATTACAGACACCAGATCCACCACGAGGACGAAACATATTTTCATCAAAAACCCATTCCACATCAAGAAAACCTCAACATAGGATAGCTCAACAACATAATCAACCGTCCAACCGATTACAAAATCTAAAGCACCCAATACCCAGATGAAAAAACACGAATCCAGCTCGATATCAGTTTAAAAACTTACACCCTTCTAAAAAACACCCATTTCGCAGCACCCATTTCATCAAACAAACGATTCAAACTCAAAACACTCCAAAAACCAACCCCTTCCCCCCTCCAAAACAACACCAGAAATGAAAAAAAGAATGATCAATCAATCTATCAAACAAACAAAAAACAATTACCTGGGTTCTTCTGCTCATTTGAGATAAAACAAAAATAAAAAGAGAGAAGCAAAAAAAAGAAGAAAAAAAACGCCCAAACGGCAACTTCAATGGTTCTTCAAGTTGAACCCCACAAAGGGTGTTTGTTCCACCATTTTTCTCCCAAATTTCAGAGACCCAGAAAGGCGTTTAGAGTTATAAGAGTCTAAATGCAATGTTTGTGGGTGTTTTTTCAATTGAATTTCACCTTTCTCTCTCTAACTTTTTTCGGGTGTGGTGGGGCTTTGGGAGTTCTGAGACAAGCAAACGGAAAGTGAGGAAATTGAGAAGGAAAACATCTAAGTCAACGTCGGTTCCATCTCTCTCACACTCTATTTCCTTCCCCATATTATCCACCTCCTTTAACGCTGCTAACCCATCTCTCTCTCCACATTTTTTTAATTCATGTTTTTTTTTTTTTTTTTTGTTTTTCATTTTAATTTATAATATTCAGATTCATGCACCATCTTAATATAGTGTAATTAAATGTTAAAAAGTTGCTTCAACAATCGATAGTGATGGATTAGGACCCTATTTTATGTACATTTTTTTTTTCCCTTTAGTGGGCCCTCAATTGTTCAATTAATAAATAATGGAATTTAGTGAGAAATAACAAAAATTCCCCCTTAAGTAGGGTTGTGGATACAATCAAATTTTCACCTACCTTCCCTCTTTTGGAGATAAAAGCTTCACCTAAGTTTTCGTTTTCGTGATGATTCCAACTTTTAATCGTGTGTTGTAATCAATTGAATTATGTTCATGTTAATTAAAAATACATGTTTTGTTATATTTGATTTATGTATCCTAAAAATTGTAGCAATTTAATTTCAAAACTTGTGCATATAATTATTCTTTAGTAAAAGAATTGTGAGTTGTAGAATCATACTTCTTATTTCTAAGATGGAAAGTTAGGTTAATCATCGTTAAACTAATTTTGCTTTACCATTGTGTAATTGTTTAAGTGGTTTGAAATTTGTAATAATTTGATGTTAAAAATTATAATTAATAAAAATGTGGAATTTTGTGAGGAAGTAAACAAAAATTGTCCCTCCTAAGAGAGATGGTGGATGCATAAAATTTCTCCAAATTTACCTCATTTGGAGATGAGGGTTTGGGTTGGAAAGAGTATGAGTAAGATGCGGGGAGGATATAATTTATGTATGGATTAACTAGAGTTGAGTTATAATCTAGTTAGTTAAGAATACGTATTTACCGAAATAATGATTTATTCTTGAAGTTTTAATTTGTGTTAGGAGTAACTTAGTTCTATATTTTTAAAATGGTGATCATATTTGATCTCAAAGCTTTAATGTGTAATTATTTCATCTCCTATAGTTTAAAATTTGTAATAATTTAGTTCCAAAACTTATAATTAATAACTATAGAATCTAGTGGGAAGTTACAAATTTCCTTTTTCAAGTATGATGGTAGATTTAGTAAATATTTCCCTAATTTAATTTAGCTCACGTGAGAATAAAGGTTAGGTTGGGAATAGCAAAAAGATAGCGATCTAGTGTTAGGTGAACGTGTGTGAACTCTTTGACATTTTATTTAATGATGCATTTCATAACTTAATCATATTTAAGTTAACTATTTAGCCTCCTACATCTGAAAATTTTAGTTTGTATAGTAATTCAGTTCATTGTATAATTTGGATCTATATAATTAAAAATTTATAGTAACTGAACCAACATTCAATCATAGTAAGTGAAATAGAAAGCATGTTGTGTGCCATTAATGCAAAAATTAGATCAAATCAATAATAATGATAAATGAAATTAAACAAATACTATTGTGACAACAAAATATATATGTTAGTGAATGACAAAAGGAAATTAATAAGAATATAAATATATGGAAAAATGGATGTCTAATATTCAACATTAAATAATTCACCAAATTCTTTTAGAAATTTGAGAGGAAAGTAAAATAATAAATGAAAGAAATTTCAAACCTTCCTTGTTGAATAGAATTTTGGTGATATTATAGATGAGAGAGAGAGAGAGAGAGAAGGGAAATGGAAGTACACACCAAGTAGAGATAGTTTTAGCTTTTAGGGTTTATGTGTCCCTTTTCAAAACAAATCAACCCTCTTTTATAGGGAAGAATCAAAGGGAGATAAGATCAATTCTTGTAATTATGTGAGACATGTGAAAGTTTTTGGTACTACAAATTTTATGTGCTATTGTGGTAGAGTTGTTTTTTTCTTTGTCATACTTTCATTTATTGTGTGTCACATCAAAGTGATTTTAAATAAATAGGATGAGATACACAAAAATCTATGAAGATAAATTTTTAGTGTGAACAAAGAAAGTATAGTACTCTATAGTAATAGAAAAACTCGATTTTCTATACTTCCTTCACTCGTTGTTGGTCAGAAAAGTAACATTTGAAAATTATGTAAAGTTTATGAAATAAACTAATAAATCATCAATGATGTGTCAAATAACAATGAATGTAAGAAGTTGGTACCTATTGATAGTACTAGATTTTTTTTTCTTGAGATTGGGAGAGGAATATTAGGGAGAATGATGAGTGAGGAGAGAGAGAAAAGAGATGGAGAGATGAAAAAAAAAAAGAGATTTTAAATTTAAAGTGGGTCATTAGTGTAATTTATTTAATAAAAATAATCCATAAATCATGTCGTTTATACTTATCTTTATGCAATTTATCAAGTTGTTCAATCATAATTTATCATGTAACAAATTCTACTTCTTTTTAGAAATATTATAAATCAATCCTTTTGTTTATACGACAAGAGTGAGATATATGAAATTGGGTGCATATCCAAATATTACTTTTTGATTCGAATTAAGTTACAAAATACACTTGAACTTGAGAGTATTTTATAATTATGCAAAATCTTATGGATTCTTAAGCTTTAAGCTTGATTCCAAGAATACAGTTGGATTTTTTTTTTTTTTTGGTTACTGTATTAGTTTACTGAAAGTCATGCAATACATCATAGCATGTGATATCATTTATGGCATCGTTCTTCGTTCGTGTAAAATGACATAGTAGCAATGTGTAATAATTGATTTTGTTGCTAAATGTGATAACGAATAAACATTTTGAGTATTTTAATTAGTTGAAGTAAACATTTTAAGTATTTTAATTAGTCGAAATAATGGGTAACTACAACATTTTTTTTCTTTGTATAATATAACACTTTAGTTCATATGCCATTGTAGATGAAGATTTTTTTTGAAAGATCACTATTTTTTAAAACGTAAATGAACCTCATTGTTAAGTGAAGGAAGGATAATCTTGAATAGTTACAACTCATTGATCTTGATTGTATATATATGTCGGTCACAATAAACAAATACATTTAAAGAATCATGTCCCATCTTGAAGAGTTGCATCTTGTCACCCACTAAAATTACACCCCTTTAAACTCAACAGACATTTACACTTAAAAAAGCTTTTGTCCCATTTAGAAATGGTGAAATATAAGTTTATTAAAAATGACGAAGCAAAAGAAGGAAACAAGTTTGTTTACATTCCCTATAAATATACAAATAACAAATATCAAGTTAGACATAAAATGCATTTTTGATATCTGATGTTTCAAAAGGAAAATATATATATATATATATATATATAAAGACATCTAATAAAAATAATTATATAAAATTAATAATAATTTGTCACCTCACTCAAAATTTACCAACTCAATCCGTTATGTCAGATTTTCATTAATCAACTAACGATAAAATGGATGAAGGAACCATTTAAAACTATTTTCCAAACTTAAAAGGACTAAAGTGTTCATTTTGAAACTTTAGGAATCAAATAGACACAAGGTTCAAACCTCAACAAAAAATGTATTTTATCCTTAAAAGTTTAATTTAAAATGTGTACTTTCTACTTTTTCTACTAAATAGTTATTTCTTTAAACTTGTGCAATAATTATATTTGATGGGTAAAGTACCATTCTCATAAATATTCATCGACGATTCAAGATATATCTTCGAATCGATGCATTACATTAAGTTAAACATACAATTTATTGAAAGCAAAACAAATTTATGTAATTAACTTTATATCCATAAAATATAAACATATGAAAATGGTAAAGGAAAGATGAAGCTATTAAATAATTGACACTTTAATTAATAATAAGTTGATGAATACATTTCCTAAACAAATGATAACTATGACATAACAAAAGTTTGAAATGATATCATTGGAGTTTAAGCCATTTGACACGTTTGTTTTGAAACCACATGACCAATCATTTCGTTTTAGGAAAAAGGATCAACGTTAGCAAACTTCAAATTGTAATAACTTTCTACTTTGGTTATTACTTTAATTCTTTGTGTCAATTAGTTTAATATTTAGTTTTGGTGTAACTCACGCAACTGTTTTAGGTTATTTCGTTTTGAATCGAGTTCTTTCTAATTCGAAGAGAGTTAAAAGTGAAAAGTTTGATCCTTCATCTTCACAGTCGTTGTACTAAAAAAAGTTATTGAAGTATATTACTTTGACCAAAAAGTTAAAGGTTCAAATCTTCGTTGGACATGTTAAACTAAGGTAAGAGGTTTGATTCTTACTCAACTCATCCTATCATTGTTATTTGTTAAATTCGTATGTGGATAAATTTCTTTTTATGAGAAATAAGTATCGATTGTTATAAGAATGTGATGACTTAGTCATTGTAGTTTATAATCTGTTTTCTTTTTAGATAGTTTATGATCCTCAAATTTTAAAAGGAGAAAACTATTAAACATTAAATGGTTTTTTAAGATATAAAAAATAATTTTTTTTACCTATAATTTAAGGGAGAAAATGTCTCATTTAGTAATCATTTGATTTTAGTTTTTAGTCGTTGAGAATTAAATATGTTTCCTTTTCATTTTTTATTACTATGGTTTTTATCATTATTAAGTAAGAGGTTTGAACTCTGAGACAAATTTAAAAAACCAAATGAAAGTTTTTTAAAGTCCGACTTCATGACTGCTTTGTTTTAAATTTTTTATATTACTTTTTTAAAATTAAGTCTATAAATACTGCTTTCATGCACCTTTAAATTTCTTATCTTATTTATCTATATTTTTTATCAATATTTTCACAACCAAGTCAAATTTTAAATAAAAGCACAGTTTTAAAAAGCATATTCTTGTTTTTGAATTTACCTATTTTACTTATATATAAAATATTGTAAAATAAATCAAGAGAAAGTAGACTTAATTGTCAAAATCTACCAACTAAATAGTTAACGAACGCGACCTGAAAGACTACAAAAAAAAAAAATCGTTTTCAAAACTTACTTTAGGTTTTTGGAAACGATGATAGAAAATAGATAACAAAACAAAAGGTTTAGAGGTGAAAGGAAAATATGTTCATTGACTTAATTTTTGAAAACTTAAAACAAAAGACAGATGATTACTAAATGAGAAATTGAACACGTAGTATGTTTAATGACTATATGAAGATTAAATAGTGAGTTGGTTTCATGAAAAATTAAGTAAAAAGAGTAAATTGTTGTGGTCTAATAAGAAAAAGGTCTTAGTATGTTGCAAGCTTTATAATTACCCAATGTCTCTTCAAATCCACAATGCATCATATCTCTTACAAAAAGAAGAAATTGAGGAAATGTTAGACTGAAACTCTCCCTTCAAAGTTGTTAATCAACCACCCTAGAGAACTATTTGACATATCACTCATTTATTCAAGATGAACAAATTTACAAAAGTTTAGGTCCCAATTAATAATCATTTTGTTGTTTTTTTCATTGATTTTTAGAAATTTAGTCTATTTCCTTTTATTTTCTTACCATGATTTATATAAGTCTGAGAAATTTTATTTTACAAATGACTAAACTGTTGAAAATATTTACAAAATATAACAAAATTTCATATTATATCGACGATAAAAATAAGAAATAGATAGTATTTTGATTTGTTTTGTTATATTTGAAAATGTCATATCACTAAATTTAGTTTAATAAAAATAGGTAGGAAGTTGGAATCTCAATCCAACTAGATGTGAAAAAGAAAACTATATACTCCCTAGAATCCAAACATATTTACGTTATGAAATATGGAGTTTGTATAGAATTGAATTGACACTTGGACTTGACATTAGAACATGTTGATGAATGCAATTGGAGAAGTAACCCACTTGGCTGCTCTTTCAAACCACTTGGCGATTGCTTTCTTTTGTATTAGGGGAAAAGGATTGGCATGGAAAACTATATATTTCTTTTTTCATTTTGTTTCTCAATTTAATTCTTTGCATGCATTGGGTTTTGATTATTTTGTAATTTTGGTTCTTCATCAAAGTTACTTTTTATCTCATTCAAAAAAAGAAATAATGTTTGAATTAGTACTTTCAAAAATCAAATTACTCTTATTAAAATTTAACCTATGTAGAAGCACAATATTCAAATTTCATTTTTATGATTTGTTTTATAGATTTGATACCGAGAGTTGGATTAATATTTTTAGTATCATATTGCAAAAGTTAAAATTTATGAAACATAAAAAGATTAATAATTAAATGACACTCGTTTAAATATAATATAAATACTAAATACAAAAATTATTGTAAATGATAAATTAGTGAAGATATTTACAAAATATAGTAAAGTTTTATAATCTATCGATGATAGATTTCAATCAATTTCTACCAATGTTATACCGGTAGAATCGTTGATATAATTTGACATTTTGTTATATTTTATAGATGTTTTTTTTTTGTTTATTTATTATATCTGAAAATGCTCTAATAAATATTTATTAATTTAAATACTTTTTAAACTTTTTGTATTTAACTTTTTTTAGAAAAAAAAATAATAGTAAATATGATTTTTCGTTTTCTTATCTCATGTGAAACACCCTCCAATATTTTCAAAAGGATTTTTTTCAAAAATAAAAAAATTAATAAACTATTTATGATCCATAGAATAAAACCACTAAAAGATAAAATTAATTATACTTAATTTTTCAATTAATTTTTCTATATAGTTTAAATATTTCGTCAAATGTTATATTTTTTATTATTTTTTAATAAAAAAATATTTTTAATCAATAACTTTTTAAAAATAAATTAAAAAAGTCCTTGCATAAATTTAAACTAAAAAATTATCTACTAGAATTATTTTTTTAACTCGTACTTTTATATTGTAAGATGAAAATTACTTCACTAACCCTTTTAACCTTGTTCTGAAAGGTTTGAAAAACTGAAAGGAAAAAAAAGTACAATTTTTTTAAAAAAGAGGAAACCATCAAAATAAGATTGAAGATTGAGATGTGCCAGACGAATTTGAAGATTGGAGATTGACGTGCAGTAGACGATTGAAGTTGCAAATAAGATTGAAGTGAAACGGATGAAAGTTGAAGATTGGAGATGTGTCGGACGAAGGAGATGCGAAGAACGATGTGAAACAGACGATATACCGGACGAAGGAGATGTAAAACAAACGATGAGTTCTCTTCAAACAAACGATGCGAAGGATGAGATACGGATGAAGTTTGGATTTTTCAATTTGAAGCGGACGAAGTTTGGATTTTTCAATTTGAAGCAGACGAAGTTAGGTTTTCAAAGTAAGGGAAGGAAATGCTTGAAGATTATTTGTTTCCAAATTCCAAATAATTGAAGATCTAAAAAGGTAGCCGGCACAAATTGAATGAGATCTGATAACTTGTAGAATTTTGAGAATATGATTTGATGTGTTCTTTTCTGTTTGGGGGGAAAATAGGGAAAGTAAATTATTCAATTATTCATTGTACTTATGTTTATAAATGACTCGGAGTATAAATACAATGACAGACTATGATAATTATTAGATGTGTCGTGAGTTTGCTCTTCCATGTCGATATGAATTTTTTGAAAAAAAATTCTAGTATTATTACAGTACCGACTACTCTCATCTATAATTGAACATAATATCATCAAATAATGTGTTAATTTATGTCGTGAAAACTAAATAATTTTTAAATTTTACATTAGTACGAACAAATTTTCATTTAACATCAAAGTTGGTACTTTGAAATAAATTTTCAGTAAATTTTTTCCAATTCTTTTCATTAGTTTGTGTTCTTTGCTTTCAAACTTTGTTCATTTATTAGAATTAAATTGTTTTAACATTCTATTGGTTTCTTTTATCTCCATGAATTTTATTGGCCCTTTTAGAAAAAATGATTATTAATTTATGAGATATTTATTAATAATAAAGACTTCACACTTGGATTAATATGGAAAAATGAAAAAGGACAATATCGGAGTTATAAGCCACTTGGCCATTACTCTCTTTTCTAGTAAGGTAAAAGGATAGACATGAAACAGAATTGAGATATGGTCAAATCTTTTTTGTTTTCTTTAATTATTTTCTTTTCCCTCTTCTAAATATGTATGGTTACTACTCCAATCAAATAGCTTTCCATCAATCTTTATTTTCTTTTGCAAGCTGAGTAACTTTATTGTTAATTTGAGTTATTTTTTAATTAAGTCTAATCCTTAAATTAATTAATTTAATAAAAAGAATTGAAAATTGTTAAAAATGGTAAATTTAACAAAATATTTACAAAATATAGCAAAATTTTAGATTCTATCAAAAATAGACGTTGATAGACATTGATATGCTTCTATCAATGACATTGATAGACAGTGACAGAAATTTATCAGTTACTATTATTGATAGAATCCAAAATTTTATTATAGTTTGTGAATATTTTAGTTTATTTTACTATATTTGAAAATGTCTCTTTAATAAAATTAAAAGATAAATTAAACAAATTCTTAGGGTGTGTTTGAAATATATTTTTAAGTGTTTATTTTAAAAAAATGTGTAACCACCCAACTTTTTATACTAATCTGAGATCATTACTACTCAAAGAAAAATAAATTTTTTTAAATTAAATTGGAAAGTAAAACAAATGTTCATAATCAAAACTTCAAATACTCATTAAAATTATAAATAAATGTAAGTAGAAATAAATCGCAAAATAATAAAATCCTAGTTCGGAACCTATCTAGTTTTAAAGAGTAATAATAAAAGTACAAGAAATACTAAAATCAAACTAAAAACATAATGGTCGAAGCAAAGTTCCCTATGGCATGTCACGGTCACTTCGTGTCATTCGTCAGCTTTCCACTACCTCTCCCATTACCTTTGCCTGAAAAAATTTAAACATGAAAGAGTGAGTATAAAAATATACTCAGTAAGAGACCTACTATTAGTCTCGCTAGGTGTCTATTAACTTCCTATTAGAGTCCTGTAGAGTGGTACCTCTAAATTGACACGTTCCTGAACACGTGCAATTTCTAATCCCGTAGGAACATCTCTGGTCTTCGGTGAACCTAAAGGAACACCTAGGACAAGCTGATTTTTAGTGGACCCGAAGGAAACACTAAGACAATCGGGCTTTGAGTGATCCTATTGAGTCACTCGTAAACATATCATCATATACTGGACTGGTGGCTCGTCGAGCCACACAATCATAAAAAGGAGGTGATCCCGAGGAACACTCATGTGGGTACAACTATAATAGATAAAGCTAACAACACACCCTATCCATAGCATGTAACATATCATAACATCATTATAAACATGACATGAGTATTAATCGTAACATTTCTAGTCATAAGATTTATATTTCATGCATTAACATCAACATCATCAACCATCATTAACATAACTCGGTCAGATCCATCAGTCATCATAAGCATAGACTAGTCATGATTATCAATCATCATAAACATAACCACATTATGCATATTAGCTACCTCAATGCATAATGGAAAAATTACATGCAAGTTCTTACTTCAATTCGAAGGTCCATGAGGAGAATCTCTTACTTGGAAATTAGCTTAAACCGAACACAATCCCAATAGTAAGGTCAAACTTCCCAAGAAAAAATCCTAAACAATAAAGTCCTAAATGGTAAGGGAAAGATAGTAAATTCGATAACTTAATTAACAGTTTCTTAAGGATCCAAAAATTAAATTTATTCAACTTACCCAAAGTTGAGATTGAATTTCAATTTAACCTTAACTTAGGAAAATTTCACTGCACAAACTCCCACTAGATCTAACCAGTCTTTTAAGAAAAATAATTCAATTTGATCTAAAATTAAATTATTTGGGGTTCAAAAATAATATTTGTTGGGCATTAACCAAAACACAAACAAAAACTCACAAATACTCACCAAAATAGGTGGACAAAGGCAAAAAAACTAGGCTTGGCTAGAAGAGGAGATCAGCTCGGTTGGGCTTGGACTGGCTAAAGGTGTGCACGACTCGATTGGACTCGCTTGCGACTGCGAAGCAAGGGAGACAGCTCGGGTGCGGCTTTGGCTACCGACGAGCTCGGCTAAGACGCACGTAGAAGCGACTCGGGTCGGCTAGCGAACGACCGACGAAGACGGCTCGGCTACGCGACAATCATCGACCGATGATGGCTCGTCGACGGCACTATTACATGGCAAACGACGACGCGGCAAGAACAGCTGGCTGTGATGGAAGAGACGCAGCGGGTGACGGTGTTTCGCGATGACTGTTGAACGGAGACGATCGACGAGTCGAAGGGCGGGAAATGGAAAACAAAGTGGCGGCGGCTGCGGATTGAGTGATGGTTAGGGTTTTCTCTTTAGAGTTTGTGAAGAAGAAGGGTGAATAGTGGTGCATGGAAACCGGAGCCCTATTTAAAAGCAAAAAATGATAATAAAAAATCATTATTATATTTTTCTTTTCTGTTTTCCTTATTCTTTTCCAAATAAAATAACTTCTTCTCTCTCTCTTCATTTAAAACTCACCGAATCTTCTTTTCAAACTCAAATCTTCTTCTCTCTCCAATCACATCACTTTTATCTTTCCAAAAATAATATATAACTTTGAATAATTACATTATCTTCATAATATAATTATTTTAACTTTAACTTCAATTAATTATATACTCCTATATATAATTATCCAACATTCTTTCTAATACAAATCCCCTAACACAAATCACTTAAAACAAACAAATTCAATCATAAATTCCAATTTCAATTAATTAGATATTTTCCCAAAGTATCTAATCAATTCTAATTTCTACAAATCAAATATTTCCATATTTAAATCATATAACACCCAAAAATAATTTCAACAATTGTCAAAATTTAACTTAGGATAATTAAATTTAAAATTACTTACTTTGGGGGTTACAAAAAGTCATTATGGAAAATTTAGAAATGTTTGACTCAAAATAACTTTAAAATGTATTGTAAACAGTTTTTACCAAAAGTGATTACGTACACTGAGTTCTTAAAAAATACTTTTTTCCCTCAAATCATTAGGAAAATTAACGAGACTTCTGTGTAAAAATTGGAAGACATGTGTCACATCATTTATATAAAGTATACTGATATGATAACTAGTGTGTAAAAGTTTTGAAATGAAATATGTCAACCCAAGTCTAAGATTTAGAATAATCTGTTGAGAATCCCACATTAGAAAAACCTAGGTGTAAAGACCTAACTTCTCAAACTAAGCTGAGATCATTATTTTAACCCAAAGACACTCTATAGTTAAACCTAAAACAAATCATTTAAATACAAAAGATTGTAAAAACTGTTTCAAAAATGAAATTCAAAGAAAAGTTTAATTTGGGTCATGTTTCAAACAAAAATAAAAGTTCAAAAGTATTTGTGTTTTAAATCACTCAGAAACATACGGTCTTTATTCTACACAATAAACTCATTTCAATCATCAGAACTAAAAAAAAGAAAACAATAAAACGGTAAGCGGAAGCGTTTTTAAAATATTTCCATATGGTGTTCACGGGTCTTTCTTGCCCTTGTCGATCTACCTCTCGTATTACCTTTGTCTGAAAAAAGTTAAACAAGTAAAGGTGTGAGTATAAAAATATACTTAGAAATAGACTCAGGTCCCATTAGGAGTAAAACTGTTAACTTCCTATTAGGAGGTACCCTCATCATTACAGTCTAGTGATCCCGTAAGATACACGTCAACCAGTCTAGTGCTCCCGAATAATGCACATAATCAATCTAGTGATTCCATACAACCCCATAAATAAAGACAACAATTTTCCCTCATTCTAGATAATCTCAATCTGGTTTAAGCAGTACAATACAGTCAACTAAAAAATACAATCCAACCTATCCACAATATTTTAGTTCAACACATAAGCAGTCAAATAAATTATGCTAGTACATATTCAATCATCAGTATAGCGTGTCATCAATACATCCAAATTTATGCATAACCAGTCAAGACAGACAATATACGAAAGTTCATACTACTCATAATCAATCAAATCATCTCATACAACACATCTCAATTTAATTTGGAGTTCGATAGTAGAAATCTTTTATCTCGAGCTATGGTAAATTCCTTGGTTGAACTAAATTCCAAATGCACCAACCTAAACATAAACAAAAAATCAAATACTTTTGCAAACAATTTCATCCATTCACCCAAATGTGACTCTACAAACTTACCCAAGCAACAGAAAATTGAACCCCAAACCAAAGTTGTTGCGAACTCCAAGAACTCGAGTGATACTTCCTCAATAGCACCTTCAAATATCAAATGTTAATCCAACTAATTAATTCAACATTTCAACTCAACAAATGTATGAAAGATTAATAAAAAAGGGAAAAAAATAAATTATGAAATACTAAACATATAATTACAAAAAAATTAATAAAGAAATAAAAAATAGAATAAGCCCTAAAACAAAAAATAATCAAAAGTTGGGAAGTGAATATAGGTCATCAACCATGTCTTTTTTTTCTCGGTTTTTAAGAAACAAACATGAATAACCTCTTTCGTTTCTTAAAAAATGAAAAAAAAAAAAAGAAAATAGAAAACAATAATGTTATTAAATGAATTCTAAGGCGAACAATTAATGGAAAACTAGTAATATCTAATTTTGGCATATCTATAAGATTTTGTGATGCAAATATTAATGTAATAATAAAGAAAAATGGTGAAAGAAAATATTAATATGTTTGGTTTTCGTTTTTTTTTATCTAATTGTATTTTTATTAACTTATTAATAAATAGCTATATTGCTACTTTATACAATTTTGGAAGAACAAAAGAATTTATTAAATGACTCTGAGTTTTTAGATCAAAATTGAGCAAAACTAATTATAAAATACTAACAAATGGTCAAAACCGATCCACTAAATAACGTTAATATTGATACAAACTTGAAGAGTTTTTGTTGATACCAAACTCTTTCATTCATAAAGTTCTGTTGAGTGAACATTCATTTTTTTCTTGAAAAGTTAGTTTGTTTCTTTGCAATTTCTTACGATGATTTGCGTTTTCTTTCATAATTATAAGAGTTGAATCTTTAGCTAAATACAATTATTTTGGTAAATAACGTGACAATTTATAATTAGTTTCAAAATTTCTTATTCAATAAATGCCCCTTTCGAGATTTATACACGTGTATGGGTGGGTGAATCTCGAAAAGATAAATTTAAAGTTCAAATATGATTTTCTTTTTTTGCTCAATTTGACACATCAAATTAATCAAACTATGAATCTAGCACATGAGTTTGATTTAAATTTGAAATAAATGTTAGAATATGGCGAATTCTTAATTTGAGAAAAGTTTGAGTGGACGTTTGGGGTTAGGGTTAGTACAGTGGGCTTAGGTTAGCCCAACCCTAACCCCTGTTTGGGTCCAGTATTAAGGAAACGGGTTTCCTTAACACAGTTTCATTCTCCCCTCAAACGGCCAACCCTCCCCTGCCTTATCGTCTTCAACTCGTGTTTAGGCTTTCCCCTCAACCCGTGTTCGTGCAAAACCCTTTTCCCCTTCGTTCTGTGTTCTCCCTCATCAAATCCCCTCAAATCTCCCTCTTTGGTTGTGTGTTCTTCCTCTTTTGGTGTGTTCTCCCTATTTGGTTGTGTGTTCTCCCTCAACAAATCGTTGAATTGTTGTTTCGTTGTGTGTTCTCTCTCAATCCATCTTCATGCAAAAACAGTTTTGTTGTCTGTTCTCCCTCATCAAATACATTTCCATGAAGTTCTCCCCTGATCAAACATGTTTTTTTCTCCTTATTTCGTTCTCTGTTCTTCCTCAATCCGTCTTCATGCAAATCGATTTTTCGTTGTGTTTCGCCGATTGGGGAAGATTTCGTGAAGCCGAATCTCTATCTACATCTCTCTCATCAGTCTCTCTCACTCCCGAAAGGCTGTGTTGTGTTTGTTGAAGTCGACCGTTCCACGGCGTTGGCTCCAAATACAAAAACCTTTTGGAATGTATGGTTTTGCCTCCAAACACGTTTTGTTGAAGGTGACTCTAAAATAAAATCCTTGCCGCTCGAGGTTCCATTGTTGCGGCTAGGTGTTTCGCTTGCCATTTCGTCATTCCGGATCTGATAAGACAGAAACTTTCACCCTTGTCTACCAATGGTTGCCGATCGAGCTTGGTAGGGAGGTATTGGACTCTTTTGAATCCAAATTTTTAGCCGATAATGAGTTTAACAATTTATACAAACTGATTTTATTACACTTTTTTTTCATATATGTATGTAGCCCGATTTTTCAATTCTGTTCTGATTTAATTTGCCTATATTGTACTTTATGTTGGGATTGCATTCTGTCTTCTTACTTTAGTATGTTGGGATTATATTCTGTCTTCTTGCTTAATGTTGTAAAAAATTATGTTGGCCTTCCATTCTGTGTTATTCGTTTATTTTTTTTTCGGTTTAGTTTGGTTTACTTTGTTACTTGGTTTTGTTTATTTTCTTCATTGAATCACTGAGTTCAACCTTGTATTGTCTCTTCCATCTGTTCATATTGTATGTTTTTTATATAGCTTCCAGTACATACTAGTAACAGATTTTATGTAGCTTTCAGTACCTTGAATCACAAAGTTTAACTGCTTGGACTTTTGTTATGCTTTTAGTCAGTTGTACCAGAGATTCCATGTTTTTTTGTCATTGATTTTATTGATGGATACCTGTTGTGTATTACTTCCCATAATATTTTTTTTTTGTTTCTCTTCATTAAAAGGCCATCTAACTTTTCCCATCTTCCCCTATATATACACTATGTTTCCTCCTTTCATTTATCACTTTCACTTCTCTATCACTGCATTCTTCTCTCTGTTTGTATCTTCTTCTTCGTAAATGCCTTTTTTGTTCTCATTCTCTTTTCAATCTGCCTTGTTTTTTTCAAGTAATTCATTCCTCTGTTCTATTCATGTGCTTCTGCGATTAACTTCTGTCCTCCTTTCTCACTTACGAACTGTTTTATATGTCTTTATATTCATCTATTGTATTGATGTTTACGTTATATGCTTCTGTCCTCCTTTCTCACTTAGGAACTGTTTTGTATGTTCTTATATTCATCTATTGTATTGATGTTACCTTATATGCTTTTGTTCTCCTTTCTCACTTATAAACTGTTTTGTATGTGCTTATTTTGTATTTCGCTTTCGTTTTATTTTTCTATGTATTCCATTCCCTTTTTATGTTTCAACTACGATGAAATTCCATTCATTATATTGAATGGATTTTAAAACTCTGAGGTTACCAATATAAAAAAATTTGCATTTTCTTATCCTTTCCATGTTGATTATTAATGCCTTTACTCATAGTGTAACGCCCCAAATTTTCGAGGTAAACTTTTACCGCCTTATTTAATTTTTAGGGAATTTTAAATTTTGGATTAATTTCTGAAATTCTGGAAGTTTATAGTTGTAAATTTATATGATAATAATATAATAGTAACTATATTATTATTATTATTGTTATTATAATCTTTATATATATAAATTAATATTAATATTATCTTTTATTTATTTTATTAATCTTATTATTATTATTAATTAATTAGATAAAAGTTAATACATATATATATATATATATATAATATTTTGTATATTATTATTATTAATTAGAATTATTAAAAGTTAATATATATATACATTTAATAATATTTTATTTATTATTATTATTATTTTAAAATGTTATTATTATTATTAAATTCTTAATTTAATATATATATATATATATATATTTTAAAAAAAAAAAGAAAGGAGAAGGAAACCCTACTGCCGCGCGACTTAGACCCCCCCCTTTCGTTTCCGCTTTCTTCTCCACCGCGCCGCCGCCATCTCTTCCTCTTCATTCTCTTCTCCGCCAGACCGTTTCCGCCACCATCTCTCTTCCTCTCCGTCTCCGTCCGTGTGGTAGTCGTCTGCCTTCGTCTCCGTCGTCGGAATCTCACCGCCGCGGCTTCCTACCATTTCGGGTCTCCTCCCGGGTTCAAACAGCCAAACGCCGTCGTGCATCCTCCGTCAGACCGTATCCGCCGTCGCCCTCCGCCGCGTGGAAGTAGGGCCAGTCGTCGGACAAGCTGCGAATCATCCCGGTCGTCGAACGCTGAAATCCGTCGCGCGTAGTTGCTCCGGTTTCAATCGGACCCGACCCGAATCGCGAATCCCAGCCGACCCGAACCGGAGACAGAGCTGAGCTGCGCCACGAGCCGCGCCACGAGCCGAGCCGCGAGCCTAGCCGAGCCGAGCCGCGAGCCTAGCCGAGCCGAGCCGAGAAACCAAGCCGAGTCGAGCCGAGCTGAGCCGAGAACCAAGCCGAGCCGAGCCGAGCCGAGCCGAGAACCAAGCCGAGCCGAGAACCAAGCCGAGTCGAGCCGAGCCGAGCCGAGAACCAAGCCGAGCCGAGCCGAGCCGAGCCGAGAACCAAGCCGAGCCGAGAACCAAGCCGAGTCGAGTCGAGCCGAGCCGAGAACCAAGCCGAGCCGAGCCGAGCCGAGCCGAGAACCAAGCCGAGCCGAGAACCAAGCCGAGCCGAGCCGAGCCGAGCTGAGCCGAGGCCAAGCCGAGCCGAGCCGAGCCACCTAAGCCTTCCTTCCTCCCCTTCGGTTCACGGTGAGTCTTCGGTAAGGATTTGTTTTGATGAATTCCCTAGTGTTGCCATATCCGATTCGAGTTGATTATTGGAATAAGTTTTGATCCTATCTTTCACCCCTTAAAGGTAGTAAGGAATTGACGTTTAAGCCCTCGGGTTCTGCGGCAGGCTTGTTTGGAGATAGCTTTCCTTTCCTTGGGTAAGTCAACGGGTGTCGTTTCGGACCTTTTAAAACGACTTCTACTAAAGTCATCAACTAAAACCTTCGTGTTTTCGTTTTAGATTGAGCTGTTGAGCGTGGATTCGATCGAGGGGCATAACCGAGTATCAGGTAAGGGTTTTCCTACTACTGGACCTCGGGTCGAGGCCGGAAACGTAGTAATCCACAGGGGATTACACGTTAGTGACTATACTGAATAAGTGTATCTGTGTTGACTGTTAAGTACTGTTATTATGTTTCTGTCTGATGTAACTGAACTGCAACCGCTAATTGTAGATTGAAATTTTAGATTGATGGACGATGATCATGGGATTAGACGGGGAAGGACAGTGAGTTCAGTTGGTTATTTAGCTGTTTGAGTCTTGGGGCTCTTCCATAATGGTATACGAATAGATGGCGCGTATAGCAACAGAGGGTGTAACGGTTTAAGCTTATACTACCTGGCCAGTAAAGCCTTTAGAGAAATTGTAAAATGATTGATGATTGTGGTATGACTGTGGTAGACGATTTAGTATAGACCGAGGGGTAACGGTTAGCTTCATCTATGGGGTAGTGTGCCTTACGGATATGTGCATCCTTCGAGAGCACTAGACTGATATGTGTATCCTTCGGGAGCACTAGACTGATATGTGCATCCTTCGGGAGCACTAGACTGGTAGGTGCATCCTTCGGGAGCACTAGACTGATGTGTGCATCCTTCGGGAGCACTAGACTGATATGTGCATCCTTCGGGAGCACTAGACTGATGTGTGCATCCTTCGGGAGCACTAGACTGATATGTGCATCCTTCGGGAGCACTAGACTGATATGTGCATCCTCCGGGAGCACTAGAGTGATATGTGCATCCTTCGGGAGCACTGGACTGATATGTGCGTTCTACGGAACCACTAGACTGTTATGTAGGGCACCCCCGAATAGGAAGTTAACTGTTGTCCTCTAACGGGCCCAGTAGTGGGTCCCTTACTGGGTATGTTTATACTCACCCTTTTCTCTTTTTAAACTTTTCAGGTAAGGGCACAGCGAGGGGCATACCGACGAGAGGCAGGAAGGACGCGTGAAGGCCATATGGACGCGTCTGGTTTTCTTATCGCTTCCGCTATGTATTTTGTCAGAATATTTGACTTGTGCTTTTGGAACTGATGACTTGAGTTTTTGTTTGAGACTTTTTATGATTGAATTTAAAATAGGGCCCAAAACTGTCTTTTTGTAATGCTTCTAATGCTTTTAATGAATCGTAACTGGTCCGTTTTAAATTTTATGTTGAATGGTCGAGTTTTGGTATTTGGTAGTGACCTCAGCTTAGTCCGGAAAGTTGGGTCGTTACAGTTGGTATCAGAGCCTAAGTTTTAGGTTCTGTAGACTGACTTATAATGTGAGTCTGTGTTTTGTGTCCTTATGGCTGAAACGATCCTTGCCGCTCGTCAGGTACGCTCCCATGAAAGTATATGTATAACTCTACATGCATTACCTTACCTAAGTTAAACTGCAAATTCAATAACCATTATGACTAAAGGGATCGTTGGTGGTTGTTAGGGAAATGCCGCCAAGGAGAGGTGCACGTAGGGGTGGCCGAGGAGGCCGAGGAAGGGGAGCAGGACGCGTTCAACCTGAGGTGCAGCCTGTAGCCCAAGCCCCTGACCCGGCTGCGCCAGTTACTCATGCGGACCTAGCCGCCATGGAGCAGAGGTTTAGAGATTTGATTATGCAGATGCGGGAGCAGCAGAAGCCTGCCTCGCCAACTCCGGTGCCAGCTCCAGCACCAGCTCCTGCTCCGGCTCCGGCCCCAGTACCAGTTGCGCCCCAGTTTGTGCCGGATCAGTTGTCAGCAGAGGCTAAGCACCTGAGGGATTTCAGGAAGTATAATCCCACGACGTTCGATGGGTCTTTGGAGGACCCCACCAGGGCTCAGATGTGGTTATCGTCCTTGGAGACCATATTCCGTTACATGAAATGCCCTGAGGATCAGAAAGTTCAGTGTGCTGTTTTTATGTTGACTGACAGAGGTACTGCATGGTGGGAGACTACAGAGAGAATGCTAGGTGGTGATGTGAGTCAGATCACGTGGCAGCAGTTTAAGGAGAGTTTCTATGCGAAATTCTTCTCTGCTAGTTTGAGAGACGCCAAGCGGCAGGAGTTCCTGAACTTAGAGCAGGGTGACATGACAGTGGAGCAGTACGATGCGGAGTTTGACATGTTGTCCCGCTTCGCTCCCGAGATGATAGCGACCGAGGCGGCCAGAGCTGATAAGTTTGTTAGAGGCCTCCGACTGGACATTCAGGGTTTGGTCCGAGATTTCCGACCCGCCACTCATGCCGATGCACTGCGCCTGGCAGTGGATCTCAGTTTACAGGAGAGGGCTAACTCGTCTAAGACCGCTGGTAGAGGTTTGACATCGGGACAGAAGAGGAAGGCTGAGCAGCAGCCTGTTCTAGTGCCACAGCGGAATTTCAGATCAGGTGGTGAGTTTCGCCGCTTCCAGCAGAAACCTTTTGAGGCAGGGGAGGCTGCCAGAGGGAAGCCGTTGTGTACCACTTGTGGGAAGCACCATCTGGGCCGTTGCTTATTCGGGACCAGGACTTGCTTTAAGTGCAGGCAAGAGGGTCATACAGCTGATAGATGCCCGTTGAGACTCACGGGGAACGCGCAGAATCAGGGAGCAGGTGCTCCACATCAGGGTAGAGTCTTTGCTACCAACAAGACTGAGGCTGAGAAGGCAGGCACGGTAGTGACAGGTACGCTCCCAGTGTTGGGGCATTACGCCTTAGTTTTGTTTGATTCGGGTTCGTCGCATTCTTTTATCTCGTCCACATTTGTGTTGCATGCCCGCTTAGAGGTAGAGTCCTTACACCATGTTCTATCAGTATCTACTCCATCCGGGGAGTGTATGTTATCGAAGGAAAAGGTGAAAACATGCCAGATTGAGATAGCAGGCCATGTGATTGAGGTAACGCTGTTAGTTCTGGATATGCTCGACTTTGATGTAATCCTGGGTATGGATTGGTTAGCCGCTAACCACGCCAGCATAGATTGTTCCCGTAAGGAGATAACGTTTAACCCTCCCTCGAGGGCCAGTTTTAAATTTAAGGGAGAAGGGTCAAGGTCGTTGCCTCAGGTAATCTCAGCCATCAGGGCCAGTAAACTGCTCAGTCAGGGTACTTGGGGTATCTTAGCGAGCGTGGTGGATACTAGAGAGGCCGATGTATCCCTGTCATCAGAACCAGTAGTGAGGGACTATCCGGATGTCTTCCTGAGGAACTTCCAGGGTTACCTCCGCACAGGGAGGTTGAGTTTGCCATAGAGTTGGAGCCGGGCACGGTTCCTATATCCAGGGCCCCTTACAGAATGGCCCCCGCAGAACTGAAAGAACTGAAGGTACAGTTACAAGAATTGCTTGATAAGGGATTCATTCGACCGAGCGTGTCACCTTGGGGTGCGCCAGTTTTATTTGTTAAGAAGAAGGATGGATCGATGCGTCTATGCATTGACTATAGGGAGTTGAACAAGGTAACCGTAAAGAACAGATATCCCTTGCCCAGGATTGACGATCTATTAGACCAGTTCCAGGGAGCCACAGTGTTCTTTAAGATTGATCTTCGGTCGGGATACCATCAGCTGAGGATTAAGGATGGGGATGTACCGAAGACAGCATTTCGTTCCAGATATGGACACTACGAGTTTATTGTGATGTCTTTTAGTTTGACGAATGCTCCAGCAGTGTTTATGGACTTGATGAACAGAGTGTTTAGGGAGTTCCTAGATACTTTTGTGATCGTGTTTATCGACGACATCTTGATATACTCCAAGACGGAGGCCGAACACGAGAAGCACTTACGTATGGTTTTGCAAACACTTCGGGATAATAAGTTGTATGCAAAGTTCTCGAAATGTGAGTTTTGGCTGAAGCAGGTGTCCTTTCTGGGTCACGTGGTTTCTAAGGCTGGGGTCTCTGTGGATCCAGCTAAGATAGAGGCAGTCACCGGTTGGACCCGACCTTCCACTGTCAGTGAGGTTCGTAGCTTTCTGGGTTTAGCAGGTTATTATCGACGGTTTGTGGAGAACTTTTCTCGTATAGCTACTCCTCTCACTCAGTTGACCAGGAAGGGAGCTCCTTTTGTTTGGAGCAAGGCATGTGAGGACAGTTTCCAGAACCTTAAACAGAAGCTAGTTACCGCACCGGTTCTTACTGTACCTGATGGTTCTGGCAGTTTTGTGATTTATAGTGATGCTTCCAAGAAGGGTTTGGGTTGTGTTTTGATGCAGCAGGGTAAGGTGGTCGCTTATGCGTCTCGTCAGTTGAAGAGTCATGAGCAGAACTACCCTACACATGATCTAGAGTTGGCAGCAGTGGTTTTTGCTTTGAAAATATGGAGGCATTACTTATATGGTGAAAAGATACAGATATTCACGGATCATAAGAGCTTGAAATACTTCTTTACTCAGAAAGAATTGAATATGAGACAGCGAAGGTGGCTTGAGTTAGTGAAGGATTACGATTGTGAGATACTGTATCATCCAGGCAAGGCGAATGTGGTAGCTGATGCTCTTAGTAGGAAGGTATCACATTCGGCAGCACTTATTACCCGACAGGCCCCATTGCATCGGGATCTCGAGCGGGCTGAGATTGCAGTGTCAGTGGGGGCAGTTACTATGCAGTTAGCCCAGTTGACAGTACAGCCGACTTTGAGGCAAAGGATCATTGATGCTCAGAGTAACGATCCTTATCTGGTTGAGAAACGTGGCCTAGCAGAAGCAGGGCAAGCGGTTGAGTTCTCATTATCCTCTGATGGTGGACTTTTGTTCGAGAGACGCCTCTGTGTGCCGTCGGATAGTGTGGTTAAGACAGAATTATTATCTGAGGCTCACAGTTCCCCATTTTCCATGCACCCAGGTAGTACGAAGATGTATCAGGACCTGAAGCGGGTTTATTGGTGGCGTAACATGAAGAGGGAAGTAGTAGAATTTGTTAGTAGATGCTTGGTGTGTCAGCGGGTTAAGGCACCAAGGCAGAAACCAGCGGGTTTATTACAACCCTTGAGTATACCGGAATGGAAGTGGGAAAACGTGTCCATGGATTTCATTACGGGACTGCCGAGGACTCTGAGGGGTTTTACAGTGATTTGGGTCGTGGTGGATAGGCTTACCAAGTCAGCACACTTTGTTCCGGGTAAATCCACCTATACTGCTAGTAAGTGGGCACAGTTGTACATGTCCGAGATAGTGAGGTTGCATGGGGTGCCAGTGTCGATTGTTTCTGATAGAGATGCCCGTTTCACTTCCAAATTCTGGAAGGGTTTGCAGACTGCTATGGGCACGAGGTTGGACTTTAGTACGGCTTTCCATCCACAGACTGACGGTCAGACTGAGCGTCTGAACCAGGTTTTAGAGGATATGTTGCGAGCGTGTGCATTGGAATTTCCAGGTAGCTGGGACTCCCACTTACATTTGATGGAATTTGCTTATAATAACAGTTATCAGGCCACTATCGGCATGGCACCATTTGAGGCCTTGTATGGCAAATGTTGTAGATCCCCGGTTTGTTGGGGTGAAGTGGGCGAGCAAAGATTGATGGGTCCTGAGTTAGTTCAGTCTACCAACGAAGCGATACAGAAGATTAGATCACGCATGCATACCGCTCAGAGTAGGCAGAAGAGTTATGCAGATGTGAGGCGGAAGGATCTTGAGTTTGAGGTAGGGGACAAGGTGTTCTTAAAGGTAGCACCTATGAGAGGTGTCGTGCGTTTTGAAAGGAGGGGAAAGCTGAGTCCCCGCTTTGTTGGGCCGTTTGAGATTCTGGAGCGGATTGGCCCTGTAGCTTATCGTTTGGCGTTGCCACCATCACTCTCGACAGTTCATGATGTGTTCCATGTCTCCATGTTGAGGAAGTACGTGCCAGATCCATCCCATGTAGTGGATTACGAGCCACTGGAAATTGATGAAAACTTGAGCTATACCGAACAACCCGTTGAGGTGCTGGCTAGAGAGGTGAAAACGTTGAGGAATAAAGAAATTCCTTTGGTTAAAGTCTTATGGCGGAATCACCGGGTGGAAGAGGCTACATGGGAGCGTGAAGATGACATGAAGTCCCGTTACCCCGAGCTGTTCGAGGAATAAAACTTTCGAGGACGAAAGTTCCCTAAGGAGGGAAGAATGTAACGCCCCAAATTTTCGAGGTAAACTTTTACCGCCTTATTTAATTTTTAGGGAATTTTAAATTTTGGATTAATTTCTGAAATTCTGGAAGTTTATAGTTGTAAATTTATATGATAATAATATAATAGTAACTATATTATTATTATTATTGTTATTATAATCTTTATATATATAAATTAATATTAATATTATCTTTTATTTATTTTATTAATCTTATTATTATTATTAATTAATTAGATAAAAGTTAATACATATATATATAATATTTTGTATATTATTATTATTAATTAGAATTATTAAAAGTTAATATATATATATACATTTAATAATATTTTATTTATTATTATTATTATTTTAAAATGTTATTATTATTATTAAATTCTTAATTTAATATATATATATATATATATATATATATATATATTTTAAAAAAAAAAAAGAAAGGAGAAGGAAACCCTACTGCCGCGCGACTTAGACCCCCCCCTTTCGTTTCCGCTTTCTTCTCCACCGCGCCGCCGCCATCTCTTCCTCTTCATTCTCTTCTCCGCCAGACCGTTTCCGCCACCATCTCTCTTCCTCTCCGTCTCCGTCCGTGTGGTAGTCGTCTGCCTTCGTCTCCGTCGTCGGAATCTCACCGCCGCGGCTTCCTACCATTTCGGGTCTCCTCCCGGGTTCAAACAGCCAAACGCCGCCGTGCATCCTCCGTCAGACCGTATCCGCCGTCGCCCTCCGCCGCGTGGAAGTAGGGCCAGTCGTCGGACAAGCTGCGAATCATCCCGGTCGTCGAACGCTGAAATCCGTCGCGCGTAGTTGCTCCGGTTTCAATCGGACCCGACCCGAATCGCGAATCCCAGCCGACCCGAACCGGAGACAGAGCTGAGCTGCGCCACGAGCCGAGCCGCGAGCCTAGCCGAGCCGAGCCGAGAAACCAAGCCGAGTCGAGCCGAGCTGAGCCGAGAACCAAGCCGAGCCGAGAACCAAGCCGAGTCGAGCCGAGCCGAGCCGAGAACCAAGCCGAGCCGAGCCGAGCCGAGCCGAGAACCAAGCCGAGCCGAGAACCAAGCCGAGCCGAGCCGAGCCGAGAACCAAGCCGAGCCGAGCCGAGCCGAGCTGAGCCGAGGCCAAGCCGAGCCGAGCCGAGCCACCTAAGCCTTCCTTCCTCCCCTTCGGTTCACGGTGAGTCTTCGGTAAGGATTTGTTTTGATGAATTCCCTAGTGTTGCCATATCCGATTCGAGTTGATTATTGGAATAAGTTTTGATCCTATCTTTCACCCCTTAAAGGTAGTAAGGAATTGACGTTTAAGCCCTCGGGTTCTGCGGCAGGCTTGTTTGGAGATAGCTTTCCTTTCCTTGGGTAAGTCAACGGGTGTCGTTTCGGACCTTTTAAAACGACTTCTACTAAAGTCATCAACTAAAACCTTCGTGTTTTCGTTTTAGATTGAGCTGTTGAGCGTGGATTCGATCGAGGGGCATAACCGAGTATCAGGTAAGGGTTTTCCTACTACTGGACCTCGGGTCGAGGCCGGAAACGTAGTAATCCACAGGGGATTACACGTTAGTGACTATACTGAATAAGTGTATCTGTGTTGACTGTTAAGTACTGTTATTATGTTTCTGTCTGATGTAACTGAACTGCAACCGCTAATTGTAGATTGAAATTTTAGATTGATGGACGATGATCATGGGATTAGACGGGGAAGGACAGTGAGTTCAGTTGGTTATTTAGCTGTTTGAGTCTTGGGGCTCTTCCATAATGGTATACGAATAGATGGCGCGTATAGCAACAGAGGGTGTAACGGTTTAAGCTTATACTACCTGGCCAGTAAAGCCTTTAGAGAAATTGTAAAATGATTGATGATTGTGGTATGACTGTGGTAGACGATTTAGTATAGACCGAGGGGTAACGGTTAGCTTCATCTATGGGGTAGTGTGCCTTACGGATATGTGCATCCTTCGAGAGCACTAGACTGATATGTGTATCCTTCGGGAGCACTAGACTGATATGTGCATCCTTCGGGAGCACTAGACTGATAGGTGCATCCTTCGGGAACACTAGACTGATGTGTGCATCCTTCGGGAGCACTAGACTGATATGTGCATCCTTCGGGAGCACTAGACTGATAGGTGCATCCTCCGGGAGCACTAGACTGATATGTGCATCCTTCGGGAGCACTAGACTGATATGTGCATCCTTCGGGAGCACTGGACTGATATGTGCGTTCTACGGAACCACTAGACTGTTATGTAGGGCACCCCCGAATAGGAAGTTAACTGTTGTCCCCTAACGGGCCCAGTAGTGGGTCCCTTACTGGGTATGTTTATACTCACCCTTTTCTCTTTTTAAACTTTTCAGGTAAGGGCACAGCGAGGGGCAGACCGACGAGAGGCAGGAAGGACGCGTGAAGGCCATATGGACGCGTCTGGTTTTCTTATCGCTTCCGCTATGTATTTTGTCAGAATATTTGACTTGTGCTTTTGGAACTGATGACTTGAGTTTTTGTTTGAGACTTTTTATGATTGAATTTAAAATAGGGCCCGAAACTGTCTTTTTGTAATGTTTCTAATGCTTTTAATGAATCGTAACTGGTCCGTTTTAAATTTTATGTTGAATGGTCGAGTTTTGGTATTTGGTAGTGACCTCAGCTTAGTCCGGAAAGTTGGGTCGTTACACATAGTTCATTTCCGGTCATATTTGTCGTCATATAAGGTATGTATACGTATTATTCTTTCATTATTTCTCCTTCTATATCGTGTCATATGTACAAATATTAACACTACTCTTGATCTTATGCAGGACATCGCCCTTCACGAGTATACTCTTCTAAGATGTCCTATTATGGTCACATACAGTAACGTCTGTAATTTATTTTGTATTGTTACAAACTTGAATTTTTTGTTAAACATTATTTATTTTGTTCGGTGTTTTGTATAAATTTATTACGAACATTTTGCGAAACATTATTTGGTTTTTTAAGGTGTATGTAGTATTTAATTAGAAAATCTTCTTTACGTACTTGTTACATTTGTCAATCTGAATATATGTTTTTCAACATTTGTCTATGTTCATATCATGCAACTAACTACTATATAGGGGAATTAAATTAGTATAACGGGAATTAGGGTACATATAACATAGTAACGAAGTAATGTATTTTTAAAATTAATAATAGTAAAATCCTACTTTCCATATTAAATACGAATGTGAATCAATCCTTAGGACTATAAACAATCCAATTAATTCACAACAATTCCCATTCAAAAAATATAATTTTTTTTTGTAATAATCCTTCTAAGTACTACAAATAACCCAATTAACTTCACAATTAGTAGTCTTATTTAAATTTGATCATAAGTTTTGGATAGTCATTAATTAAGTATTTGTATTTACTATTGAAATTTGATCAAAGATTGTGTTTAATTAATTGAAATTTGTATTTACTATGAAACATACCGTTGTCAACCATAGTCTTTTTAAAATACTATTTCTATCATAATGTACTGCTCTCACATATTATTTTTATAATACCTATGATACATTATACTTACAATTTTGATAAGGTCTTTAAAATGCAACACGTATTTTAAAATAACGTTTAAAAGAAGTTATTTGTTTTATCTTACACAAGTTATTCACTAATTACAAATAGCAAACAATTAATTTGTATTTTTGAAAAATGAATTTTAATAAATTTTTCACAATATGTTCATAAATTAATTCAAAGTTGGACAACTGTCTTTACTAATTTAATAACATTACACATATAATAAATTATTTGCAATAAGACGGGTTGGACGCTTTTGTAAAAAAGTATGCAATAAAATTTATTTTATCATATTTACAATCTCATTTAAAAAATATTATACTACATAAAAAAATTATTAACCCAACTCATATAACACTTTCCCCAAATAAATTTTATCATAAATTCCACATAAACTTACCAATCTAACTCTTTCCCCAAACACATCTTATCATAAAATCCCCATAACCATTTCCCCAAACACCTCTTATCATAAAACTACATTTAACATAACACTAGTTTTATAATAACACTAACCCTTCCCTAAATCAACCCTTCCTTAAATTTGATGATGATCTTTTAATAAAATTTGAAACCATATTTTAATGTGAGGTAAGGATTAGATTTCTACCATAACCTAATTTTTCTTGAGGATGCACAAAAATTTGGAATGACCAATTTTAATTTTTGAGATAAAATGGCCAAATTTAATTTTGAGATAAATACAAGACCTCAATCTTGGAATAAAGTTAATTTATGGCTCTAATTTAAATTTGAGATAAAAATGGAGGTAAAATCTAAAATTTAAAATATTTACACACGCTTAATTATTTCAAAAAGTGAAATTCGAGATTTTATTTTATTTTATTTTAAAATACGTTTGAATATCTCAAAAAATTAAATTCGAGATTTTATTCCAAAATAAAATAACATAAGATAATTTAATTTTATTATTTAAAATTTTTAAAATCATTCCAAATGCTATTAGGAATTGGACACAAGCCTTATAAATATACACATACCTTGATTATTCTTTCCAGGTATGAGAGAAAGAAAAAACTTCTCTTCTCTATTCTTTTTTATTTTTTTAATAATTTTTCTTTTTAACACTTTGTCCCATTTTTTTAAGGAACTAAAATTATCGTGCCTCTTTTTGCTTCCAAACGTGTCTTCAAAAGGTTAGGATTTTTTCTTCTTTCCTCTTTTTTATTATTCTTTTTTCTTTTTCTTTTTGCAATCATTTGGAGAGTTGACTCCGTGTCCAACGACTCAACTTCTTTTGGGAGACGATTGGGCTTTTGCCGTCAGATCCACCGCCCTAGTAGGAGCGATTGGACACCTTCGTCGTTTGGAGAGGTAACGATGTCGTTAGCGATAAAACTTCTACGGATGGACAATCAAGCTTTTGTCGTCTTGGTAGAAGCGATCGTACACCTTCGTCGTTTGGAGAGGTGACAATTCCGTCAGCGATCCAACTTCTACTAAGGGATGATCAGACTTTTGCCGTCAGATCCATCGTCTTGGTAGGAGCGATCGAACAGCTTCGTCGTTTGGAGAGGTGGCTTTGCCATCAGCGATCCAACTTCTATTAGGGGACGATCGGGCTTTTGCCATCAGATCTATCGCCTTGGTAGGAGCGATCGGACACCTTCTTCGTTTGGAGAGGTGACAATGCTATTAGCAATCCAAATTCTACTGGAGGACGATCGGGTTTTTGTCGTCAAATCCACCACTCTGATAGGAGCAATCAGGCAACTTCATCGTTTGGAGAAGTGACAATGTCGTTAGCGATCCAACTTTTACTAGGGACGATCAGACTTTTACCGTTAGATCCACCGTCCTAGCAGGAGCGATCGGGCATCTTCGTCGTTTAGAGTGGTGACAGTGCCGTTAGCGATCCAACTTCTACTAGGGACGATTGGGCTTTTGCCGTTAGATCTACCACCTTGGTACGAGCGATCGGGTACCTTCGTCGTTTGGAGAGGTGGCTTTGCCGTCAGCGACCCAAATTCTACTAGGAGACGATCGGGCTTTTTTCGTCAGATCCACTGCCTAGGTAAGAACGATCGGACACCTTCGTCGTTTGGAAAGATGACAATGCCGTCAGTGATCCAACTTCTACTTGGGGGATGATCGGGCTTTTGCCGTCAGATTCACTATCCTGGTAGGAGCAATCGGACACCTTCGTCGTTTGGAGATGTGACAATACCGTCAACAATCCAACTTCTACTAGGCGATGATCAGACTTTTGCCGTCAGATTTACCACCCTAGTAGAAGCGGTTAGACACCTTCATCGTTTAGAGAGGTGGTTCTATCGTCAACAATCCAACTTCTTTTGGGGGACGATCGAGCTTTTGCCGTCAGATCCATCGTCCTAATAGGAGAAATCGGACACCTTCGTCGTTTGGAGAGGTGACTTCGTCGTCAGTGATCCAACTTCTACTAGGGGACGATTGGGCTTTTGTCATCAGATCCATTGCCCTTGTAGGAGCGATCGAACATTCTCGTCGTGCTTCGTCGTCAGCGATCCAACTTCTACTAGAGGATGATCGGGTTTTTGCCATCGAATCCACCGTCCTAGAAGGAGCGATCGGGCATCCTCGATATATTTTTATTTATTATTATTATTATTATTATTATTCTGACCTTCGCTTCTTTTATACAGGAATTCTACTTTTCGCCATGGTGTATTTCGTTGAGTATTTTGATTCGACCGAAAGGTGTTTGATTATCTTAAAGGATGAAAATCAATCATTGGAGAGTGGGGTCATTCTTCTTGTGAGAGAAGAGGCATTCGAGAATATCACGGACTCTCAAATACCCAAAGACAATTTCATTCTTTTGCCTAAATGGTCTAAGGAACATTCCGTAAATCCAAATTCATCTCTAACATCTTGATTCCTTGAATCCTCGATCCATAACAAGGCTTCAGGTGAAAATCCAAAATCGACATTGAGTCGTCGAATTATAAGCGACCCAAAAATTCGTTGGGACACTGTGCTCAAAGTCCATGGATAATTTTACTATCTTTCTCGTTATTGGAAATGGTTAGAGCTTGTTGTTTCTAGAAATACGACAATACTAAAGAGAGCTCGCCTATTTGATGATGTGATGGCTTCCATGTATACATATGATCACAATAACAACATTGTTCGAGCTTTTTGTGAGGCATGGTATCCTTCAAGGAACACCCTTCACACCTTGGCTGGTGAGATGTCCATCTCTTTATGGGACTTATAGGTGCTAGTAGGACTCCCTATTAAAGGTAGATTTTAGGAAGAAAATATTCTCTGTTATCAAGACTTATTAGAATCATCTGATACATGTTTAAAAAGTTGTAAGCATTTATTTACAACTTATTTCACATTGCCTCTCAATATATGGATCACTCTCGAATCCCTTTGAGCGAATGGATCTCTTTCTGGGCTACGTAATCTGAGGTAAAATATCTGAAACCACCAGCTCAAAAGTCAAAAAAAACTTCTCATCCTCGCTCAACACATAATCCAAATGAAACTCCTATCAAACGTCTTGATTAGTCTAAAGTTGAACTCAATCTATTCCTTGGTTTAGGCGTTGCAGAAGAACACAAGGACAGAACCTATCTAACGGCATTTCTCTCTTACTAGCTGTGTGTGTTTGTGTTTCCTGACAAACAACTTTCCCTTCGTCCGGAGGTTTTTAAAGTTGCTAGCCTTATGGCAAAAGGCTACACCTTTAGCCTTGTTATCCCTGTTCTAGCCAACATTTATAGCAGCCTACGTCAAATTCATGATTCTACTTCGTCACTTGGTCATTCCAATGCATGTTTTCCTATTCACTATGTTCATGGGTGGCTTGCCCTTTACTTCAACACTCATTATAAGGCACCTACGAGTCTTAGGGGTCCCCGTATGGTTGAGTTTTCCGATGAAGGTGGGGCCAAATACTATATTAATCTTAAGGCTTGTAGACATATTCACAAGGGAAAGTACGTGTCATGGCACGCTTGTCTTCAGGAAAATAATAAAGATGAACTCTTAACGGATGATGGAACATTAATTCATTGGAATGCTTCATTCTTTATAAGCATTTGCTCTTGTTTTCTATCGTCACAAAGTGGATCCTCTATGGTTATTGAACCTTATAGTCCTTATCGCTTTGGTCGGCAATTTGGATTTTATCAAGTCGTGGTATGATTTAGACGAGAAATTCCTAAAGCTGATCTTACCAACGCACGCTATCATTGGATGATTTATGTTCACGAGAACACACTCTCTCAAGTATACCTTCATGTACCTGCCCTCCACCCAAGCAACCATATTACTTTGCACTATAAGGTCTGGTGGCTTGCAAAACACGGTGATTACTTCCAAGAAGGAGTGCAAAATTTGATAGATCGCCCCACCCCTCCGCTTATCAAATCCAAAACCACCAGGAAAATTGAGCATAATCCTAATATGCTTCTCTAAAACTGAGGAACAACTCGTGGAGAAAACCGAGGAAGGTACGAAATGTCTGGTGGCTACTTCAACCCCTTCTGCAAAATTTAAATTTCCTACTAGAAGTGGCGCTGATAATGTGCGTAAGGACCTTCACATATTGACAACCGGTAAACGTCTTTCTACACATACTGAAGATAGCCAAAGCAACAATGATGATCGTCATTGGAAGAGACCCAAGAGGCCTAACAAACAATCAATTGATGATGAAAAGCCTCCTATTGACGTTCCCGATGTTCCACAGTTTTTGGACATCACCTCCCCCATGGTTTCTTTTCATCTCCTCTTATTATTCTTATTCTTATTATTTTTTTATATACCATTTTGTTATAAATCTCATTTCTTGTTGTGAACCTTATGTTGCAGTCTTCTTTAGGTGATCATGTCTTACAGATTGAAGGAACCACAAAGTCGATGGCTAGCCCAGAAGTCCTTTCAACAAGTGACAACTCTAAGACACCTATAGGTGCAACTACTATGTCGACTTGTCCTCTTGTGAGGCGTCCCCTCAATGAGTAGAAGGAACGAAGCCTATCACAGTTTCTGAGATTTCTCATTTTTGTGCAGACAACTTAGTTTTTGATCTCCGACGAAAAACTGCCATAACTTTGTGGGAAAGCTTACGGCAGAAGATCATTTGTACCCCTTTTGAGCGAGTAAGTAGTCTTGAACCAGAAATACATAAGATCTTTGATGCAATTGCGACTAGTGGCAACAACAAACTTACCTTTTTTAGAGAGCTTGTGGGTGGTTACTTCCAAGGTGTCAAGAACCATAATCAAATGCATTCCTCAATTTTGCTCCAATCAACTGAGGATGCTCAACTAACAGAGGCAAAAGGTTTTGTGTAGACTTTGCGACTTAATGAGAACCGTATATTGGAGGAGACAAGCACCGTCCAACATCGCCTTACACGACTATCTGCCAAGGAGGCTAAACTAGAAGCAAAACTAAAAGTGGTACGGATAGAGTCCAGCATAATTTTCGAGAATAAGATAAAGTTGAAGCAGAAGCAGCATAAGATTTCAAAGACTTGCGAGGAAATTGATAAACTTGAATGTGCCCCCATCGTTGGAGATGCTGATGAAAAAATGTTGTTGGCGCTTCGTGAATCTTTAGAAAACACATTATAAGAGCTTAAGAACCTTAAATGGACCCTTTGATTCAACGTCCCCTTTTATTTATTCTTTTTTTTTTTTTTTTTTTTGCTATTTTAACTTTCGAGTTAGAAATTTGTAATAAAACTTTTATTCTTTGATCGCTCGACTATTCATTTTTCTCATATTGAATGCAATTTTTCGTTATTTTTTCCTCATTTAATTGATATTTATATATATTCAGATTGTTTAAGGGCCTCCATGATAAATAGTGCTCTAATTATGGTCTTTGCTCAAGAGCCTTTTCTTTCTTTCTTTTCTTTTTATTTTATATGACTGCACTTAGATTTCTTTAAGTTGCCTACGTACCATTGATAATATATGATCAAGTCATAACGTAGTTCAATTGTTTTTTTTTTCTTTTACTGGATTGAACTTAAAGTTTTCTTTAAGCTGCCTACATACCCTTTATAATATAGGGATCAAGTCATAACGTAGTTTAATTGATTTTTTTTACTGGACTGAACTTAAAGTTTACCTTAAGTTGCCTACGTACCCTTTATAATATAGGGATCAAGTCATAACGTAGTTCAATTGATTTTTTTTACTGGACTGAACTTAAAGTTTCCCTTAAGTTGCCTACGTACCCTTTATAATATAGAGATCAAGTCATAACGTAGTTCAATTGATTTTTTTTATTGGTCAATGATGTTAAGCATAAAATTTTTTTAGAAACTTGTCGTTGATTGGGCCAATTTTTAATCCACATCGATCAACAATCTTGTATGCCCCATTTGTGTAAACTTCTTTGTCAATGTAAGGTCCATCCCATTTAGGTGTGAACTTATTTCTTGTATGCCTCGTTGTGATGATCGATCTTCCTACAGCAAGTACTAGATCACCAGCCTGAAAGAAGCGAGGTTAACGTACTTATCAAAAGCTTTAGACATTCTCGCTTGGTAACATTCCAATGCTTGCTGAGCTTCTAATTGCTTTTCATCAAGTGCTTCTAACTCTTGAAGACGTAACTTGACATTGTCTTCAGTAGTCAACCCCTCCTACACTGTCATTCTTAATGATGGGATTTCTCTTTTGATGGGAAGGACAACCTCTACACCGTAACCAAGCAAATATGGTGTAACCCCTGTAGGAGTGTGATTAGTGGTTCGATAAGCCCACAATGCTTCACCGATTCTTTCTTGTCAATCCCTCTTCGACTTGGAGATAATTTTCTTCAGAAGATTGCATAACGTTTTATTGAATGCTTCTGCTAGACCATTCGCAGCTACGTTATACATAGATGACTTGTATTGCTCGAACTTGAATTTTTCATATAATTTGTCTATCATGCTATTGGAGAATTGCCTTCTATTATCTGTCACAATTCGATGAGGAATCCCGTATTGATAGATGATATGGATACGAATAAAGTTCGCCACGTTCTCTTTCTTGGCCTCTCTCAAGGGAATGACCTCAGCCCATTTTGAGAAATAATTTGTTGCTGCAAGGATATAAGAATGTCTTGCTGATGATTTTGGTGTAATAGGGCCAACCAGATTAAGTCCCCAAGCCTCGAACGGCTATGAAGCCATAGTTGGATGTAAAGGCTATGGAGGTTGATGTATGAAATTTGGTATTAACAAGCTTCACACTTCTTTGCATAGTCCATTGAATCTTGAACCATCTTAGGTCAATAATAGCACATTCTTCTCAATTGAAATTGAAGCTTTGGTCCCGATTGATGTGCTCCACAGACACCTGCGTGCGCTTCCTTTAGAGCTTTTATCGATTATTCCTTTTCAAGACATCGAAGGAAGAGCCTTTCAAAAGAATGACGATATAAGGTTCCCTTGTAATAACTGAAGTGCGCAACCCTTCTTCGTACCTCAATTTTATGATGAGAATCCTTTGGAAGCATCCCATGTTCAAGATACTCCATGATAGGTTAACGCCAATCCTCTTCGTCAATCAAATGGGATGTTGTTACATTCGCTTCTTGACATTCAGATAAAATTGGAGGCATAATCCATCATTGACAAAGTGGTATATTTAGAGCTACGTCATCCAGCATCGTCAAGGCAGTGACAAATTTGCCAATGCGTCTACTCTCTTATTTTTTGTTCTAGGGACATGCTCTAGCAACACATTGTCAAACATTTCCATCAATTGTCAAGCATAAACGAAGTATGGCTTCAAGTCTTCATGTTTCACATCATACTGAAGCGAGAGCTGGTTGATTATCAACTTTGAATCACCGTAGATTTCTATGAATGATACTCCGATCTCTAATGTCATTTGAAGGCCAATTATCAGGGCCTGATATTCAGCCACATTGTTTGAGCACAGCTCAGCAAGTGCGAAGCTATAAGGCAACATATATTTCTCAGGAGAAATAAGGATGATGTCTGCCCCCGCACCACTTCATCGTGATGAGCCATCAAAATACATAGTCCAAGGTTCCATAACTTCTGTGAAAAAAACTTCATCGTCTGGCAAGTCTTCACATAACTTCCAATCTGAAGGAATTGGGTGGTCTGTTAGAAAGTCTGCCAACCCTTGTCCTTTTATCGCCTTTTGAGGAATATAGACAATGTCATATTGCTGGAGTAGAATGCCCATTTGGCTGAGTGTCAGAGGTAATCGGCCTAGACAGAACATACTTTATAGGGTCTACCTTTGCTACTAGGTGAACTGTGAATGCCTGCATATAATCCCTCAACTTATCGATACAAAGAAGAGAATAGTTAACTTCGACCCCAACTAAGGTTCTGTTTAGATAGTAGAGAGCACCTTCCTTTCTCTTCTTCTCTTCTTGCGCGAACAATGCACCTAGAGACCTTTCCTATGCTGTAATGTACAATATTAATGGCTTGCCAGGTACTAGAGCTCCTAATACTAGGGGATTAAGCAAGTATTTCTTTATGCTATCAAAAGCATTCTGACAAGCCTCATCCCACACAAAGTTTTCTCCTTTTCTCATCAACTTTTGAAAAGGTTGGCATCGACCAACCAAGTTGGAGATGAACCTTCGAATGTAAGCCAATCATCCCTGAAGACTTCTTAGGTCATGCAAACTCTTTGGCCTTGGCATTTTCTAAATGGCATCAATCTTGGACTGGTCTATCTCAGTCCCTCGGTGCCTTACAATGAAGCCAAGAAATTTTTCTAAAGTCACGCCGAACGTGCATTTGAGAGGGTTCATCCTCAGCTGATATTTTTGCAAGCGGTCAAACATAACTTTTAGATCCTTCAAATGGTCTTGTCATCTCTTGGATTTGACTACGAGGTCATCAACATAGCAATCGACATACTTATGTACCATATTGTCAAACAATTTTTGCATAGCACGTTGATAAGTGGCACCAACATTTTTCCATCTAAAAGGCATCACCTTGTAACAATATGTTCCCTTTGGAGTCCTAAAAGCTATCATTTCTTCATCTGAAAGAGTTATTTGTATTTGGTTATATCCAGACGACCCTCCATAAAGGACAGCGCTTCATGTTCAGTAGTTGCATCAACCATGATTTCTGCGATGGGCAAAGAAAAATCATCTTTAGGGCATGCATTATTCAGGTCACGAAAGTCTACACAAACGCGAAGCTGCCCGTTCTTTTTTCTGACAAGGACAATGTTTGCTATCCATATTAGATATTTGACATTGCGAATGAATCCTGCTTCAATCAACTTGTTGACTTCAACCTCGATCTAGGGAATAAGCTCTGGTCGAAAACATCATTGCGCTTGCTTAATCGATTGATACCCTAGTTTAATTGCGAGATGGTGGACTGCTACTTTTGGATCAAATCCTGGCATCTCCTTGTACGATCAAGCAAAAATGTCCTTATACTTTGTGAGCAAACTCATGCACTTACCCTCCTCTTCACTAGAGAGAGATGCACAAATGAAAGTTGGGCGTGGTTCCTCTATTGTACTAAGGTTTATCTCTTTCAGCTTATCTACGGTAGATTGGCCACCATCCTTTAAACTTTGTGGGACATCTTCCACATCTTCTTTAGGGGTTTCAATCTCTAAATCCTCAAGAATGGTGATGTGATGACATGGGGTTTCACCTTCTCCTTGTTTTGAGTCTTCCTTTTCAGGATTAGTTAGTATAACATCATGTTTTTTCACCTTCAAGGAACCTTGACTTGTATTGAGAGTAACAAAAGTTTTTATTTTCATTCGGGAAGGAACAATGCTACGAACTTATCTCTCCCCTTTTACCTCACAAGAAAACTTCTTACCATGGTAATTCTTGACGTCTGTATACTTAATTCGACGTCAAACTGGCACGCAAAATGTTGGTTCCTTTTTCTTTGTATATATGCCAAAACCAGTCTTGACATGTGGGCCTCCCTCCCCAATATGATTAAAAATTAGAGCATAGGGTGTTTGTATATTTTTCTTTTTGGCCACGCTTAGCCTTTCAAAGGTTGATGGTCTTGTAGTCGTTGAGGCCTAACATGTGCATTTCTCTTTTCTAAAGGTCGTAGTTAGCCTTTGAAAGGTCGATCATTGATATGTTGACTGGTGATCTTTTCTTTCTGTCTCTGTCATGCTTAGTCTTTCAAATACTAGGACGCGTACAACATGTAGTCTAATTCGGTGAAATGCTGAGGTTCTCTAACTGTCACCTTCTTTTTCTTCCATACTATCAACCTCCTCTACAGTTATATGGTTGCTCTCAACCACTTTTTCCTTTCCTTTTCTAGTTATACAGATTGGCTCTGACGACTTGTATTTGAATCATTTTCTTGACACAGGTATAGCATGTCCTTTCCATAACAGTTTCTTTTAGGTTGAGGAGATCTAAGGTTGTTCGTGAATTTTCAAGCTATCAAACTCGATGTGAGCTGTGAAGTTATAACCTGCTTTCGCCATCAATTTGTAAGCCTTAGAGTCGAACCTGTCTTTTGTCCGCCTTTGAGGCAAGCTTGCTTCCATCAAGTCTATCTTTATTTCTTGCTTAGTTATTTTGGTAAGCGGTGTAGTGAAGCTTTCTTTTAGGACTTCAATGTCACCAACCTTCAAGCCTTGTGGGGACTCTACAAATGATGACTCGTCTTTCTTGCGTCTCGACAGAGGGACATAGCGCAAATTCGATGGGTTTGAGGTCTTTTCATCCATCAAGATCATACTTTTTGTGGTGCTCATGGATGTCTCACTCTTTCCAGAGTTAAAGGTTCCTGTACTTTTATGCGGTTTCCTGCTTGCAAGTGACTTCAGCTGTAAATTATCTTCTCTGTTTACAAGAGGAATTTCTACAGGCAAGGCTTCTAGGCTGTTGTCATTCTTCAAATAAAACTTTGCATCTGCAAAGTGAGACTCAACCTCTAAGAACGGGTTAGAGTTGGCCTCAACCTTCTTTATGCTGTCTTGATAAAATTTAAAGCACTGATGTAGTGTCGAAGTTTCTACTCCATTTCCATGAATCCAAGAACGATCGAGTAACAACTTATAAGTGGTCTTCGAGTCTATAACATGAAACAATGCACTAGCTTTTAGGTCACCAATTATGATTTCTAAGTGTATCTACCTATTACTCTTTGGCTGCTCTGGTTGAAACCTTGAATTACCAGTTTACTATTTAAGAGTTCATCCATCAAGATGCCTAATTGCCTCATAGTCGACTTCGACATTATGTTGACAGCTGATCCATTATCGAAAAGGATCCGGTCGCCTCTCTGTTCTCGAACATATCCAGAAACATACAAGGATTTATTATGAAGTTTAGATCCTAATAGTAAATCCTCATCTGAAAAGTCTATAGACATGCAATAAGGAGTACTCTCGTATGTCACAGTTGGAGCACTCAAACTTGATGCTCCTGAATTCAACAATGCATTAATAAGGATGGTTTTGGTTTCTTAAGGAAGTGATAACAAATCGTCCACATTGAACCTCGATAGGTCTTTTGACACTCCCTCCTCCTCTAGTGATCTTGGTAGGATGCTTTCTTTCTCTGTTGCGTTAATAGTATGACATGCAACAACTCCTAGGTTTTCATCCCGATGATCACAAAGGAATCTTGTTGGAAAGAAGTCTGCCAAAGTTACTAAGCGCTGAGATTGAGGAAAATCCTTGTCTTCCTTGTGCACGAGCTTAGGCTTTTGAATCTTCTTCTTTTTCTTATTCTTTTGAGACTTATTCCCTCTTCTATAATTTCTGTAGAAGTGAGACTCTTTTTTGGTCGAAGTTGACTTTCTTTTCTTTCGGCGAGTCACAATAATCCACCCTTCATTATCTTCTTCGATTGATTTTTCTTTTTCTTGAGAATCCTCGGGTGTAACTTCCTGATAGAATTGGACCACTATAAGCTCGAAGGTCCCAAACTGGACCAACCTTTCCCTATGGTAAAAAATCAATCTTAGCGAAAGAGCCTCTGACATTATCGTTACTGCAGCATGGTTTGTTTGAGCTACTTCCTCCAGGTTTAACTCGATCTTTTCTCACGAGCAAACATTAGAATTAGCTCTTTCAACACAAAACATTTCTCTACTGGGTGACTGATGACCCGATGATACTTGCAATAGTTGGGATCATTCAGCTTTCTTTCTTGCTCAGGTTGCTTACATTCCGACAGCTGGATCGGCTGCTTCTCTAGTAGTTTCTCTAGCATGTCAACAATATCTGAATCAGGAAATGGGTAAACTTTTTCCTATATTTCTTTTAAAGTTAGACGTCGTCTCTCGCTTTCGTCATCCTTCTTTTCAGCTCTCCCTTCTTTTCTTTTAGAGAACTTCAGTGAGTCGTGTTTACGACCATAGATTCCTTCACGGTGCTCTTCACTACCTTTTCAGCACCCTTCGTCTCCTTATTATCTTTTCTTACTTCAGGAACAGGAAAATACTTAGTTCCTCTACTGACGATACTCAATTCCATATCATGAGCGCCAGTTGCTAACTTTTTAAATGTGCGTGGCTTTATTCCTTGTAGAATGTAAAGAAGTCCCAAATGCATGCCTTGAGTGCACATTTCTACAGCCGACAGTTCAGTGAGTCAATCTTTACAGTCAAGACTTAGAGCTTTCCATCGATTTATGTAATCGATGACTGGCTCTCTCTTCCACTGTTTGGTGTTTGTAAGCTCCATCATGCTCACGGTAAGTCTGGTGCTATAGAAACAATTGAGGAACTCATTTTCTAACTATTTTCAACTATCAATGACTTCCGGCTCCAGATCGATGTACCACTTGAAAGTATTTTCTTTCAAGCTTCGAACGAATTGCCTAACAAGCTGGTCTTCTCTTGATCATGCATTCTAACATGTTTCGACGAAGTGGGCGATATGCTGCTTTGGGTTGCCTTTTCCATTGAATTGCTGGAATTTTAAAGGTTGGTACCCAAGCGGAATTCTTAAGTTGTCAATTATCTTAGTATACGGCTTAGAGTACATGAATGAAGTTTGCGAAAATCTTCCATACTGAGTTCTAATAGAATTTACGATCATATCTATAGCTGCTGAACTAAGAGAGAAGCAACAGAAACTGATTATTGTTGTGGTTGATTTTCCTGCACCACATTCTTCCTTTTATCAGTAGCTTTGACAACATGAGTTTGACTTGACCCAGCAGTTTCACGAGTTCACATCTACTTTCTCAAAGCTATGATTTCATGGTCTCGTTCCTCCACAACCTTCATTAGGAAGTTAATTTTCCTCTCCATCTCTGTCATGACAGCCTTGGCCGTTATATCAGCCATCATGACAGACATCATGTCAGGGTGTGCTTCCTTCTTTGACTTGCTAAAGGCAGAATCAAAATTATCATACAAAGAATTTTCTTTGGGGACAATCCTAGCTTTAGAAGACTCCATCAATTGCTTAAGAATGCTCTGAGCGATGTCAGAACCTTGATCCTACTCCTGAAGGATTCCCTTAGAACGATTATGAATAATGGGTCCTATGTAAGCGTCGCTTGCAACAGAAGATATGGATGCAGCCTTCTTTGATGCCATTGATTTTTTTGTAGATTTGGATGATGAGAGAGAGGTGAGAGGTAAAAATGTCCCACTGGGCATGCCAATTTGTTCACACGAGATTTTTGGAGAAATTTGATTCGTGGAGTTGAACTTGTGTTGATGTTGTATTTATGTTGATTTGATGCAATGTGGTTCAATCTCTAGAATTTGATCCTCTGATTCTCTCTCGGTTGGATACTTACGCTTGATTCGAGGAAGCGGAGCACGAGATGTTTTTGAAGTTTGAGTCTCGGAAGAAAGTTTGTATCTTCAAAGGAGCTTCGGTCTTCTAGGGTGGTTGACTTCAGAAGTTGGGGAGTCTTCTGGTTCTTGGGAGAATTCTCTCTAGACCTTTTTGAGTCAAAAATTTCCAACCCCACAAATGAAGAGAACTCCTTTACTTATACAGTTCCCTAATGGGCTTTTATGGACTTGGACCTAGTCTGGTCCATAGACCATACCCATGGACTCAATCACATGGATTTAAGTCATATTTAATTTTGGGCTAAATTAAGCTTATTTTTTGGCTCGATTGAATTTTAGTCTGATTAAATAATATTTAATTGAACCAAAATAATTAATTTGATCCAATTGTCATAATAAAGACATGTGACATCATTAGAATTGTCCAATTTGTCTTTAAATTTAATTTGGGACACATGTCAATTTTTAGTTAATCCCAAATACAATTATTTTGGTAAATGACGTGGCAATTTGTAATTGATTCCAAAATTTCTTATTTAACAATTATTTTTTGCTTTTTTTACTTTTTAGTTTGTTTTTCTAAAAACAAAATAAAAGGTAAATACCAAAACAATAATTTTAGGGACATTTTTAAATATAGTAAAATAAACTAAGATATTTATAATATATAGCAAAATTTTAGATGTCTATTAATATCTACCATTAATAAAATCTGAAATTCTGCTATATTTTATTAAATTTGTCATTTATTAAAAATTCCCATAGACTTAATTTGCAAAATATAACAAAAAGAAAAAAGAAAAGATTTTAGGGCCCAAATGTGTGGGTTTTTCTTGGTTGAACTCTTACCATTAGGACTAAGCTGACTTAGCCCAAATAGTACATTTAGCCCAACTTCTAAATGACATTATCTATGGGTTTGGACCAATTGAATTGGAGACATTGGATTGTATAACACATCCTTCTTTTAGGTTCTACTTGGGAGTTGGGCAATCTACATATTTTCCTTTCACAATTTTAGTAAGAGTGTTCTCAATTTTTTTTAACATACAATGTCAATGTGAGTATAACTTTGCTGTCTTGAACTAAAACAAAACTCACAACTATTGATTATCAAATTTGTATAATCTTTTACTCAATTATGGTGTTGATTTTTTAATCTACTGAATACACAACCACTAAATTTGATTAAATTATTAAAAAAAAAATATATCCTTAAATTTCTTTTACCTCCCTCAATTCAAAACCATTACCATTACTTAGATTTAAAAATTATCTTTATACTTTCAAAAATAATAGTAATATTTCTAAAACTTTCGCATATAAGCTTCAAAAATATCCTTGGAATAAATTCTTCAAATTTTTTTAATAAAAATTTAGGTATGAAATGGTGTAACACCACGTTGTATTACCTTTTTGCTAAGTAGAATAATAATGGGATGAGTGACGCAACCACCAACCTCAAGGGTAGAAGGTAATGTCATTTACCATTAAGTTAAGCTCACTTTGACGGTTTAATTCTACCTTAATTTTGAATTATTTCGACTTTTAAATATTTTACAAAAGTACTAATTTTGTTTTTTTTTTTTTTTTGTTATCTACCTTAAATCATCCCTCAACAAAGTTGTTTGTTATGCCATACTTTTTTTTAATCATTCCATACTATTTTTTATCATTATAATTATTAAAATCGTTTTCCCTGATTTTTAGTCTCTTTTCTTTTGAAGTAAGCTTTATGTTTCTCAATTTCTTATTGTGATTTCTATATTTCCTAAAAAAGAAAAGTTTTCTAAACCTATATTTTTAGTTTTAAAAAATTAACTCGATTTCTTTAAAACAACGGTAGGAAGTGATTGCAAAATAATGAAATTAGAGTTATAGACTTAATTAAGAAAACTAACGATCTAAAAATATAAAAAAAAAAAAAAAACTAAAACTAAAACCATTTAGTAACCATTTGGATTTTAATTAGTTTTTAAAAATATGTTTTTATGGAACAAAATTGTTTCTGGTTTTATGTTTTTAAACAACAATACTAATAACTTTAAGAAATCAAAATATAAGAGGAACAATAATTTGCTTCATATTTTTAAAAGCCAACTATATTAGAATAAGTAATGATGAAAACAATTAATTTGAGTAGAGCAATTCAAGTTGTAATTTTTTAAAGACAAACTTGTTTATTCCACGAACAATACAAATATACAATTGAGTGATTAATGGCATATCGGACATAAAGGACGTGGGAAGATGAAAATTAGGAGAGCAACTCTTAGATCATATTTTATGTGTTTTTAAATTCATAAGAAAATTAGATATTTATGTGTTGAGATGTATATGTTATGTATTATTTGAAATAAAAGTTTATTAGTCTATATATGCAATACGGTACGGTTATTTTATGTAACTTAAATTTATATGTGCGGTTAACATAAAAGTCGATCATATTTAAGTAATAACTTATATAGTTCGTAGTATATAAATAAGGTTGGGTAACTTAGTTTAAAGATATTACATATAGAATCCACTTTGTAATTATTACAAAAATAATAAGGTCTTACAAATGATTTGATCGTAATCGTTCATGTGAAGACATGCAAGTGTGTGTATTAATATATAAAGAGTTTGTTTAAAATCAAACTACAAAATGATTAATCTCCTTTTATAATTTTGTTAATTAAGGAGATTATCAATTTATAGGATGATCATATGTGACTTAACCTTAATTCTTAGTGAGTTATGAATTCTGACTTAACCTTAATTCTTAGTGAGTTATGAATTCTTCCCTATGAGAAGAATCCTTTAATATGTATGAGTGAGAGTGACCAAATTCACCAACTCATTAAACCTACCATTTTGGAGATTTGTTCGGGTAGGAAGCTGGAAACATAACTATACAAGATGGAATTTGCTCCATCCCGTCTTTAGGATAAGTAGATGAGTTGCTCCTTTAAGCGATGGCCTCGGGTCTTGAACAATGGGATCTCTCCCTTTCATTGGCTCGAGAGGATTTTGTTTATTAGTAGAACCATAAATAGGGTTGTTCGTTAGAGGATAAGTGAGACATAAGGAGTTACATGTAATTACAAGAATAAAATGATAATTTGATCCAACTGTAACACTTATTGTTGATTGGTTATATCCACGGATACAGAAATATATCTATAATGTGAAGAGTGCAACAGTGGATCCTTATTGAAGTGATCTGCGGTTAACAAATGTTGATTAATTTTTTAATCTTTTAACATTGAAGCTTTTAATTTGTAAATCCAAACAAGGTAATTAATTGTATAAGGTACAATGTATATAGTTACCTTATAATATAAAATTAATTTTGAATAAGATTCAAAATTACACTTTATTCTACAAGAGAGATAAGTATTTTAAAAAGACTCGAATAGTTTTAATATGAATAGTATTCATGTTAAAAGCCTAAGTTACTTGAGAGACATATATTTGAATCTAATATTATATAGGTTAAGTGTGATACTTTTTTTATCGTAATTGATTTGTTATTATTATTATTAATAAAAAAGATCTATATCCATTTATTAGTTGAATAGCTAATAACGCAGAGAGGGGTAGATCTCTGACCTCAATCTTTTTTAATATAATTTGAGAGTGGAAGGATTTGGACCCGAGACCTGTTGTCATCAGGTACATACAGCTGTCAATTGAATTGAACTCAAGTTAGCTATTAATCTCTAACTTTAAAGTACAATGCCACTAGAACTACTCAAATGATGACCTAAAATTTCAATTTTATAAAAGTACACATTTTTTCAAGAAAAGAAAACTGCTAATCAAACTATACGTTAAACTTTGATAATTGTTGCATTTATTATCTTTAATTAAATAAATATGGCTACTTTTTTTAGTCGAGAGGTTTTTGCTAAAAATTTAAATTCTATTTTGGTCCATAAACTTTGTATTTTGTTATATTCTAGTTTCTAAACTTTTAAAAATGTTTTTTTTAGTTCTTGATCTTTTAAAAAGTACATATTTTGGTTCGTGTTGTTAGAATTCTTTTAACTCTTTAAAGGAATGATGAGATGACTTATGTATTTGAAGACTATCAAATAAGATAATCATACTTTAAAATCTACCGTTTTAATTTCTAGTTAAAGAATAGATGGTAAATATTTTATCGAAAAACTCAAAAAGTCACTTTGCGTTCGAGATTTTTATCATCACCATCTTAGTGCACTGACATTCTACTTTATTTATCAACTCATATGTCATATGCAATTTCATCCATGTATAATTTTTTTTTTTTTTTGCCTCGAGTTTGGGATATTTTATGATTCATTGGGGTGTTTTTGTCTCTTCCTCTCAATCTTCTCTTCTTCACTTTTCTTGAATTTTGTGATTCTTCGTGAGAATGTTTATCTACAATTTCCTAGATTTTATTTTATGTATGTGTTGTCCTTGTTTATATTTCTAGTTTATTTTATTTTTAATAGATATTAACATCAATATATCATTTCTATTTTCTTTTTTTTATTCTACTAAATGTTTCACAACAAACAAATAAATAAAGGGTGGGAAAACTAAGGGAGGATGTGAGAGTTTTTGAGTTTTGGAGAAAAAAGAAGAATAAAATTAGTTTTTGGACTTATTTGCTTAAAAATGTTAGATTAAGTTTCTAGGTTGACAAAAGATTTATGTAATAAATTAGCAAATTTTCTTGATTATTTATCAATTTAATTTAAATGATGAACATAGAGCCTAATCATTTAAATATAGAAGCCACATACCGAATCCTAACGACGTGAACCAAAATAATTTTTTTAAAAGTTTGAAAACTAAAACATACGTTTCCAAAAATTTAAAGATCAAAATAGAAAAATACACCTTTTAGGATAATATAGGATTTAAACCTATGAAAATATTCACATTGCAATACATAGACATAACATATGCTAATATCGAATTAAATAAAGTTTCAAAATGATTTTTTATTATTATTTTTTAAAAAAATAAACTTTGTCAATTGGTGCATTCCTTATACAAAAATCAACCATTATGGACTTGTAGAATTCTTGTTATTTTTATCCAATTACTAAGTGTAAAATTTTGCCAAATAGAGTTTAACTTAGTTTTATAACTTGATATGATCTGTACGTAAACTTTAATTTTATGATTATACAATAAAAGTCTAACATTGTACATAACAATATTTGTCAAAATCTTTGAACTAAATGATTTTACAAATTAAATTTAGTTAAAAAAACAATATACCTTGATCCATGAATAATCTTGTTGAGGAATTTTGTTTCTCTCACTTGGCCTTCCTTTAGAAAACCAACTCCTAAGGTTCTATTTATAGACACCATTTAAGACGTTATCTTTTAACCTAATGAGAAATAATAGGCCCCAAAGAGATAAATAATATATAATGCAATTGAGCCACATTAATAATAATATTATATTTAAAATAAATCTAACACTTTCATCTTAAAGGTGAGATGTTTGATCCCTTTCCCCACGATTGTTATGCTACAAAAAGTATGAATTTGAAATTTTAACTGAATAGAAACGTCCAATACAAAGAATGGATTAGACACTTGTTAATTGGTTGTGTTGGAAACTAAAAAATTAAAAGATGTTGTTACTTACTTTAATTACATATCTTTTCTAGATTCGCAGCGAAAATCTAAGATTAAATATAAATTGTCGTTATTAAGAATCGAAGACAAATGAACAATTAATGAACCCACATATATAAACTGTTTAACGAACGACATAAAGAAGACAAAAGATTCCATCCGATTCACATTCTCCAATAAATTCATCAATACAATTATTCAAAATAACGATAGATGATTCCACTCGTCTAACACGTAAACAAAACAAAATAGTTAATAATAAATTTCTTATATAAGAAATAAACGTTATCACATAGTATATAGTATACTTGATTAAATTGACTTAATATTTTATTCAATAGATTAACTATCGTCATTGTCATAATTTAAAAAGAAAAAAACCATCAAAAAATTATGATAAAATTGTTAAAAATATTATAATAAAGATTTTAAACGATAGATACTAATAGACTTCTACCGACGTCTATTTTATGAATAGAATCCAAATATTTTTATATAACATCATAAATATTTTCATTTACTCTCTTATATTTGAAAATATGTATGGTAAGTAAGTTTGTAAGATTAGTATTTTGGAAAGGTAAGGTTAAGAAATAAGAAGACGACAAATAAAGAAGAAATCAGCTACAAACGAGCCTAGTGAGAGTACTTTTTGTCATAATTGGTTTGTTATTTATTATTACATAATAGAAGGGAAAAAAAAAAGGTTATTTATTTATTTATTACTTAACCCACTAATAAAGTAAAAACAGAATTTGTTTGAAACGTATGAGCAATTTATGAATCTTTTTACCTTATATTTGGCAATGTGATGTGTTTTTCTTTACCATACTTTTCTTTTTTTTAAAAAAAAAAAAAAAAAAAACCAAACAAACAGGTGATGCATTTTCTTACCTTATATTTGGCAAGGTGATGCATTTTTTACCCTAAATTATGGCAACGTTATCCTAAAATTTAAATTTTATTTAATTACAACCTTTTAAATTTTTTTGATTAATTTATGCATTAAACTTGCATCACGACCGTTACGTGCCTTAAATTAAAGGATAGATATCAATTTATATCATAAACTTTAAACTTGTAACAATTTAAATTCTGAATTTTGGAAGTTGACATTAATTTAAACCTTATTTTTTTCATAAATGAATCAATTTAAACTCTAAACTTTTATTTATATATCAATTTAAATCTTCTACTTTTATAAGTGTGTTTTAAGTAAAACATAATGGACGATTTAAATTGATATATATATATATAAAAGTTTCGAGTCTAAATTAATACAATTATTAAATTAAAATTAAAATTGACACAACTCCCAAAGTTCAAATTTTAAATTGATACAACCACAAAATTCAAATTGACATTTTGTAAAATTAAATAAATACAGTCAACTTTTTCCGATTAAGAGAGTTTCTTTTGAGATAATGGTTAATGAAAGTATCCATGTTGTATTTGATATGCCATAATATATGCTTAATATGAAATTAAATAAAGTTTCGAAAACAATTTTTCTAAAAAATTGATAATTGTTGCAATATTACCTTAAAAAAAGCTAATGTTAACGTTTTTACAATAAAAATTTACGAGTTTCATAGACAAAATATTTTTTATGAATTGATCTTATTATTAATTAGATTTGATATTCGTTCAAACTTCAAGTGTGTAATATTTTTATTTCTTACTCTACTAAAATTAAATAGGTGAATTATGTTCAATTAAATTTATGACAAAAGTTGTTACGTAAATTTTTTTTTTAAGTGAACCCCTTAATGTATAAATTAAAAAATAGATTATAAACTTAAAATTCAAAATTCAAAATTTGGTTTAGATTCACTTTTAATGTATATGCAAAATGAGATATAAATTAACCATCATTAGAAGGATAAATGACAAATGAACAATCGATGAATTTGCGTTAATGACGTTTTTTATTAAAAAAAAACATAAGTAAGATAGAAAAATATTTTCATTTCATTTAAATTTTTTTTTAAAAAATAGAAAATTTGACAAAATATTTACGTTAACTTAAACCAAATCTAATCAAGAAAGAGTTAAACAAAATCCCAAAATTTATGATTTTCATTGTACTAAACTAAGCGTTGAATTCGATACTTCTGAATTTGAATAAATATCATAACTTTTATCACTTGAGAGACTTTTATTTGAAAAACCATATCACATGTGCATTTAATACTTGAAATTTTATAAGACAAAAAAAAATTCTCATTTTATTTCATGCTTATTGTGAAATAAAATAAAGTTTGAAATAGATTTTTTTTGTTGATTTTTTTTTAAAAAAAAACAGTTCTCATAATTGTTGCATTTATTATCTTAAAAAAACAATGTTACAATTCTAAAGTTGGACTTTTATAGAAATGTATTCTATGATTGATTTTGTTATTAATATTTGATGATTTTGTTATTAATATTTGATCTTTGTCCAAATTTTAAATGGGTTGAACTTTGAATTATTGGATTTTAAATTCGCTTTGATTAAAAGTTGTCATGCATTTTTTAGTTTAAATAATCAATACGATATTTTGTAAATGTTAACATTACTGAAATATTTAAAAAATATAACAAGAAGTTTATCTCTTTGATAGAATCTAAAATTTTTCTATATTTTATAAATATTTTCGTTCATTTTCCTGTGTTTGAAGATGTCTCTAAAAACATGTTATTAAATGTAAAAATGGGTAATAGTGATTTCAAAGAAAAAGTTGGAGAGGTTACCTTAAGGTTAAAAGGCAATGTTCTCGTATTGTAAATAATATAGTTATAATTATGGGCAAAATGCATTTTTTGTCCATAAAATCCAATGTTTATGTTTATTTGGTCCCTGATGAGTAGTTGATCAATGACGGATTTACCTGCAGAAAACGAAAACTAAGAGTGAACATATAGTTTCCTTACCCTTTCCTTTTGCTGATGAAAGGAGTTGTAGCTTGTAAACTTAAACCAACAAAGGAATAAATAACAAACAATTAAATTTCATAATTTTTTTTGGGCAAAACTTTAGTCTATCTTTGAGAATAAATATTTGCACAAAGTATTAACACATAATAAAATATAAAAAATAGTTGGAGAGCAAATGACTTTTGCAAATTCTAAATTTTAAGAGAATAGAAAACTAAACATACAACATTGAAAATCGATCTGCATGAAGTAGAAAAACCTTTTGAGACGGGAAACCGGAAAAGGAAAGACAAAAGAAAATAAAATAAAGCAACATGAATAGATATAAAATTATTAAAATAACTGCTATTTTAGTGTCGCGTCATTTTTCCATTAGTCAACTAATGATCAACTTTAACATAGAGAGTGTTTATAACTATTTTCCTTTCCAAACCTTAGGGACTCAAGTGCCACTTTTGGAACTTCATAGACCAAATAAACAATAACACCAAATCTCAAGACCAAAAGTGTATTTTTCCTATAATTATCAATTAAATATTATCGTTCAAACTTAATTTTATGAATTGATTAATATTTGTCTAATTTGGTGGGTCAACAACCTAAAATTCAAAAGATGTCATCTTTACTTACTTTAGATTACATATAAGGTTTAAATCCATAACGTACATCCAAGATAAAGTATAAATTATTATTAATAAGAATTAATGACAGATATGAACAAATGACGAACTCATGTTTGTGAAGTATTTGATAAAAGACATAAAAAAGACAAAAAAGATTTCATTCGACCCACTTTCTCCAATAAGATGATAAATTTCTTGATTCGAAATTATGATTTGATGATTCCACTTGTCTTACTTAATTTGAGCGAATTGATTAAAAACAAAATATTATAAAAATAGATAAACACAATCTTGAAGTAAAGTTTAAGGTAAAAATTGAAAAAACTTGCCATTTTTGTATGTGAAAATCGGCAATAATACTTTAAAACAATGGAGTAAGAAACTTCTTATTTAAAAGTTGAAAAACGTTATGGTTTTTAATTTGGTAGAAAATAATATACTTACTAAAAGTTAGGGATAAAACTCAATCCACACGCTCAATCTAACCAGTTGATTTAACACTTGCCAAATTTACCGGTTAGAACATTAAAACTCAAAAGATTTTGTTACTTATCTTAGATTATATATCAGTTTAGATTCGCTTTTAACGTAAATCTGACAGAAGACATAAATTGTCATTATGAACGATCGTGGACATAAGGATAATCGATGAACCTAGGTTAATAAATTGTCCGTTAAACGATATGAATAAGACAAAAAAAAAATTTCATCCAATTTACTTTATCTACTAAAATTATAAAATATATTTATTCAAAATTAGGATAAGATGATTTCAAATTTTTTGATAGAAGTACATTTTTTTAAATAATTAACTTAATTTAAATTAGCATTTTTGAGGAGAAAAGATCAATTAATCTAATTATCATAATTTTTATATTTTTTTGAAAAAGTTAAAAAGCATTAGAAATTTTGTGTAAGATTAAGAACAAGGCAATAAAGGCACAAACAAGAAACATTCACCTACAAACGCGCCTAGTGAGAGTAGGATACAACCTTATAAAACATTCAACGTGGCAATTTATAATTGGATGTCGGTGAGATAATTTCAACGACAGTACATGACCAGCAGGGGTAGTAACGTATGACTGTACACAGGCAATAGTTCCTCTCCAGTCTTTGTAATAAATTTATATAAATAAAATCAAAATGAAGAAATAAAAAAAAAAGGAAGAAATAAAATGGAAAAACGAGAGCAAGAAGACTTGTGGAACTCTCTCTCTCTCTCTCTCTCTCTCTCTCTCTCTCTCTCTCTCTCTCTCTCTGTAGTTCATAGCCAATTTCCTCCTCTCACTTTCTTCTTTCTTCCTTCTCCTTCGTCTTCATACTCAACTTGAACGATTTCTCTCCTTTTTCCTTTCTTCGTTTTCGATTCGATCTGTTTTTAGCTTTTTCAATTTGTGATGAAGACTTGACAAATCGGAATCCCCACGCTTTGACCTCCTGATCGAGGTATCTTTTTGACTTTAGCTTCATAAATTGAGGGTATTCTTCTATCTTCGATTATCAGATGTTTTTTTTCTCCTTTTTCTTGTGGTAGTTGGTTTTGATGTTTGATATATGAGGTTGAGTTTTGGGTTCTGGTAATTTTACGTTAATTTTGGTGTTTACAACTTCTTCTTCTGGGTCGTTACCGAAGTCTTCGAAATAGTATTCTTTTTCTTTTTTGTTACTGTTTGGGGATGGTTTCTGCGGGGGTTTTGACTTAATTGGTTTGGATTTTTAGTTAGTGTTGTGAATCTTTTGATTTTGGAAATGTTTGGAAATCTTCCTATATGTTTTTTTTTCTTCTTTTTTTTTTTTTTTTGAAGTTGGGGTTTATGCTATTTTTTTGTTTTGTTTTGTGGGTTTTCTTTCTCCTGCTTGCTAAGTTTCATGGAGGTCTGTACTAGGCTTGTTTCCTCTTTTTTTTTTTTTTTTTTTTTTTTTTTGTGTTCTATTTTAATTTGTTTTAGTACGCTACTTGTTAGTTGTTATTTTGTTTGGTAAGACTGTAATACAAATACTTGTTTTTACTCAAGAATGATCTTTGTTTCCATTTGGCTATTTGGTTACAGATTCTACTTGCCTGCTGTGAACCTAGCATCGGTGATGCTAAAGATATAAAGGGAATCAAAAGGGTTCTCGTAAAGTAGAAAAATGTTGGAGGGTGGTCAAAAATTCCCTGGAATGATCGATTTAAACGAGCATGCATATGATCTATCGCAAGGGTTTTACCATAAACTTGGTGAGGGAACCAACATGTCTATTGACAGCTTTGCAAGCTTGCAAACGAGCAACGATGGAGGGTCAGTTGCCATGTCTTTAGATAACAGCAGTGTAGGATCGAATGAGTCTCACACTCGGATCTTAAATCACCAAGGCTTGCGACGGCGTGCAAATGACAACCATACTTTTCAACATAGTGTTAACCGCCGCGGAAGAGTTACACATCACCTGAGTGATGATGCACTAGCCCGAGCTTTATTTGATAGTAATACACCCACTCAGGGTCTTGAAAACTTTGAGAAGTGGACTCTTGATTTAAGGAAACTTAATATGGGGGAGGCTTTTGCTCAAGGCGCCTTTGGGAAACTCTATAGAGGTACTTATGATGGCGAAGATGTTGCTATCAAGATCTTGGAGAGGCCAGAGAATGACCTGGAAAAGGCTCAGTTAATGGAGCAACAATATCAGCAGGAGGTGATGATGCTTGCTACTCTGAAGCACCCAAATATTGTCCGGTTTATTGGATCATGCCATAAGCCGATGGTTTGGTGCATTGTTACTGAGTATGCAAAGGGCGGTTCAGTTAGGCAATTCTTGATGAGGCGACAAAGTCGTTCTGTCCCACTGAAATTGGCTGTCAAACAAGCTTTGGATGTTGCCAGGGGGATGGAATATGTTCATGGCCTTGGGCTTATTCACAGGGACTTGAAATCAGACAACCTTTTGATTTTTGCAGACAAGTCTATCAAAGTTGCTGACTTTGGAGTGGCCCGGATTGAGGTGCAGACAGAAGGAATGACACCTGAGACTGGAACCTACCGCTGGATGGCTCCGTAAGTCTTCTAAAACTTGAATGTTTGCTGTTATAATCTTGCATGCTTATTTGTGGCATTTATTTATTGTTGTTTCGAAATGGGACTTAGTAGCTTTGTCATGACTAAGAAATTATGAAGATTGGCCAAGAAATTGAGGTTCCAAAATCCTTCAAAGGCCTTTCTTATATAATTCTATGGTTGCTATTTTTACTTTCGTAAAATTATTTAATTTGTTTACTTACTATTTATATTATTGTTGTTGTGATGGATTAAAGAGGAGATTCTATTCCATGTTTTAGGCACAACATCCAAAACTTCTCAAGCCTGTTCATAGTTTGTATTATTTCCTTTCTTATACAATTCATTGTAAGCATGGTATGAGAACTCTGAAATTTGATTTTCCAGACTAGTTTCAGAATCATTCTCTACCAGATTCTGAGAAAAATTTCCAAGCTTATGCTTTGCTTTTTAACACTGGTTTGTTTAATGTGTTGACGTTTGTTTCTCCATTTTTTTCCTAACTGATTCTGATTTCATATGTATCTTTCTGCTGGTACAATCAAGATTATCTCACTCATGACTATTTATGTTAAGAATTCAGTACGAGTGAAGGAATGTGAAATTTTGCTGGAATTATATATACTAACTAATATTTAGTGGATATTTTGGTTTCAACGTTTTAATCTTACCATTTTATTGCATTTGTTGGTTTGATATGCGATAATTTCTTTTCTGGATCTCTGTAAAAATCCATTTGGTAAATTATCACTTACAGATTACACTTTAGGTCTTCAGTTTCTACTTTTCCATCCAATTGTCAATATTAAATACCGTTTCAAAGGAAATCACTGCTCCCTGTAAAGCAGCATAACCCTGTTACACTTTCATTTTTCACAATGTAAATTTATAGCTTTTACACATATACACATGCACACATGCATATACAGATTAACTATACACGTATAAACTAATGTATACATACATATTTCTGCATGTTTGACCGTTGCCCATATGGCTCTTTTGGCTTTTCCAGTCACCATTCTTCAGAAGTAGAATTAGTGATTAGATCAGGATTGTTAAGCCAGTTTTTTCTCGTGTTTTTTTTTTCTCTTTTGGCTTTTCCAGTCACCATCCTTTGATCTCTTGGACTGTTATATAACATTTATCTTCTGTTCATTTTCACACCTTTGATTTTCATTTCTTGCCCTTTTTTTCACTTGTGTGAGTGGATGTTGGAGGGGGGGGGGGGGGTGCAGCTAATAATAGATTGTTACATCAGAAACCTTAAGGTCTTGGGTTTTTTATCTGGCTCTGACTGCTCAGGGGAGATATGGCCCTTTCTGGACAGATGTGCTAATTCCATGTGAATGGGGTTGTATGATATTTCTTTTACATCATTTGTTTAATGTAGGTGGAAGATCTAGATTACAAGGATGCTGGTTTATACTACAAATTTAGAGTTCCTAATCACATTTTATTTCATAATACACTTGGTAAAAGGTTCACCTTTACTGTTATAGGCTGTCAACTTTCTTTTTTTTTTCGAAATCTTTGGAACATGTCATCGATAGATCTTTTATCATGGCATAGTTTCTTGTGGTGGGATGTGTGTTTGAAAAGGGCTGGACATTTCATTTCAAGGCGATCTAGACAAATGTAAGATGAAATGAGCTGGGGAAAACAATGCATGCTTGATGCCTTATTGAAGGTCATACCATGATCGTGCTTATGAGGCAAAGAAAGCAAGTTGCATGTGCCTCTTGTCATGGTTGTGTGCTTGATACACCTTAACAATAAGATGTGGGTAAAGGAAAAAATATTGCTACATGTAGGTAATAATTCTTTCTTTCATTGTTTCCCTAACCTTTTACTCCTTATCAATCCTCTTGATACAACTATCTACTTGAGGCTCCGCCGTTAGAATTTGAAAGACAAGTAGGAAACCTTTCTTCCATTCTCAATCTGTTAAAAGAGGTTCTTATTGAAAATTCCATAATTTATTGTTTGGTGGGTTTTCTCCCTTTTCTTCTTTCTTTCTTTCCTTTTAATTTTTTTTTTTATAATTTATTATTCTTGGATCTCCCTTCGGATCCAATTAGGTGGTAAAAAATGCATCCTCACTTGATTTGGAAGGAAAAGTACCTGGAAAAAGAATGACGTTCTATTTCGTGGGTACTTTAGAGGAAAGATTACCAATTGCAAAATAAATATGCATTCTCACTTCTGCTTGATCTTCTTGATGTAGAATTTGAGTGAGGCTTAATTTTGGTTTTTTGAATATATGGGCCAGTTTATCCACCTTTGTTAATCTCACAACATTGACTTTCCTTAGTTGTTCTAAAACACGTACGGTAATTATGGGTCCGTTTGGTAACTGCCTCTCTTTCTTGTTTCTTATTTTTTTTAATAAAGAAAAATAGAACTAAATTTCATAACAGTAGTGTTTCTTATTACTTCTTCCTTTTCTATTGAACAGAAAAGGACAAAAAAAAAACATATTTGATAACCATTTTATGTTTGTGGTTCTCTGAAAATTTAAATTAAGAAATAGAAGTTTTACATGAAAACAAAATTCTGTAATTAAATATTGAAAAATATATGTTATATTTATTTTTAGATATTGCATTTGAGAAGTAAAAAAAAAAAAGACATTTTATTTATGTTTTGGAAAAAGGGCATTTTCAAATATAGTAAAATAAACTAAAATATTTATAATATATAGTAAAATTTTGGATTCTATCAATGATAAAAACTAATAAGCTTCTATCACTGTCTATCAAAGTCACTAATAGAAGCATATTAGTGTCTATTAATGTCTACTATTGATAGAATCTGAAATTTTGCTATATTTTGTTAATAGTTGAATTTTCCATTTCTGATAATTCCCCTTTGGAAGAAGTGATAAAGAAACAAAAAATATGGTTTTATAGTTTCCAAAGTTTCTTTACAACTGTGAAAATGTTTCTGAAAAATGAGAAAAAAAAAATCAGAAACATTTACCAAAAAATTGGAAAAAAGAAACAAGGAACTTATCAAAAGGGCTTCATGAAACTCAATCTTATAGTATGATTGGTATGTAGAAACTCTAAGTCATTTTTTCTAAACAAGGATCTTTCTTCTATTAAATAGCACTTTGTGAGAACCGAATTTGGTGTAGGCAATTGAATTGGTTTCTTTAAGACAATTGTTCATCTTACCAGAGGTTTTTGGTTCTTAGGATCTAGAGATAAGAGAACTTGGACTTTTTGAGTCCTTTAGCGTATATTCTTGAAAATGGTTTATTTTCTCTTACCTAGTCTCTGCTACTAATCATCATCCTCACACACCTTTTGCTCAAAGTTCTAGAATGTGAAAAATTTTGAAGGTCAAAATTTTCTTATGGCGGTTGCCCTCTTGAAAACTTTATGATGGTCTAGAAATCCTTCTCTTTTGTGCTTTGATCTCAATAGCATATCTTTGCAAACAAGTGTTTAAGGATCTAGACTACGTTTTTGGAGATGTCCTTCTCCCAAATTTATTCACAAAGCTTGCATCTACCTAGATGAATTAGGGTTTGGTCCTCTCTATTTAGTAAACAAGCATTTTAAAATCAGGGCCAATATTGTTTTGATGCTTTCTTTGAGTATTTTTGCATTGGATTATGGCCCCTTTATGGAACATTTTTTCTTGAGTGTTTGGAAGGGGATACCTCCTCATTCTCTTCTTTTGTGCATTTTCTACTTTTCTTGGTAATGAAATACTTCCTTTTGTTGAAAAAAACTAAAAGTAGGTGTCCTTTCTTTAGAATGGTTGCCACACTAATCTTTTCTTGTTCTTATATAAAGGATACTCTGTTTTAGTTGTCTCGTCATTACTGTGATTGATCAGTTTACATTACTAATAAGAAAATATTATGATGATTTAAATGTTTTGAAAGACGTTTCTTGGAGCAAGGGTAGCTCAAAGAAAATATGTTTCAAAAGTCAGTCAAGGAATTTTTTGGCTGCTTTGACAGCGTAGTATGACAACTGATGGCCCTCAGTTTGAGGAACCAGTTTTTTCTATTTCTCTTGCTATATGTTATATATTCTTATTGGGATGACTCTAGACGAGGTTAGACCAAGGCATTAGTGTAAGTTTGGTTATTGAGTTTGGTGGTCTGTGATTAGAGTAGCAATGACTCAATTTCTTCCCTTGGTTTAAGAGAAAAAGAACTTTCTTGGAGTATTCATGAGGATACTAATTCAATTATCTCTGCTAAATACTTAGGTAGTTGTTTAAACATGTTCCTCTTTGCAACTATAGTTTAAGTTCTCACATTTTAACTTCCTTTCAATGGGATATATTCCTTTTCTGTAACGTTTCATTTCACCAATGAAATTGTTTCCTATTTATAGAAAAAAAGACCTTCTAGTTGATCCTTCAGTCTTCACTTCTTGGGGAAATCTTCCGGTGCACTCCAATTTAGCATTCCAAAGTAAGGGACAGACGTATTCAACCATGATATCCTCTTGTCGATTTTAAATATCTGACTATTCAAGCCCTAATCACCAAGTCTTCATGGTGTCTAGCAAAAGCCTCCTGTGAAACTCCTTTCTGTAATCCTTTGGCTTGAGCTCCCTTCCATACAATGATAGGTGTATTTTTTATCCTGTTCAATTAAGCCATGATTGAAAACTTAGACTTGATTCTTTGAATTGACATTTAGAAATATGGTTTCTATCAATTTGCACTTTGAGTGATATTGAAAGGGATGTTGTTCATTTATCGTTTTTGTCTATCAGCTAATCAGTGTAAATTTGTGAACTTATGCTGTATGATTATGCTAACATTCTAGCTAGGTGACCTGTGATTTGAATCTATGGCCCATTAAGATTTACAGCATGGGTTTATTGACTATGTCCAACCCATGTTTGTCTTATAATGGCCTAATTTAGATGGTCTTGCTTCTTCCCTTCTATTTTTCTCTCAGCCTTGGGGAGTATTTTCTCTCTTTATCCCTATATTTTGGCCTTCTGGTATTGCCTTTGGCTCTGAGTGAAAACCAAGCCTTATTAGTCATATATTGCCTGTTTTTTGTTTTACTTCAATGCAATGCCGTCTCTTATAACATGACTTTAGTTGGTGAAGTACTTGTCCAGTCTTGGGTGATGGTTTTGTGGCATCATTGTATCATTTATTCATATGGTTACCCTATTGTCTTTCTTGTGATTTATTCTTTGCTTTATAAAAATATTAACTTACCCAAACCACTCTAGCTTGGTCTAGATTCATTAGGGCTAGAGAAAAGACCGAGCCCTTACAGAATGAGTCCAACCTATAGTGGCCACCAATTTAGAATTTAAAATTCTGAGTTTCTTTGTCAAACCAAATATTGTGAGTAGTTATCTGGTGATACAGTAAGGGTGTGCTGAAGTTGGTCTCAACTATATAAAAAATGAATAAAATATTTTCTTCAAGTATGCCAAGCCAAGTCAATTAAGTTTGGAATAATGAACACAATCTTTGATGTTGAGTTGCTCTGTTTCTGTTGGTGATCTGGAAAAAAATTCTACGTATAAATTTGATTCTTCTGAACAGTATTAAATTTTGTTATTTGAATTACACTAGTGTCCTCTTTTGTTTCCCCTTCACTTTGTACCCCTTTTTGTTTGAAATGGTGTTTGTTTCTTAAGAAAAAAACGAAATTACGCTACGGTTGAGGCTTGTTTAAAGTTTAATCTGCATGGGGAAACAAACACAGTTCAATATACTTCTATATGCAAATAATTTCATGTATTGACTTCCAACTTTGCTGCATGGAACTTTAAATAATGGCTTGTGTTAGACTGTATGGAAAGTTTGAATATAGCATTAAATTTATTATAGAGCACTTAGTTATTACGAAGTTTGTGCCTTGGTAGCTGATTAAGTTTTGGCAAGTACTTAAGGAGAAATTTATCTGATCATTCAAATGCATTCTCGTGTAGCTGGAAACTTCGTTTTCTTCAATTTGCATTTTGCCACTTGTTACCAGTTAGCATCTTGCTTTTCAGGGGAAGCTTGCAGATCATATTTTGTTAGCTTGTGTTATATATGGAATTAGCTTACTATTTAAGGTTATATGAGGATTTCTTTTTTCTTTTCATTGTATGATTTTGTAGGGAGATGATCCAACACAGGCCTTACACACAAAAGGTGGACCTGTATAGCTTTGGTATCGTTCTGTGGGAGCTCATTACTGGAATGCTTCCGTTCCAGAACATGACAGCTGTTCAGGCTGCCTTTGCAGTTGTAAACAAGGGAGTCCGTCCTATCATTCCCAATGATTGCTTACCTGTTTTGAGCGACATCATGACCCGGTGCTGGGATCCCAATCCTGATGTTAGGCCATCATTCACCGAAGTTGTCAGAATGCTTGAGAATGCGCAAACTGAGATCATGACAACAGTTCGTAAGGCTCGTTTCAGGTGTTGCATTACGCAGCCGATGACAACAGACTGATATTATGTTATAAAAAAAAGAAAAAGAAAAAAACTGAACACATTGAAAATGTTAAGGTCAAATAAGGTAAGAGAGACAGATGAAGAAGAAAGTGGAAAAAGAAGAGGCAGATGCAAATAGAAGGTGATTTGTTGGTGTGCTTATCTTTGTGTATTTATCCTATCAGATTTTAAATTTATCTTTTCAGACACACAGAAAGGAACAAAAAAACACTCAAAAAAAAAAAAAAAAAAAAAAAGTTATGATGAAACCTTTTGGACCTTCTTGGTTTTGAGTTTCGTATTTTACTGAATTCCTGTTGGCGACTTAACCATTAAAGAGGAGATTTGTCGTGTATGTATACCCCTTTTGCTTGCTCTATGTTTAAGTTAACTTTTCTTTTTCCTTTCTAAAATCTATTTTTAATGGATGTCAAAGTAATGTTAAACCTGCATCCCCTCAAACCTTCATTAAATCTTGTTCAAGTCTTTTGGCAGCAACCGTTTGGAATCGTCTGTTCAAATTTTGCAGTGGATGATGGTAGATATGAAAGGAGTAGGGGGTTGTTTTGTTTCTTGTTAAACGTCGATGTCTATGGTGATAAGTTGATGGCAGCTTTGAATGCGCAGGTGCTTTGTGCTAGCTCAGAGAGGAAAAATGAGGTAAATGGGGTATGGATTGGGGTATGGATTGAAGCTATTTATGAGATGTAATGAATGAAATGATGAGAATATTTCAACTTTGGGATAAAATACGAGTTCAAACATATACCTTCGTGATATAAGGAAGGCATTTTAGATCAAATTCACAAGATATCAATATTACAGCAGGCATGCGCACAGCCACAAGTTAGCCAATGCATTGAAATGAAACTGATTTTTTTCATGATAGACGTAGAAGTTACGGATGTTTAGTTGTAAGCAAGGTTCAACCGATTGACTTTTCCTATTTAGTACTATGCACACTTGGGCTCCTTAACTTCACGAATCTCAGCAAGGGTATTATGTGGTACTACTCTCCCGCTATAGTGGCACACGATACTAACCTATGTATCTCTACCATTAACTTTTGTTGATTCAAAACTTAGCCCTCAAATGCTTGGGATTATGGTTTAATACAACCTAGAAACTATGACTTCATCTAGCTCGTGTTGAGCATCTTCTCACAACAGAGATTCTACTTTTAGAGCACCCAATTTATTTTTCTAATCATCTCATAAAAATGTCATCTAATAACTCTATTGGTAAGGACCAAAATAGTATTTAAATTATTTCTTTATGTGCCGTGTGATCAAGATCCTAAATACAAAACATAACAATCTAAAGGTGGTGATGTCCTGATATACGATCTTTATTTTAAAAAGTAAAAAATAAAAATTATAATCTTCTACGAATCTTTCTTTTTACAGCCATTGTGTTTGTTATTTTTTATTTTCTTATATTTTTATCTTGAGATGAGTTGAGATAGATATCCAAGAGTTCTACTAGATCTAAATAGTTCGAGGTTGTGATTCTACTAGAGTTAATCGTTGTTCCTAATGAGACGATCGTTATAGCATGCTTACAATTCGCGCAAAGTAAATAATGCACTTGGCTACTTATTAATAACATTTTCACACATCTTAAGGTTCTTAGTTATTTTAATTCAAGCCTAAAGAAGTAAAACACCAAGGAAAAGTACAAGTGGAACAAAAGTTGGTAACCCAGTTTGACGATATACCACCTACATCTTGGGGACATTGTGTTCGAGAAAGATAATCCACTAATATTGAAAGGTAAGCATTTTACGACATAGTACTTATATGCAATACTTCTACTACAGTGACTCATGTAAAGCTTAACTTAGTGATCACCTAGGCTATCCTAAATGTGAGACTCCCTTTCAAGTATACTTAGACTCTCTCTAAATGTGAGTTTCCCTCCCTCTCCACGTGCTTATGTTTTCCCTAAAAATGGTAGTACAAGTGTCTTCACTTCGACTTCCGATAGCGAGTGTCCTCTCATAGTAATATCTTTTCCTTCAGATTAGCAAACTCCCTTCATTAACGGATCTAAGGTTCTCTCCTAAGATAGAGAATCCTTTCTCGTTGCTGTGTCTTAGACTCCTTTCTAAGACCAAGAATCTCTTCTCGACAACAATTGTTCGGTCTCCTCCTAAACAAGAATAATCTTCAATATGTTGCAGACAACATATGAAGAACTTGCAGCGGAAGCTGTGAAACACATTGAGAAACAAACAAGAACACAATAACGAACACAACAGCGGCAGAAAGAACAACTCTTGCTCAAAGAACAAACATGCTTGCATGAAGAATACCGCTTTTCTTGCACAATAAGCAAATTTGGCAACCCTAAAAGGGTTTCGTAATTTTCTTTAAATAATCTAATCCACAAAGGGAAATAGCACTCGCTAGGAAAAGGATAAGTTGCAATCCCAAAACAGAAAAGATATTGGATAAAATAATATGGCCGCAATTCTCCAGAAAATGAAAATAGCAGAAAAATCTTCTGGTGTTAAAATCAGATGTTTGAGCAAGACAACTGAATGGTAGGCTGCTTTTGAAAAATATAAACCAACTTTTGAAATCTCCAACACTTGTTATACTAAAGTTGAGATGTAACAAGTTTACTAGTGTATTCAATTCTTATTCATCAATTTCCCCAACAACTAAAACGAGAACAAGGAGAAAGACAAAGCAAATTATTCTAAAGACCAAAATTTGAAGAATTTTAATTAAGTTATTTAAAAGGTAATTGTTTTAAATGACCAAGATGTCGGTGATAGGCATGAAAAACCATGATACACATTTATTAACGTCAGTGTCTATCACTAAGAAATGTCTATTAATGTCATTACACTAAAGGATTAACATTTTATCCTATAAATAAGTTGGCTCATTTTTCTATATTTAAAAATGGGTCCTATATAATTAAATTAAAAAAAAAAGTTTTTATAAGTTATTTTAATTTTAAAAGTTCGTCTTACTCTCAAAAAAAAACCTCTAAAAAAGTAACAGAACAACCATGTTATAAGCTTAAAAGCTAAAAACCAAAAGAAGAAAAAGAAAAAACAAAGGACATAGGGAAGCTTAGGGTATGGTGCTATGGTAACAAGATAATCCCATTTCCATCTTGACTCCCTCTCTATTTGGTGTTCCAATTGTAAAGGAAAAATACGGAAACATAAATTGGAAAAGAATGCGAAGTAATTATCAAAGTTTGTAAGTCAATCTAATGCAAGATATGATAAGTTGCTTGGGATCAAGATTTTATTGCTGCAAATAGTCCAGTATCCACATATCATATTATAATAGAAGAGAAAAGGAAAAAAACTGCATTCTTCATACAATATTATACCTTACTCAAATGACTCAGCCCAAATTTCCAAAATCAATGGCGCTTCATTTCCTGGAATAAATTCGCCACCCTTGGTGATAATCTTGGCAGAAATTTAAACAGCTGTTCCATGGAAGAAGTCAATAATAAATGTCCAGAAGGAAGAAAAAGAGCAAAGGGCAAACTATTTACACTCTATGGAACAAAACCATTTAAAGACAATTCATAATGAAAAGTGTGAATATTTTGCTAAATATTCTATTTTTGACAAATTTCCAAAAAATAATGCTATGAATTAGAATACATCACAATCTAAACATACTTTTCATCCCAGACAAATTAGCCGAAATTTCAACCCCATAGTTACAATCAAAGCACACTTTTCATCCCAAGAAAAAGTCATGAACTTTTTTTAATTCATATCACTCATCTACGGTTAATTATAACACATAAAAAGGGTTTATAATTACAGAGCAATGCTAGAATTTTTTTTAGATAAGTTGCCCACTTTTGCTTACATTTGTGAATTTGTACAGTTTATAGCCTCAGCCAACAGAAGGCCTTTTTTTGTAATTATTATACTCACAATAATATCAATTTAGATTGGACGACGTTTTTGTAATCCCCCCTTTTGGAAAAGGGACACCTTGTCCCTTGGTTCGTTAGGCCGTCTTGGCCCACCCTTCAGTGCCTAATGAATGCGTTGGCTTGTTTTTTATAAATTAAAAATAATAATAATAAAAGAAGTTCTATAAATTACAATATTTTCCTAACTTAAGGTTGCATGTAATATCCATTAAACCTTCAGAAATTAAATAGAAGTTACAAATATTTAAAAACTTGATAGACTTGGCCATAGTTTATCAACATTACGTCCTTCACAATCTTATGAGCAAACTGAAATTACAGGATTAGAATATATCAGGCTATCTTGGTCAAATCCTTAATTGATCTGGGATTAGAATTAGTTTTCTTAGTTTATTGGAGTTCGTATTAGTTTGGATTGATAGGATTAAGATTAGTTTCTTAGATTAATCAGGATTAGGATTAAGATTAGTTTGCTTTCCAATTCTCTCTAAAGAGAGAAATTGTGATTTTATTCTCAGAGATTTCTCCCCTTTTAACCCTTTAGGGTATATCAGAACAAAGTACATCTATATATACCATTTTTCCACTGAACAAACTATGTTCATGTTGGCCACATGCTGTAACCCTAAAGTGCAGTTGGAATATGAAAAATAATATAGGTAATAGAAAAATAGTTTTGCCATACCCAAAGTTTCACGCATGCATCCACGACAACCGGAACCAGGCATATAAAGATGGTTATCACAGATTGATCAACCTCAAGGCCATAGTGTTCAACAATTATTTCTAACAGAGTCTGCCAACCGGATTCAGAATGATAACTGCCACCAAAAAGAAAAACATTTTAATAACACTTCAAAATTGAAAATATAATTTCTATACGCCACCAACTAAATCCATAAGCGAATTGTACAAGATATTGGGATAAATACACAGAACCTATGGATAACATAATATAGATATGCCAGCTCTGAGATTTGCATGCTATAGAATATGATAATTCATGATCATTAATTCCTACTTAGTATTTCCTACACTGAACTACCTAATATGAAATGCCTCTCAATTATTCTAGCTTTTCTAATTAAGGGCCTCAAATTCCTTTTCCACATTGTACAAGCATTGTCTCAGTAAAATCAATGTTTCCATAGGTCAAGGAGGTCAAAAGATGGCCAAGCCAGTAGGCTAGATCTTAAGATCACAAAATATGTTATCAAGCTCTCTCTCTATGCAAAAGAACTATAGATAAGTAATATCCATTATCATATCTGGCACAAAACGAATAGTAAGTTTAGAACCACAATCATATATGAAAATAATTGGTAGAACAATAGTAAAGACTGAATAGTTACCCTAAAAAAATATCTGTAATTAATATAATTAAAAATGCCTTCCCAGTATCTGATATATTACTTATTATTTTATAACCTGTAAATTTCAGCAAAGCTACCTGCAAAATCCAGGGATGAAAAAGAATTGATAAGTAGTAGAACATATTAGTACGCATGATTAACAATATAGCATAAGCAAAAAATAATAAGAAATCAACAAAATAAATATAGCTAATGTTTTAGCTAAAATAGTTTGTAATCCATTCAAGACTATCTTAAAAATCATAAAAGTCATGATGCTTAGACTTCAAAGATATTTTTGTCCCACAAATGTAGTTTTGCCTCACATTCCACTCCTACTGTTAGTATCAATTTAGCAATATTATAATGGAGTTGATGAGGGTATTTGTGACATACTTTGGCAATGCTCAATCAAAAACTAGTGTTATCGAGAGAGGCTATTAAGAACAGATCAGACCATGAAGGACTCGTTCAATAACTGAAGCAGTATTAGATCCTTACAATTTTTTCCCAAAATAGCATCAGGCAAATCTTTATGCAACACCATCAGTGGAGTTTGCTTTAACTCACATAAGGACTTGCATAGGCAACTGCTAAATTTCATGACACATTTCCTTTTTAACTTTGCATGTTTGGAGTTGATTTTGATATTGTTAAATTCATTTTTGTCAATTCAAAATCACTCCAAGCATGCCTATAATCATTCAAAATTAATTTAATGTTTGATTTGACATTTTTGAACACGGTTTCATACCATCAAAATTGATTTTGAATTATTAAAAACACGTTTTGGAGTGATTTTGAACATAACAAAAGTTATTTATAATCATTCAAGATCAATCCCGAGCATGCCCTTACTCTTTTCATTATTAATTATGAGAATTAATAAGTTATAGAAACTCCATGGATTTTAGTTATTGTCAAATGGAAAGCAAGCATTTTTTGGTTAGATTGAGTAATGATCTCGGGAGATGTCATTATGGTTGAGGAATAGAGACCTTTTTTTCTTTGTCCAACGGAGTTCTTGGTGTTAGAAGAAATTTTTGTAGTCAAGAAGGTATGAACAGAGAGTCCATGCTTGCACAAAAGATTTTAATCAGTGTGCAAAAAAGTTTCTGTGGTGTGGATCTGCTGCAAAGTCCACTCAATAGGTAATCAAATTTCTTTCATTACAATGGGTGAATCAAGGGGGGTTTCCAAGAAGAATGAAGATAGAATGGTTACTGGAGCATTTTCTTTTCTTCTGAATTTTCTTAATTCATTCTCAACTTTCAGATAGTGTTTACGCATTCATTCTTTTTTATGATGATTGGAAAATAATGTTATGATGATAAAGGGTAAACCGTATTGCAAAATTTCGATGATAAAAGCCAGAGAGGGAAAGAGCAGGGGACAACTTACTTTACTTTGGTTGAAGTACAAAAGAATGAATAATGAGATCCCAAATACCATGTCTGACCATATGTTGGCAAATGCTTTACGGTTCTCTAACCTCCACTCATCTCTCAATGTTAACCTGTTGAAGCAACAATAATTCGGCCAGAAAAAAATAAAAATAAATAATTGTAAAGAGTTTTTCATATCAAATGGAATAGCCTGTATACAGAAATCACTTACATAAACTAATATACACAATTATGTGCATATACGGAAGGTGTATGAGTGCAGAAGAGGTGTTTTTTCAGTATGTGTGTAAACTCAACCAAAAGCCACAACAAAACAGCACATACGATTATTATCATATAAGACCCTTCTACTTTATTTGCATAGGACCACTATGAGCATAGACATGCCGATTATTTTCAAGTGCAAAAAGTAAACAAAATAGAAATCCAAATGGAGGCATTAGATCTAGCAAGATACAAAAACTCTCTATTTTGACCACCTACACATTCCCTATAACTGCTCCATAATACAGCAAAAGAAAAGCTCTAAACAACAAAGATATACCTTATCTCAAAACTAAAATAGCAGGTAAAAGGAAACCTCATCCATCATTTTTTTAATGGATTACCTTTCATTCAGAAAAAAATGAATGAATATACGAGCTTACAAAAAGAAGAAAGCCCACAAAAGGGAGTCACCACAAGAAGGGACTCCAATCAAGTAAAATAAAACCTAACAAGTAACTAAAAGAAAAAGTCCAAATTCTAAGGCCTAGAGAGATCAAAGATCACCCCAACGAAACCTCGAAGAAACCACACCAAAAATAGCCCAAACGAAAACACAACTCCAGAGGATATAATCAACATCCACAGCTAACTTAAAATACAACAATCAGGACTAACCAAGGAGGATCTGCAACATAAAGAACTTCACCTCCTTGGATATTTTTATCTTCCACATCAATAATAGATAGAGGCATGAGTTTGGGAGAGATTGGTCGGGCAATAAAAGAAAGAGTGGCAAGAAAAGCCTCTTGAAGGACAAGAATACTAAAGACGAACATCCCTCTCTCGGAACTAAATTCTCCCAACAAAGATAAAAGATCAAAGACAGCCATTGACCCAAGGAAGAAGAAGGAAAGGTAGGAGGTGGAGATTCTAGTAGAAGAAGGATTGACATCACCAAATGACTTTGTAAGTATATAACGGTATGTTAGGTACTTAAGTACCTTGGAGAACCACACCCCAAAAGCCAGCTATTGGAGCGGGAGAGCCAAGACACTTAAGTACCACATTGGTCATCTTATTCTAACCAATGTGGGACAAAGGCGTCCCATACTACCTTGGTTCCTAGCATAACCTCCCTGCAATGCAACACACAGAAATAAAAAAGAAACAAAATAATTGAGCACCAAGATATAATGCTTTGATTTCACTCAAAAGATAATCTCCTTGATACAATATCAAGTCTCAAAGGAAAATAACAAGAACAAAACAGAAACTAGCTATTCAAGAGAGTTGGAACTTCCTTGGCCAAACACAGCCAAACAATCAAATTTTCCATGACCCAAACTGACCCCAAAAATCCTATTAAAACCTCCAACCTTTCCCTACTTAAGCGTGTTTCATTTGACAATTAATAAACATATTGTTGAGAAATTATCCTCTCTTACCTTTTCTTGCATAAGTATCCACAATAGAAGGTCTTATAGATTCCTAGAAGCACAGAGTGGTCAATCCCTGAAGTACTTATCCTTCCAAAAATAGGTATCCCCTCCCATCCCTTGTATAAACTGAGAAAGCAAAGAGAACTCCGATGAGATATCTTTCCATGGGTTTCTAGAGGTGCTTTTAACCACACCACCAATCCAATTAAAGGGACGAGGCCCATACTTGCTAATGATAACATTGTGGCATAAAGTGTCAGCTTCATGATAGAATTGCCAGATCCATTTAGCCAGCAATGTCATGTTTCTCACTCTCGCATTACCAATGCCTACCCCCCTAGTCCAATGGCCTGGCAACTACCCCCCAATGCATGAGGTGCAACCAGCCCTCTTCAACGATCTCCATAAGAAATCCCTCATCATCTTCTCAATTGCTCCACTCATCAAGCTAGGGTCTCCAAACAGAGATAAAAAATAAGTAGGCTATTGAAAGCAATTAACAACAACCCGAGACTTACGTGGAAACCCGAGAACCGGGAGAAAAACCACGATACTTTAGTTTTTATTATTTTTCTTATGAACAAAAACAATAGGTACAAAGGGAGTATAAATAGAGTACAATAGGAATAAGAAAGGAAAAGATTTAGGAAATATTTAGGAAATAAAATCTTATATTTTATTTTTTCCAAAAGTACTAATTCTAACACTCCCCCTCAAGTTGGGAGGTAAATATCAATGAGTCCCAACTTGCTAACGCAAAGGTCGAAGTGTGGTCGGAGAAGCCCCTTGGTAAGAACATCAGCAATCTGTTGGCTTGAAGGAATGTACGGAATGCATATGCTTCCACTGTCAAGTCTTTCTTTGATGAAATGCCGATCAATCTCAACATGTTTAGTTCTATCATGTTGCACTGGGTTGTTAGCAATACTAATAGCGGCTTTATTATCACAAAAAAGCTTCAATGGTGTCTCACATTCCTGATGAAGATCTGACAAGACTTTCTGGAGCCAAATTTCCTCACATATTCCCAGACTCATAGCTCTGTATTCAGCCTCAGCACTGCTCCTGGCCACAACACTTTGCTTCTTACTCCTCCAAGTTACAAGATTGCCCCAAACAAAGGTACAATAACCGGATGTAGACTTTCTATCAATAACAGATCCTGCCCAATCTGAGTCAGTATATGCCTCAATGGTCTTTCTATTTGTTTTTCTAAACATCAACCCTTTACCAGGTGTATTTTTCAAGTATCTCAGGATTCTGTTAACAGCTTCCATATGTTTCTCATAGGGAGCCTGCATAAACTGGCTGACAACACTCACAGCAAAGGAAATATCCGGACGAGTATGGGATAAGTAAATTAATTTACCTACAAGGCGCTGATATTGTTCTTTATCAACTGGAACTTGATCATCAGAGTTTCCTAGTTTACAGTTGAATTCAATAGGAGTATCAGCAGGACGACATCCCAACATACCTGTCTCGGTTAGCAAATCAAGGGTGTATTTTCTCTGAGACACGGAAATACCTTCTTTTGATCTAGCCACCTCCATTCCAAGGAAATATTTCAGATTTCCCAAGTCTTTGATTTCAAATTCATCACCCATTCTCTGCTTTAGTTGACTGATTTCTGTTTGATCATCTCCAGTCAAAACAATGTCATCCACATAAACAATTAGAATAGCTATCTTTCCTGTTTTGGAAGCCTTTGTAAATAAAGTATGGTCAGAGTGCCCTTGACTGTACCCTTGGGACTTGACAAAGGTAGTGAATCTGTCAAACCATGCTCTCGGAGACTGTTTCAGACCATATAGAGATTTTTGGAGTTTACACACCTCCTGACCAAATTGGGCTTCAAATCCTGGTGGGGGGCTCATGTAGACTTCCTCCACAAGGTCTCCATTCAAAAAAGCATTCTTAACATCCAGCTGGTATAGAGGCCAATCTTTGTTCACAGCAACAGATAGCAGGACTCTAACAGTATTCAATTTAGCAACTGGAGAAAAAGTTTCCGAATAGTCAATACCATAGGTTTGAGTGAACCCCTTTGCAACTAACCTTGCCTTGTGTCTATCAAGCGTACCATCTGCTTTGTATTTGAGAGAGAATACCCATTTGCATCCTACAGTTTTATGTCCCTTGGGTAGAGCACAGATCTCCCAAGTTCTATTCTTTTCGAGAGCCTTCATCTCTTCCATAACAGCATTCTTCCATTCAGGACACTCTAGAGCAGTGTAGATATTTTTCGGTATTATGGTAGAGTCAAGGTTTGCTGTAAATGCTCTAAACTGTGGAGAGAGATTATCATAGGAAACATAGTTGCAAATGGGATGTTTAGTGCATGATCTGGTACCTTTTCTCAATGCAATTGGAATGTCAAGAGAGGGATCATACTCATCAAGTTTTCTTGTATGACCCTGTTCAGCTTCATCGTTACTGGTTTCTATTCTCACCTCAGTCTCATCATCACGGTTCTTTTCTTCCATATTTTCAAGAACAGCAACATCAGACTTGTCATTCTCACTCATTGTATTATTAGTACAAGGTTTTGTAGGGTTTTCCATACCTTGGTCTCGAGGAGGTTCGAAATTTTGGACTGGAGCCGGCGGTTGACTAGTAGGGGACCCAACTTCCTTTCTGAGATTCCTCCTGTAATATGTTTTCCAGGGAACTTGGTTTGTGGGTAAGATTATGGGATGAGGATCAATGTCAGACACGGTAATAAGAGTAGGTTCAATAAATTCAAAGGTGTTGTTAGACTCTTCACTCACATTCTCCCCCTGAAGATGGCTAACAGGAAAGTATGGTCGGTTTTCACAGAAAGTAACGTCCATAGTGACAAAATATTTCCTAGACGGCGGGTGAAAACATTTATAACCGTGTTGGTGAAGGGGATACCCAACAAACACACAGGCCTGAGCCCGAGGGGTAAATTTGGTCTGATTAGGGCCGAAATTATGGACATAGGCGGTGCACCCAAACACACGAAGAGGAACCTCAGAAACAAGACGAGTAGAGGGGTAAGACTCCTTAAGACAATCTAAGGGAGTCTGAAGGTGGAGGATACGAGAAGGCATTCTATTGATTAAGTGAGCAGCTGTAAGAATAGCATCTCCCCACAGATATGATGGAAGGGAAGTGGAAAGCATAAGTGAGCGGGCTACTTCCACAAGGTGTCGGTTTTTTCGTTCGGCCACTCCATTTTGTTGAGGAGTGTAGGCACATGAGGTTTGGTGAACAATCCCCTTGGAGGCTAGAAATTCACTAAGGTTATGGTTTTGGAATTCCCGACCATTATCACTTCGAAGAATTGCAATTTTTGTATGAAATTGTGTTTTGATAGTATGATAGAAGTTTTGGAAAATGGATGGAACCTCGGATTTATCTGAGATAAGGTAGACCCAGGTGAGACGGGTATGGTCATCAATGAAAGTTACAAACCACCGCTTTCCCGAGGAGGTGGTGACCTTGGAAGGACCCCAAACGTCACTATGGATGAGGTTAAATGGTTGTGTAGGTTTATATGGTTGTGAGGGAAAAGAGACTCGATGTTGTTTTGCCCGGATACACACATCACAAGATAGAGAAGAGACATCAACTTTAGAAAAAAGGTGGGGAAATAAATGTTGCATATATGTAAAGTTTGGGTGGCCCAGTCGAAAATGCCACAACATACAGTCTTGTTCAGAAGTGCTAAAGTAGGATGACAGTAAACTAACCCTAGACAAACTACTACATGAGGTATCATCATCAAGGATGTAAAGTCCCCTGCTATGCCGGGCAGTGCCAATCGTCCTCCCCGAGCTCATGTCCTGAAAATAAACCGATTCAGGTAAGAAGATAGCTTTACAATGCAACTCACGAGTGATCTTGCTTATAGATAACAAATTGTAAGACAGTTTAGGGACATGCAAAACATTCTGGAGAGCAAAACCGTCAAAGGGAACTATTTGTCCTTTGCCAGCGATCGGAGCTAGAGAGCCATCGGCTATTCGGATTTTTTCATTACCGGCACACGGGGCATATGAGATAAAGTGTTCTGAAGAACCTGTCAAGTGATCTGTAGCCCCCGAGTCTAAGATCCAGGGATTCTTCCCATCAACGCTAATAAGCCCAAGGGACTGAGGCATACCTGACTGAGCAATGGCACCCAGAGTAGGAGTCTTGGTCTGGCTCACAGTAGGATCAGTTGATTGAGAAGTGCTAGCAGGTGTAGTCTCACTAATGTAGGCACGTCCTGAGTTCTGTTTCTCGTTGGAGGACCGTTTCTTACCTCCTGGGGGACGACCGTGGAGTTTCCAACACTGATCCTTGGTGTGCCATTGTTTCTTGCAGTGCTCACACACAGGAATTGACTTCCCATTATTCTTGTCACTGTCATGATTTGAGGACCGAGCGCTAAAGGCTGCGGAGTCAATGGTAGGGGTAGTCAATACACCCATGGCATTAGTGCGATCCTCTTCCAGGCGGACTTCAAAACAAACTTCCATTAGGGAGGGAAGAGGTCTTTGTCCGAGTATACGACCACAAACATTATCAAATTTGGGATTAAGTCCTGCAAGGAAGTCATAAACACGGTCAGCCTCTTCAAGTTTAGCATATTGTGTACTGTCATTTGGTGTGTCCCAAACTGTCTCTCTGCACAAATCCATCTCTTGCCAGAGGAGAGAGAGCTTGTTAAAATAGGTAGTTACGTCCAAGGTCCCTTGTTTGCAATTATGGACCTGTTTTCGCAGTGTATATAACCGAGAGGCATTCTGTCGTTTCGAGTAAAGGGTCTGAGTTGTATCCCACAAATCTTTTGCTGTGGCTGCATATAGTAAAGGCTTGCCGATCTGTGGTTCCATACTATTAATCAGCATGGACCGAATAAATGAGTCCTCTCCTTTCCAGAGTCGTTCCAAGGCGTCTCCCGGTGGAGGACGTACAGTCTCTCCAGTTAAGAATCCGAACTGGTATCGACCTTCGAGGAACATCTTTATTGATTGGGACCAAGAAAAATAATTTTGACCATTTAATTTTTCGCCTGAAAAATTCCCTGTAGACGAACCCAAAGAGCCAGTTATATAATTTGACTGTGAATTAGGGAACGAAGTTACCGGGTTCTTGGAATACATCGGCAACTCGGTTGGTTTGGAATGCGTTGAAGATTCGCCCGCTTCAATGTCCGATCTGTTTTGGGGTTGATCAATTCCGTTACCAGAAAACAGCGGTTGCTGTAAAGGGTCAACGTACAGCTGCTGCTTACTGTACTGATTTGACAAATTTACGGTTGAGGGATGCTGTCCGGAGCTCGTAGACGGCGCATGAGGATGCGGATGGCCGGAAGGGTTTGACGGCTGGACATCCGACGGTGCGTAGAAGGGAACGGGATGGGCGGTGACGTGAAACGGCGGCGGCGCGTGGGCCCACGCGCCGGACACGAGCGGCGCGTGAATCAACTTCTGGTCAGACGGCGGCGCGTACGGCTGCGGAACCACTCCCGTTGGGTAGATCGGCGGTTTCTGTAGGTTCTGGAGCAGTTTCTCCATGGCGGCGGCGACGGCGGCGTCCACGGCGGCGGCGATTCCGGCGGCGGCGGCGGCGGCGGCGGCGACGGGTTCAGTTTCGATCTGGGTTTCTCCTAGGTTATTTTCTAGGGTTTCGTTATTGCTTTGCTCTGATACCATATTGAAAGCAATTAACAACAACCCGAGACTTACGTGGAAACCCGAGAACCGGGAGAAAAACCACGATACTTTAGTTTTTATTATTTTTCTTATGAACAAAAACAATAGGTACAAAGGGAGTATAAATAGAGTACAATAGGAATAAGAAAGGAAAAGATTTAGGAAATATTTAGGAAATAAAATCTTATATTTTATTTTTTCCAAAAGTACTAATTCTAACATAGGCATGCCACTCAAAACTGATTGAATGAGAATGCATACAAAACTGATTGAATGGAGGTGAGTCTTCCCCTTTCAAGAAGCTCTTTCTCCAAAGAGGCAAGCCTCTTGGGAATCTCACTGATGACAGGATCCCAAAATGAGGTGTTCTTACAGTACGGGGTTATTGTATAACTACTGTTGTACAGCTACTGAATAGATTCTGTTTAGCTTCTGCTTTATTTCCCCTGTTTTTAAGTTGTTATTACTGGGTAATTGCCTGCACCCTTGCATTTAGGAGCAGTATCAGTAATCACTTGAATAATATTTTGAGGGTCAACTTCATTAATCACATCCTTCAGCAAATTTGCGGTAAAATATTTATCTTTGACCTCACCTGAGCAATCCACCGCTTTTGAAAACATTGGTTTACTGTCAGTGATTGCCATAAAATTTATCGATGGTCTCCTTTGTGAGTCACTCCAGCCATCACTCACAATACTTGTGCCATTTGTCTTCCATGTATCTTTCAACGGGCTGAATAATCTTTCAATATTTGCCTTTTCCCATTTAAGAAGAGTTGGTCCCAACAAATTATATCCAAGAGGCATATATCCAGACAATAAATTATTTGCAGCGTAAGTGTATGAACTTGCATAGCGTGGATTTCTTGGTAAATGAGGGGCTGGAACTAAAACTTAGGGTTTTATTTTCTTTTAAATTTCTTTTACTAATATCAAAATATTAAAAAAGAGCCCCATGTGTTCTCGTGCGTCAGTGTTGGACACGTGTCCGACACGGACACTCCATCCAAAATGAAGTGTCTGTGCTTCATAGCTGGGTAGTTACTTTAGGAAGCCACTATTTTTCAGCAAGTTCTCTTTTATCTTTTACCATAAGTGTTTTAATTGCCCTCATCCAAGAAAAGCATGCTTTCTATGGAGTAAAAGGCTGACTTGTAGGCTTTAAATAGGAGTTCCTAGGTTGTAATTAGGTATTATTCAAATAAAGATTCATTCAAGATTTCTCCAAGATTTTGCTTTGCACTAAGACGTTCCGAAGTGAGGGTTATGACCAATGAGAAGACCAAGGAACCGCATAGATCATTAAACAGCAAACAAATTAACGCATGTTTTGCAATGAATTAGTCTCTCTAAAATCAATAATGAAAATATAAAAGGACTAGGATGTTTAACTTCTCTCTAAAATCAATATTCAATATCTCCTTCACATGAACAAACTTTAGTTTCTCCTCCAAAGAAAAAGATTATGATGCAAAACTTACGCTCTGTGCCGTAATTCCCACCATAACTCTTCATCGGAAAGAGGAGGAGACTTTCCAATTTCCATCTCAAGTTTGAATCTTTCTTTCTCAATTTTCAGTTCCTCAACCATCTCAAGCTTCTGGTTTCTTCTCACATCGAGCATCTCAGCTGCCAGTGGCACTTTCTTGACATACCTGTTAGAATGTAGGAACATTACAGAACTTGACAGAGATAATTTAGAGATTCAGAACCGTTACCAAAGGGAATCTTTAAAAATGATTTCAACGTGAACTTAAAAACCTACTGATAGAAATTTTTTACAAGATTAATTATCAAAGAACCGTTGAAGAATCAAATACCAAATTTCATGTTTTGAGCATAACTAGTCTTTTTCTTTTCTTCCATTGTAATCCAATTATTTAAATTTTAGATCTCCTGTCTACGTAATGATGGAAATATATCATAAGTAAAAAAGAGAAAAATTGGAAAGAAATATCCCTTTCAATTTCAATTATAGCAATGAATAAATAGCAGCTCCAAAAGAAGCACAATCCTTTTTTCCCCCCAAAAAAGAAACAAAATTTTGATTAAAAAATTCTCTTTTATATGCATATATACATACAAAAGGATTCAGAAGAATACTTGGAAAACTAAAGAGCATGGAGTATGGTGGTCAAGTTCATCAGTCATCAAGTGTATTGTTTGCCTATGGCCACGTGCTAGATACATCATTTTTCATCGTATAATGAAGTTAAGTAAAAATTTTATGCATCATTTGATAACATCTCTTATTTTTAGGCAGGACAAGTCATAATGTAAAACTACTCATCTATTACCTATCAAGAAAGGGCATGAGAACATAATCATGAACCACGAAATCCAATGCCCAAGGTATAATTATTAAAACTGTGAGAAATTTTGCCTGCAAAGATGAAAATGAAAAGAGCTCAGAATAGGAGTGGTTTCATTCTGAAAATAATGTGAAAAACAATAATTTCAAAGATCAAGGCAGTTCACTGTTCAGTTGTATATTTGAAAGGGATTCAATCAGCTAAAATGTATGATCACTGCTCCGTGAGAGACGTTTCGAACATATTGTAATAGAAGATTTGAACACACTGTAAAAGAGCAAAACATGCATCCTATTTATATCTAGCAGAAAACTGATGCATTCTTAACAAATATGCCAGCCTTCCTTGAATTCTCGTGTCTAAAAAAGTATATATGGATACTGAAAGAGAAATGAGAGGGTTTTTTTTTAATTTTATTTTAACTTTATTTTATCCTTTTCTTTTAAAAATGTTAAATGCAAATGATTTGCAGGCCAGTATGCTGTGTGGGGGTGATCTAGTGGCTGGACAAAATTTTGTAGATCGGTAGGTGGTCTTTCTCAAGAGTAGGATGGTGTCAAAAAACAAGCACCCAAATAGTGTTCTAAACTCCAATCAGACCACCTGATTTTGTCTTGGCCAAAACCCACACCAAACTGTTTATCTTGTCCCCATCTCCCAATCAAACAGTCCCCTTCTCAGCCCATGATCCCAAATTTATCTTGTCCCCATCTCCCAATCAAACAGTCCCCTTCTCAGCCCATGATCCCAAATTTATCTTGTCCCCATCTCCCAATCAAACAGTCCCCTTCTCAGCCCATGATCCCAAATTTATTATTGGGGCATCTAAAAGTGATGTAGAACATCTTACATTCTTGATGTTTCTTTAAGGTCTTGATGCCTCTTTAGCTATTTCTTAAGTTTCTTGATTTTAGTCTAGGTTTATTATTCTTGCATCTTGAGTTAGTTCAAAAAAAGCTACCTCGTAACTAATTCTTGTTAAACTTTCAGCCTATAAAAGGCTTCCATATTCATTAATAAAACTTTTCATGCTTTGCATCAATTGGTATCAGAGAACTCAATCTTAGCTCACTTCCTTCCAAAGAAACTTGGATCTCACCATTCTGAACCATGGACGCGGAAACCTCCGTAAACCGACGCTTGCAGTTGGTGGAACAAGCCATTGAAGAACTCCGAAAGGGACAATCGGATATGCAACAATCAATGGTAGATTTGACTAGCCTCATTACTCGAATTCATGTACAACTTTTAGAAGAAGCAATTCAACCTCCAAGAAACCAAATTCAGCAAATCAAGAACGGCAAGAAGTACCAAGAAACCAAGCGGCTAAATCAAGAACATCCAAGAAACCAAGCTGTTCACATCCACAACAATCGACTCTATGGGAACAACTTACCAGGCTACATGTTAGATGATTCCGACTCTTTCGATGAAGACAATCTGCTGAATATTCATCAAGATCTGCAAAGAGGACTCGGCTTTAGACCACAATTTCAAGAAGACCAAGAAATAAGAATGAAAGTGGATCTTCCTACTTTCAATGGCCGAATGGATGTGGAAAAATTTCTTGATTGGATCAAGAATGTAGATTTTTTTTTACTACGCCAATACCCCAAAACACAAGAAAGTCTGGTTGGTGGCATTCAAGCTCCAAGGTGGCGCTAGTGCTTGGTGGGATCAACTACAAAATAACATGTGGTTATTTGGTAAACAACCTATTAGAAGGTGGCCAAAGATGTTAAGGCTCGTGGAAAAACGATTTCTGCTAATCAACTACCAACAACTACTCTACAATCAATATCAACAGTGTCACCAAGGCTCTTGAAATATCATGGATTACACAGAAGAGTTCTACATTAGGCGCTCGCAACAATCTTCCTGAAACTGAACACCAACAAATTTCTAGATTTGTTCACAGGTTGGATGATGAAATTAAAGATATTGTCAATTTACATCCCCTTACTTTTCTTTTGGATGCTATTTCTTTGGTGTCCAAGATTGGAGAGAGTGGCGAAATCAAAAAACCAAGACTTATCAAGGAAAGAACAATCAGGATAAACAACAACAAAGAACTAATCCAATTGACTCGTTCAGAAATTTTCAACAAGGAAGCTCATCCACACCTTCAAGGCCCATCAAGAAGGATGACATTCCAATCAAAAATCAAGCTACATAAGCTAACCTACCTATTGAGATTACTCACCTTCTAACCAAATTCCCAAAAATCACAGAATCAACCACTTCTTTGCCACCCCTTAGAAATATACAACACACAATAGACTTAATGCCCGGTAGCACCTTACCAAATTCTACATGAACAAATAGAAGAACTCCTTAGCAAAGGTCATATCTAACTGAGCTTAAGTCCTTGTGTTGTCCTAGCTTTACTTGCACCAAAAAAAGATGGCAGTTGGGGATTTTGTGTTGATAGTAGAGCCATCAACAAAATCACAGTCAAATATAGGTTCCCCATTCCTCGTTTTTCCAACCTCCTTGACCAATTAGGTAATGCCTCTATCTTTTCTAAAGTAGATTTTAAGGGTGGCTACCACCAAATTAGAACTAAACCAGGGGATGAGTGGAAAACAGCTTTTAAGACCAATGAAGGGTTGTTCGAATGGTTAGTTATGCCTTTTGATCTCTCAAATGCCCTAACACCTTTATGCATCTAATGAACCAAATCCTCCGACCTTTTTTGAACCAATTCATTGTGGTATACTTTGATGACATACTTATCTATAGCTCTACTAAAGAAGACCATCTCAAACACCTCCAGTTACTTTTTACTGCCTTACAAGAAAATGAGCCGCAAATGAACCCTAAAAAGTGTGATTTTTTGTGTTATAGCATTCATTTTCTTGGCTTTATCATAAGTTCAAATGGTATTGTTGTTGACTGTAAAAAGATTGATTCTATTAGTTTTTGGCCCCAACCAAAAACTCCAAAAGATATTCAATGTATTTTAGGCTTAGCTTCCTTTTATAGAAGGTTTATAAGGAATTTCAGCGCTAATGTAGCCCCCTTGACAAATTGTTTAAAGAAAGGTAGTTTTCGATGGCTCATTTTATCCCTTGCAAAAAAACTTTTGATGCTTTGAATATTGCTAATCTGTTTTTCCGAGAAATTGTTAGATTACATGAAATTCATAAAACAATAGTCTCGGATCGTGATGTCAAGTTCTTGAGCCACTTTTGGAGGTCCTTATGGAACAAATTTGACACCAATTTACTGTTTAGTACTGACAGCCACCCCCGAACTGACGGCCAAACAGAGGTGACTAATCGTACTCTTGGCAACCTCATTTGATGCCATAGCGGGGACAAGCCTAAAAAATGGGACTTAGCATTGCCTCGAGCTGAATTCGCCTTCAACCACATGGAAAATCGCTCAACAGGAAAGTCTCCATTTGAGGTTGTATATCTAGTCTCCCTCGGTTACTTTTGATTTAGCTCATCTTCCCTCTATTGTTGATGTCAGTATGGAGGCTGAAGCCATGGCTGACCGTATTTCCAAGCTGCACCAAGAAGTAAAGAATCATCTAGAGCTCGCTAATGATTCTTACAAAACAGCCGCTAACTCTCACAAGTGTCTTAAGGAGTATCAAGTGGGTGACCTTGTTAGGGCATACCTTCACAAATCACGCTTCCCTGCTGGTCATCATTCTAAAATGACCAACAAGCGCATTGGTCCGTTTCAAATATTGGAGAGGCCTGGACCAAATGCATACCGTTTAGACCTTCCAGCTACCATGAGAATCAGCCCCATCATTCAACGTTTTTTATCTTTCTCCTTACCATGCTTCTGATTCCTTTTCTTTGGCTCCCTAATATGCACTCGAGGACGAGTTTTTTCTTAGGAGAGGGATCTGATGTAGAACATCTTACATTCTTGACGTTTCTAAGTTCTTGATGCTTCTTTAGCTATTTCTTAAGTTTCTTGATTTTAGTTTAGGTTTATCATTCTCGTATCTTGACTTAGTTAAAAAATAACTAACTCATAATTAATCCTTATTAAACTTTCAGCCTATAAAAGGCTCCCATATTCATTAATAAAATCACATCTTGAAGTATTATCATAAAAAATTTCCATGCTTTGCGTCAAAAAGCCAGCTATAGAAGCATTATTTCTAAGAGAAATAAAGTACAGACCAGAAAAGCACTAGTCAAGAGGCTTTTCCCCATGAAATTATCTAAAACAAAGATAGGGGCAGAGCTTACATAAACTTTTCTCGCAGAGATTTTGGGTTTATTGAGTTTCATTTGTCTAACCCCATCTCCGGACCTTAGGTAAATTCTTACCCGGGAAATGAGAACCACGAGGGAAGGTAACTAGGTGATAGACATAGGTCAACACCACAAGGGGGAATGTGAACCAGCAGTATAAAAGTCTGTATCTTCCAACCTCATAATGCAAGTCAATTTAAACTCTTGATTTTTTTTTTCTTTTACATCCAGTAAGACCTGACTAAGAAATAAAAATAGACCCCTTTTGCTGATATGGCCCAACTTAAGAAATAGTATTTTGTTGACAATCTCTATTCCATAAACACAAATACTGCTTCAGCTGTCAACAAGCCTAATAGAGAAATTGTCTTTACTACCTAAATATTGAAGACATTGGGCAAATGAAATGCCACCTAAGATGGTTCCAGAGGAATCTACACAGTAGCAAGGTCAAAATCAAGGAAAAAAAGGGTTATGCAAATACAACAGAGAATCGGCTTACATAAATTATTTCTCACGAACCAGTAGAGGTAATTACCTATGGTGGCAAAATAAATGAACTTTCCCAGAAATGAAAGGGAAAGGTGAGCTCTTTCAGTGTGAAGAAACTGTGGCAGTGAGCAAGGGTTTTAGTAGGGGTTTTGGGTGTACGGAAGGGTGTGAAGAAATTGAGTGGGAGCAAGGAAAGGATAGCTCAGCTCTGGGATTTCTTATTTGCTCAATGTTTCTAAGTTTGTTGCTAATCATTTTACATTGTAATTGAGAAACTTGCTTCAACTTTTCCGTGAAGCACATCTATATATATATGTGTGTGTACGTATGTATTTATGTATGTATGTATAAGAACAGAGCAGCCTTAGCCTGTATTTTCTCGGAATTCTTGTATTGTTGGGTTTATTGTGTGCAGGTGAAGGGGAAATCTAACATCTTCTAGCACTGTAATTTAAGTTGTTACACACCCAAATATGCCAATTAGGATGCTGAAAACTTTTATGGCGATAGCAAGGACAATTAAATGAACTCTGTCGAGCAGATGTAAACCAAAATTACATTTTCTACAATACAGCAAAGCCAAAGAAGACGGTGGTGCTGAAATAAATGAGCCAAGACAAAAGGGTTTTTGCTTTATGGCTATCCATGCACGGCAGTATGTACATCTTTGACGATATTTCAGAGTAGGTTGATGTCACATGTCCAAAATAATACTGAAGAGTTGAACTCTTACCGGTATCATGCAGATGTATGGCATAAGTTACTAGAATAAAATCTCAATAGAGTAGTAAACTAAGTTGATTGTTAATGATATTAATACTAGTAAGAACCTGTCCATTTAAGGTTATACAACATTAAATACACGAGCTTACCGAATTTAAGGAAGCATACTGGAATACACGGTCTTCATAGAGCATGTCATCCTCTTCCTTCCCAAGAACCAAATCTCTAACAGACTCAACAAATCCCTTCTCAGGAACTAAATCACTAACATCAGACGATTCTTCATTCAATTCCCCAAGACCATTATCCCAATCTTGACTCCACGAAGTTCGAGCATGATTTGTGTCCTCATAAAGCCAATCAGTCCACCTCTGCCCTTGTTCATTCCTCACATCTTCCTGTGCTTCCTTCAACTCTATAATAGCTTCAGCTCTCTTCTTCCACGCCTCAAATTTTTCATCATCAGACAAATCTTCATCACTCGCAATACTCTCCAACTCATCCTCCAACATTCCATCATCCTTCAAACCCAGCCAATTTCCATCATCATCAAAGAAAAACCTCTGCCACCAACTCCTTTTCCTCGAATACCCATTGTTCTTAGCATTAAGAACATGCCGATAAAACCCTTTTCTCTTACGACCCAAAGCAGAAAATTTAAGAAATGAATTGCAGGAAGGAAAATTAGAAAGAGAAGATACCTTGGCGCAGTCATGAAAGATAAAGTGGTGGGGTAATAGCATTGAAGTGCTCATCAAGAACATGAGGAATTACCCACATTTTGGGGGTTTACAAAACAGATAAATGCAGGGTAATTCAGAAGAAATGAGAGAAATGAAAGCAAGAATTGTTGTAATGTATATAAATGATGTTATTGAACATGGAAAAGAAAAGGGAAAGAATTGAATGAGATCAAAATTCAAGAAGGAATTGAAGTCGGCATTGTTGAGAGAGAGAAACAAAAAAGAAAGGAAGAAATGAAAGTTCTTCCCTCTCGTGAATGAGGTTGGAGATGGAGTGAAGCTGTGGAGAATGGTGAGTGAGAGAATCAGAGGGTGAGGATAACGGTAGTGTACACGTAGCTACACATAATTCCACAATTACGTAATTAACCACTCTCCTTGCCCGATAGCATAAACAAATGAGACTCTATTTATTTATTTCTTTACTTACTATAACACATTTTTTTTGGTAATTTTCGTAAATATAACAAAATACCAAACAAAATTAAAATGGTCCCGAAATCAGTAAAATATTTTTCTAAATTACAGATTTTTCTTTGATATCGAAAAAATTCGTCATTTCTATTTTTTTTTAATTTATTCGTCTTCTATTTTAGATATTCTCATCCAGATTTTCTTTCTTTTATTTGTATTCATCTTTTTTTTTCTTTCTTTCTTTCTTCATCTTCTCTTTCTTTCTTCCAACTCTTTCTCTAGAATATCAAGATCGTTTAAATATCACTTTGATATGATCTAAATGATCGCTTACCTGGTTAACATGATCGTTTAGATTTGAAACATTTTTCTCATCGTTTAAAAAGAACTACATGATCATGTGAATATAATTTAAACGGTTGTTTATCTAGTCAACATGATCGTTTAGCATAGTCAACATGATAGTTTAGGTTTGAAGCATTTTTTCCATCATTAAAAAGAATTACATGATCATGTTGATATACTACCCCACGATATGTATTATTACCTACATGAGCGTGTATCATGATCATTTAGAAGAAGAATTACACGCACGCGTGTGGCCGATTAATCGTGTGTTTGGGGCATTTTTTGTATTCTCATTGTGGACCTCCGAACTTTTTCTGTTTTCAAAATTGTTCTATATAGTTTAAATATTTTGTCGATTTGTTGTATTTTTTTAAAAAACTCTTTTTATTACTCTCTACTAAAAAAATATAAAAGAAATTTAATTAGGCTACAACAAACTAAACTTAAATTTTTTTAACTAAAATAATTAAAAGCTAGAGGCAAAGATTCTTTTGATAGTCTTTGGAGGCCATGATTTTTCTAAACGTTTTTTTTGAAGTTAGATGACTACACTTCTAATATCTGTCAAAAAGTCCACTAAAATTTTGAGATAAAGTTTCTATCAAATCGTATGGATAAACAAAAATACATAGGTAATAAACATAAAAAGAAAAAAAACAAACTTTACATGAATATGCTCCGATTATACTTCATAACATACAAAATGTAAATTTATTAGTCAAAGTACATGTTATCAATAAAAGTAGATTTCTTAGAGGTACTATCTTCCTAAGAAATCTACTTCAATCTGTTATAATAATTTATTTAAAAGATATATATCATAGTGACTAGAAGAACACTTCGAAACAAAAAAAGTTTAAAATAACTAACCTTGATTATTAAATATTTGAATATGGTAAAGTAATATGTGATATGATTGTCACTCTAATTATTTTTCGATGTGTGAAGACGAAGCTAAAAATTCACTTTAGATTTGCTCCAAATTTTACGTAAACAAAGATGATAAAAAAACAGACCAACAAATATATGTTTGTACAATACAACAATAAATTTGACAACTTTTATTAGAAATTGAAATATTTATACTAACATGTTGTTCAAATAAATTTTGAAGGTTTATTTTTTTATCAAACAAATGATACATTGAGATGGGTTTATGAAAAGAAAAATCTTTTTAAATACATTTAGGGTTTGTTTGATAACGTTTTTGTTTTTTGTTTTCTGTTTTCTATTTTTGTTTCTCATTTTTTAAGAAACATACATCTTCATAACCATTTACATTTCTTATTCCAAAATTTAAGAAACGTTTATGAGGAAAAATAGTTTCTTCTAGTTATGTTTTCATTTTATTTAACTATATGTTTTCTTTATCTTAAAATCTTCAATTGTTTGATTGGTGGTGAGACATGTCTATATTTCATTTTTGGTCTAAAGGTCTTACGTTCAATTTTCAACTTTAATTATTTTTTTATTTTTATATTTTTTAACTTGTTTTATTTTTTTCTTTATTTTTTTTTCATATTTATATGTTTAATATTTATTAATTTATTTTTCTTTATTTATTTAATTTTCCATATTTATATGTTTAATATTTATTAATTTATTTTTTCTTTCTTTATTTAATTTTCCCTATTTATATGTTTAATATTTCTTAATTTGTTTTTATCCTTTCTTTGTTAATCTTTCATATTTATATGTTTAATATATTCTAATTTGTTTTTATTCTCTTCTTCTCTTAATTTTTCGTAATTATATGTTAATTTAAATTTTCAATATTTTAAATTAAATGTATTATTTGATTTTGAAAATTTAGATTTATTTTAAATTTTCTTTCCTATTTAGCTATATTTATTTTAGGTTAATTTACATATATAAAACAAAACCAAAAATATATTTACAGTCTATGTAACCAAAAAATAAACGTTCATGAAGCTACCATTGTATTTTCATAAATTTCAAAATTTTCCTTGAATATTGCAGGACGATTCTTTATGTCTTTTTCTTTTTCTTTTTTCGATTTATTTATCTCCTCTTTCAGATTTTCTTTCTTCGACATTTAGAGAATAAAATCCAATCGTTTAAATCTCCTATTTCATCTTCATCATCTTCGGCAAGATGCTTTGAAGCTATTTCACGATCGTTTCAATAGTATTCTCCATCTTCCTCATATTCGATAATATCAAGATCGTTTAAATATCATTTTAAATGATTAACATGATCGTTTACCATGGTTAACACGATCGTTAGATTTAAATTTTTTCACAATCATTACATTAGACTACGTGATTGCTTACCATAACCCGCATGACTGTTTACAATGGTCAACATAATCGTTTACCATGGTGAACACGATCATTAGATTTGAAGTTTTTAATGATCAATCATTTACATTGAACTACATGATATATTATAACCAACATGATCACTTATCATAAATATTTTATTGATATGATTTTTTCATTTGATTTTTTATTAATTAGTGCATATAAAATATTGGCATATATAATAGATGAAAAGCTATAATAAAGACAATTTGATTGTGTTTTTATAAAAAGATATATAAAATAAAAAGTTATTAAAATTATTTTAAATGACAAAGCTTCTTAAAATATTTATAAATATAGCAATATATCGTAGCCTATTTGTGATGAACCACAATAGATCAAAATAGACTATTTGTACCTATTATGATACAGACATATACAAATAGTAGTCTATATTTGTTCATCACGATCTATTATAAATAGATTGCAATATTTTGCTATATTTCAAAAAAGCTCAAATATATATCTATGGAAGGTGTGTTTGTTAATTTTCATTTTTTCTTTTTTATATGTATATACAAATTTAATCTTTAGTTTTTAAATTATGGTTAATAAATAGAAACATTTTCGAATATAGCAAAATGAACCAAAATAATTACAAAATCTAGCAACATTTTAAATTCTATCAATGTATCTACTGTTGAAATTTATGTTCTAAAACTCGTAGTTTGAAGTTTAAATTACATTATATTCAATAAAGTAGTTATTTGAGAACTTATTAGTAAAAATAGAATACCATAATCTTGAGTCCAAAAACTAAGGTCTCAAGGCTATCTACGGTAGACTTGAATTTTATGTAGGGACATAAATGTGGATCAAGTTTGAGTTTATAGCCCAAATGGTCTATAGTGTATGAATAAGGTTGGATGCTTTAGGAACACTATGGATGTGGCCCTTTTGTAGTTAGTACAAATGAAATGATCCTAAATTGTTCATGTGGAGATATGGAAGTTGGGACATCTTATGTAAAGAGTTTACATAACATTGGAACAATGAAATAGTCACTTTTAAGTTATAACATCGTTGACTATATAAAAATGACTATTTCGATTTTAATGACCTAGGTAACTTAATGTTAATCTTGAGCTAACTATGAATTTTTATTCACACGAAATTATCCTTAGATCTGCATGGGTGAGAGCAGCTTAACACTCTTGCTCAACAAACCTCACATTTCAAGAATAAGATTGGGTGGATGGCTAGGGACATAAGGTGCAAAATGGAATCCACTCCTACCTGCTTTAAGGTTAGTAGATAGGTTGTTACCTTAAGGACTGAATCCAAGTCTTGAACAAGGAGCTCCACTCTCTCATTGGCCCGAGAGGGATTCGATTTATAGGTTAGACCTTAAACCAATTGTTCAATAATGGATCAGTGGAATTTAAGGAACAAGATGTAGTCTCAGGGGTAAAATGGTATTTTAACTTAGTCGAGGTTTCGAACAACTTGTGAAGGATTAACTTACTGATCATGTTTATATCAGATAAACAAAAATATATCTATAGTGAGAAGAGTGCAACTATGGGACTTTAGTGGAATGACTCATTAGTTAACGAATGTTGATTAGCTTAATCTAAAATAGTTTAGCCAGTTAAACTCAAATCATTAGAGTCCATGATTAATAGGTCCATTAGGTTCCCCTGCTAGTTCATACGAAATTAATTTAGAACAACATGTTGGAATAATTCGAATTGTTCGAATTAGGTAAAGAGAGAGAAACTGACAAGTATATGTGATATAGTCGTCGATTGCAACTTTTAAAAAGAGCTTTATGTTTAAATGTGATCTAAATATTAAAAATATGAATACATATTCATATTCGGAAGCTCGAAATTGATGAATATGGTTAAAGTTGTAAAAAGTCAAAATATTGACTTTTGACTTTGAAAAGTCAAACTTTGACTGGTTTTATATTCGAATGTGATTTGAATTTTGGAAAAAAAAATATGGATTCATGCTCGAAAGGTCAAAATTAGTCAAGACGAACAAAATGGTAAAATGAAAAATGTTGACTTTTGACTTGAAAAAATCAAAACTTGGCTTTGACTTAAATGGTCAAAAGACCATATTGCCCTTTGACTAGTGTAACACCCCAAAATTTAAGGTAATTTTTATTGTAATTGTCTTAAGCTTTATTTTCGGGATTTTGGGTGTTATGTAGACTTTTGGAATAATTGGTTGTAGGAATTAGAAATTTATTAGATATTTTCAAAAAAAAAATATATAATTGGGTTTTAAGGGTCTTGGTTATTTATATTTAGGTATTATTTGGTTTAAGGAATTAATAATTGTATTATGAAAATAATATAGTTTTTATGAAAAGATATTTTAATAAGATAAAAATATGTGATTGGCTTGGTTGAGGAGAGAGAATATGTGATTTTATTTGGGAAAAGATAAAAAGAAGATAAAAAGGAAGATTTGGTAGGTTTTAATCGAAGAGAGAGAAGATTTGATTTGACTAAAGAAAGGAAAGGAAAGGGGAAAATATTATGGAATTATTATTATTTTTTGTTTATTTAGGGTGTTGGGGTGTGTGCATTTAATGCTCCATCATCTTCTTCACAAAGGAAAAGAAAAGAGAAAGCCTAACCCTAATCTTGCAACCCGTCGCCGCCGTAGCCGCCGTCAGTCCAAACCGATCGGCTGCATCAAGTGCGTCATCTCCGCCGTTTGAAGTCGCACCACTCCACCGTAATTGAGTCATTCGCGATCGCCAATCGTCACGTGAAGCTCCGTCACGCCGTATCGTCGAGCAGCAGCTGTCGTCGATCGTCAGCCGTTCGCGATCGCCCAAGCCATCTTCATCGAGCCAGCCGAGTCGTCGTTGGGTGTCAGCCGCAAGCAACTCGAGCCGGTTCGCCCTCAACCCGACCCGCGTGAGTTCGCCCACATTAGCTACCTGCGGGATTCGAGCTGCATGCAGCCCCAGTCGAGCCACCCTTGTGCGTGCGAGCCGCCTTAGCCGAGTCGCCAAACTTTTTGTGAACTACAAGCCTATTGTTGGGTTCTTTTCATCTGTTTTGGTACATTTTGATTGGGTTTTTGGTATGCCCAATTAAGTTTAATTTTTGGACCTAAATAATTTAATTTTGAATTATATTAAATTATTATTTTTATCCTAAAGGACCGGTTGGACCAATTGGAGTTTGGGTTGTGGAACTCTTTCTAGTTAAAAGAAATTTTTGCAACCTTGATATTGGGTAAGATTATTCAACTAGAGTTTTTGGATCTTTCTTTCCTTGGGGGTCAAGTTATTAATTGGTGTTTTCTAATTATTTAGGACTTTGTTGCTTGGAAAGCGTGTTTTGCTGTTAAAATTCAACTGAGCTAATCTCCAGGTAAGAGATTCTACTACTAGACCCTCGAGCTTTAATTAAGGAGACCACATGTATGTACCGATGATGGATAGATACATGATTTGAGGTTATAGACAGAGACTGACATTGTATTTATGACTGCTGGTTAACTTTGTGGCTAAAGCTGATAGTACGGTGATGTTATCACCTATGTTTTTTTTTTGATATGATATGACATGTTATGATGATGATATGTTATGTGCATGTTATGGATAAGGTGTATGTTAGCTTTACCTATTAGAGTCGTACCTACATGGGTGTCCCTCGGGATCACCACCTTTTTATGATCGTCTAGTCCGACGGGATTGCCAGTCCATAATGACATTGACATTGACATAGATATGATTTTAAATGATTCGACGGGATCACTCACAGTCCGATCGTCTTAGGTGTTTCTTTAGGTTCACCAAAGATCAGCTTGTTCCTACGGGATCACAGATTGCACGGGTTCGAGAACGTGCCAATTCAGGGGTACCACTCTTCAGGACTCTAATAGGAAGTCAACGGGCACCTAGCGGGTCTAGTAGTGGGTCCCTTACTGAGTATATTTTTGTACTCACTCTTTCTATTTCTATTTTTTCCAGGCAGATGCAGAGGCAAAAGTAAGAGCAAAGGCAAGCTGGCGAATGACCAGAAGTGACCATGGCGTCTCATAGGGACACGTTTGCTTCCACTTACGCCATGTGTCAAATTTCAATGTTGCTATTTCCTTTCATTCCATTTTTGTTGTACTTATTTCCTTGTTTTTCCCTTTAAAACTAGCAGGGCCCGAGATAGGATTTTGTTTTAATTTATTAAAAATTTCAGTTTTGTTTTATTTTCTATTTAATTTTAATAAACTTTATTTCTTTTCTTTTAAAGTAAAGTCCTCTACTTAGTGTGAGAGGTTGGGTCTTTACAACTAGTTTGTGGGAAAATCCAACATTTTGTTGTATAATCCCACTAACACTTAGTGGGTTAGGTGGTTAGGTGGTTAGGTGGTTGGTGCCACTAAGTTCCACTAATTTTTAGTGAATTATTAAGTATTAAGATTTAAGAAACTAATTAGTCTATTTTAAGGGAATTTTTCAAATTTATGACAACTTTTGGCAAAATTGATTATTTTTGTTTTACAAAAATTGTACCAATTTTTTCTCTCATTTCTCAACCCTAAATTCCACCTCCAATTTTCATCACTTTCTCAATTTCCTTCACCTAATCGGGTACTACAACTTGGTTTTAAGTCTGGAGAATAGCGAGTCAACACAAGTGGTGGTCCCAGATTCACATTCGAAGGAGATTTCGAGGATTGAGGCTTCGAAGGTATGTTTCTCTTAACCCTTAATTTAGTGTAATTAGGAATTTAATGTAATTAGGATAGTGATTATGCATGTTAACTTCTAATAAGTTAGATGCAATTAGAGTAAAGTTTCGATCTTTTTTCCGTTGTGTTTGTATGCGTTACATCATCTACAAATTTAATCTTAAATTCTATTGGTTTCTATCATTGATAGAATTTAAAATTTTTTCTATGTTTTGTAAATATTTTCAGTCGTTTTTTCATGTACAATAATTTTCCTAATAAATATCTAAAATTTCAATTTTAACTCTAATAATTCCATTAAAAATGTCTAACAAATATATAAACTTTCAATGCTTGTGCTCTCTATCATGAAAATTTGGGTATATTAGTTAGTTATTCTCACTTTAACAATATTATAAGACTCTATATGTTGATACATCTAAAATTAAATTTACAAGTGATTGTTCTCCCTTAAAGAAAGTCATGTATCTTATATAATTTTTGTTTAAAAAATATATTTTCAAAAACTAAAAACCAAAATCGAAATTACCAAATCTGATTTAAATATTAGAACTTATTTAGTAATAATTTTGTTTTTAGTTTTCTATTTGTAGAATCCATGTCTGTGTACTTCAAATTTTCTTAGACAAAATGTTAAAAGGAAAAAGGTATAGAAACATAAAATAGAAATTTATAAAGTAAACAACATTATATTGGGAAGGTAAAATCCAAAGGTGGGAATAACAATAATAATTGAAAAAGGAGGAAAAAAGAAACGTCGCCTGAGAGATTCGAACTCTCGCGGGGAAACCCCATGTACTTAGCAGGCACACGCCTTAACCACTCGGCCAAAGCGACTGTTTGGATAAACATTTCAAATATTTTATTTATTAATACAAAAACTTTAAATTCAAAAGAGAAATATTATCTTTTCTCTCATAAAATGTTTTTTTTTTAAAAAAAATACAAATACCTTTATTCTTCAACAATATGTATTAAAACTATCCCCAAAGTAAAAATTTATTAGAATGTTGGATGAAAAAAAAATGATTGTCAAAGAAGTACGCACGGACATTTGGATTAAGCTTGGAAGAACATTCAAATTCATTGACTATTTTGTTCTAATATTTCTAACCATTTTTCTACTAGTATAATTTTAAATGTTTATAAAATGTCAAGAGTAATATTGTAAGAGGTTTTTTCTGCTCAACAAATGGCAGTATGCTCGGGTATTTTCTTTTATTGTTATTATTAATTTAGCTTTCTTTGTTTATTTGTTCATGAGTTTTTCACACTATTTCTATATAAGTTGAAGGTCAAATTATAAGTTTAGACTTGAAACTTCTACTTTCATGTCTTTTTGATCCATAAACTTCAAAATGAGTATCATAACACCTTCAATCTTATACTCATTAGGCCCCTAAACTTTGGAAATGAGTATAATAATAAATTCTTCAACTTTCAAAGGTGTGTCTATTAAGACTCCAAATTTTATGTTTTATTGAACTATTTAACGTCTTTGTTAGAAAAATCATGGGCCTATTACAGCAATTGAAGCTTTAATCTTTGTTAGACATAGGACTTTCTGGCCATATATGTTACATATTAATTTACACAATTGTCTAAAATTTCCACTTGTACATGAATAACATAATAGAGTATTATTTTACACAAAAGTTTGGTCGAGTACGCTCCCTCATACCATTCATTTATATATGTGCATGTGTGCCCAACAAACAAATTTGGAAAGAGTAACTGCCCATACATGAACTTCCTAAGACGATATTCTTTTTACAACTTATACAAGTAAGGAAACTTTCTCTAAAAATTTGGAAACTCTCCTCTCATAAGCGAAAACAAGAATTGGTAAGAAGTCTTATATAACACAACTTTTAGACTTGGGAGACCTATTAAACATATAATTAAAACTTCAAAAATCTATTACACTCCACCAAATAGAAACAAATTTAAAATTCCAGGAAGTAATCTTATAATTTAACCTAAAATTGAGTAACTGTGTTTGTATTCATAATTATTGTTTCAAGTGTTTTACTGCTTTTCCATTCACTTCATACCCTATATTTGTAGAGTTTGAATTAATTAAAACTCAAAAACTATTAATGAACAAGAATGGCTTTCATGAGCATAAATCACTTCCTCTTTTATTTCTTGATTTTTGTTGATTTAAAATGGACCCTAAAAATAATTACCAACTCTAGCTTAATTCAATCACTAGAGTTTAAGTCTTAATTGATATTATTACTTGTTTATAATCTTAATTAATTCAATTTCGAAATTTTAGAAGTCATAAATGGATTTTTCTCCTAAAAACAATTATAATTAATTACCTCGAACTAAAAGAGTTCATTAATCACCACTTTTAAATGCACCACATTATTTAAAAGAAAAACATATTGAAATATAAAAGAAATCTAAAAGAGAAATCGAGCTTTTTAAACCAATTTATTTCCCAAACATCTTTAGTTCTTATCGTATTTGTCTTGTAGTATTATAAAATACTCGACATCTAAGAATGTAGAAATTCCCAAGCATTGTAAAATGTCTAGACAAAGGATATCAAATTATATCAAATTGATTGTAAATTAACGAGTAGTCGTAATAGAAATCCTACGAATGTGATGTAAATTTAAGACACTCTTGAATAAAAGTCCTAAGAAACAAATACAATAATCAAAATATTTTTAGATGTCTACAAAAATATATCTTCAAACAAACATGATAATCTAAAGATGTCGAATATCTATAATTCCGTATATCTATAATTACAGACATATATGATTATGGTTTTCTACATTCCCAAAAATAAACACCACTAAAAGGTTTATTACAATTGCACTCATAAATTTTTGTTTTGATCAACTACTCTAACTGTTTGCAATCAAGTTTCAACCAACAAGGCTACTTGCATCTTAACCTTCAAACTTCTATGTTAAATTGCAAATTTGATACCTATAGTTAGGAGAAAATTAGAAATTAGTTTTTATAGTTAAAAAATGGACATTTTTTAAAATAGCAAAATAAATTAAAATATTTAGACGTTATAGCAAAATTTTGGATTCTATCGATGAAAGAGACTGATAGACTCTGTCTATCAATGTCACTGGTAGAAGCATATTAGTGTCTATAAATGTTTATTATTGATAGAATTCGAAATTTTGCTATATGTTAGTAAATATTTTTGTCAAATTTACTATTTTTGACAATTCTTTTGAAAAAAATACCTATAATGTAGTCTCATAAATAGTCTCGATGGTTTGATAAAATTTCCTTAGATAATAACTATTGTAGGGACTATTTAGAAAGGTTTTACCGAACTATATACTAAATTCTGACATTTGTAATTTAACCAAAAATAAAAACTACAAAAACAGCACAAAGACAGTTCGACACTTGGGAGTATGAAATGCATATGAAACGAAGTTTTGGGCATCAGAAATTATATAAGCTAACCAAGTAGAATCAAAACTCACAACACTGAACCAGCGAAATAATTTCTGACCCAAGAATGTGAACATTCAATATAAAAAGTTGAGCTAATGTCAAATCATCCAAGAAGGGAGAAGATCCTGCCCTATGCTATATAGACATAGACATAATCTGGCGAGCTATACCTGGATCTAGTTGCAACAGCTCCCTCAAGTTGTTCTCCACCTCAGCCATCTGCCTCTCTAAATACTCCTTTGAGCTCTGCAAATGTTCAACAAAACCATCTTTCATGACGGGAGAAAAAAGAAAAAGCCAAATGCCATTTGTCCAAGATAAAACAAGAATAACATTATATATACATATAAGAATACCTCTAAGAAATTTCAAAGGGAAACATTGAAAGCACATTGCATTCCAAATCTCAAGGACGCTTCCACCAGTCATAATGTTACTTACACAAGTAATTTGAGATAAAAGGGAAAGAAGGGGTAAAAACAGAGGAATAAGTTTCCGTTAAGACTCCTTAACCTGAGCAGAAAAATCTCAACAATGGCTAAAACAGACACAGTACTCTGATTAACATATATTGCAATAATATCACCAGTTCAACAAGCCAAAATAGAGTCTAAAAGAGAACACAAATGGAAGGCAAGATCAAACAAATAAAGAAATAACCAGCTCCTTCGAGAAGGTTGGAATCCTCTCCCTTAAAGCTCACAGCAGCTTTTTACCAAATAAAACCTAAAAACATTAATCCCCAGAACATTCTTTATTTATATTATCAACCAGGTGGAACCCACAGGTATTTCCATCCTCTCCATTGGCCTCTCCCCAACTCATATCAGGTGCATTTCCCTTCTTGCCCCTCCTTTTATATGTATGAAGAATTGGAGATTTAACAGTTTGCTTAGTAAAAATGCCAAGAGTAAAGATAATATTGTTGGCATCCAACATTCAAACTCTTCAGCAAAGTTTATTCTTAGGGCTAGTGTGAAATTCATTCACATAAAAAAGATTGAGTAGAAAAATGTCAAATTGGCTCAATCGACTTAAATGTTTGGAAATCCCAAGAAATGCTCGAAGAGAACACCCTCCGTGCAAGTGTGGATAAATTAAAACATATGTACCAAAGTCAAAATTAGTGAGGCAAGAAAATATACAACTATGACGGGCAAGAACATGTTATTTAGGGAAGTCAAATATAACAAAATCTTCGAAAAGAGACAACGTCAATGACATGTATACACAATTGGAAAAAAATAATGTAGATCTCCCGTCTCTACAGAGGAAACTGATATTAATATGTACCTGGAGCGAGGCAATTGCAGTTTCACTATCCTTGAACTTTTGCTCCTGCTCATTCATTAGAACTGACTTTGACTCTAAAACAAACCTGGTCAGGACGAAGCAACACAGAGTAAGAGAATTTCATCTGTATAGTATGGGAAATGAAAGGTCTAAACTTTAAGTCGATCACTTAATTGCAACATAACTCACGTTCTCCCTGCACCACAAAAAATGATGAAAGGAAATCAATGATAAGTGAAGTTAATCTAACAAGGTTTTACTTCTACACGTTTTGCCAGAATCATGATTTAGGCTAAGGGTGAACGACCTTCCAGTTAAAAATAAAGCTTTGATAAGTACCTATAGATTTGTATGTATTAGTGTCTTCAGACAACTGTTTAAGTTCCTCCAAGGTCAAAAAAGCGCGCTTCTTCTCTCCCTCCTTGCCTCGTATCTGGGTTTGCAACTGTAAAGAAAGGAAAAGATCAGCGTTAACTCATAAAGTAAAAAATTCTCTGTTTAGATAAAGTGACGTAGAAGAATGACAAAGAACTAATTTGTAATGCACAAAAGATAGAAACTGCATCAGTGCATCTAGAATTTAATCTTGAGATGCTTAGGACTTTCCTTAGTTACTATCCCATGTTATGTTCTTGACATTCCGATATAAACTGTGACATCAAATTACTATTTATAACTTTTTTAATAACTTTAATGTAATTCTATTGTTTTCAAATAAGTAGGGTAGTGTCATATCGCTATGATCTATGATGCATTAGAGTTTTAATTGAAGACTATCTAAACTCTTGCCATTAAGTCATTTTGAGAAGATTACGATCAATTGAGTTTTAGGTTTGGTGCTTTTTCTTTCAAGTTCAACCAAGATAGCCTCTCAAAGTTTTTCAATTTAAGTGTTGAGTTACATCCCAAGAACATTTAAGCATGATTGATCATCCTATCTTGTTCTTTGAGTAGGATTGAGAAGGATTGATCATCCTATCTTGTGGCGTGCTTGGACCGCGGACTAAGGAACCTGTTCTTTGTCTCGTGAACTTTCATCACCAGGCAATTTGTGTCTAACTCAATCCTTAAGGTTGAAAACGAATCGACCAAGGGTCTTAGTTTTTGAGAACCGAGAGTTAACATACCCAAAAAGGGTTCTTGTTTCCAATTCACTAGGGATAGGGGTTTCATATGTTGAAAAGAAAAAGGTAGAACTTATAGTCTAAATTTGAGAAATATGGTTCTCATGAGAAGTGGAAAAGCATGCACTACCTTTGCAGAAAGATATCAAAAGCTTCTAACGAGTCCACAAATTGCAAAATTTGAAACAAGAGAGCAGAACTGTAGAAAATTGCAAATTATGAGCATGAGGAAGCTACCACGGATTGATTCTACAAAGAACTTGATGAGAAATTGTCGAGATGTTTGCTAATTGATAAAAAAAATTGACCTTGTAAGGATTTGTGGTGCCATCAAAATAGAAAGGTAACTCTTAAAAGGAGATCTTCAAGGTACACTAAATCTAAGTCTAGTTTCAATGCCAACTATTAATTGTTACTTTACCTACCATACATTGTTAAGGTAGAAAGTAGTTAAAAGAAGTGCATGTTGCAACTATGCATGAGAGTGATGTTTTAGCCTAAAAAGTCATTAGATAGCAAGGAATTACATGATTGTAATCTTGCTAATACTTTGAACCACTTGTTAATGGAGAAAAATGTGTTAGTGGTAGTGGGGTCGAGAGAGTAGATGATAGTGAACTTGAAACAAGAATACTTTGTGATGATTGCTATAGAAATGGAGGTCATATCAAGTAAACTTGATCATCATGAATAAAGAAGTTGTCAAAGAAAGCCCCTAGGTTGAAACACTTCCTCAAAAAGAGGATCTAAAGAAGTCAGAGTAAATAGTCTTCATCTTTATCTTCCAAACTCTTTTAGTCTCATTAACTACCAAAACCACCACCGCGACTTCCATATGCTCATTTTTTCTTTTCCCTACTCATCCTACTGTTTTGGATCTAGTTACTCAAAAGAACATTAACCCTAAACCAAGAAAAGAAAACATGAGCATAGGAAGTCGCGCTGGTGGTTTTAGTAATTCATGCATAGAGGGCAAACTGACGGCAATAGTGAATGATTTGACAACTTCCTTAGAAGAGTTTTTCACAATCAAGAGACCCAGAAAGCATAACCCAAATGATGATATTAACTCTCCTTGGACAGCCATACAGGAAAGAAATGCTATAAATTTTTCAAATGATTTTTATTTTTCAGAATACTTTTATGAACTTTTGTAATTGTACCACTTACAATATTAACCTACAGATTAGAAGGTGTCCTTACTAACTAAATACTGTGAAAAAGAATAAACTTTCCAATCATCAGCACAAAATCTGTAAGACCAATCCAGATAAGAATTATTAAAACCTTTCATTCCTATAAGTGCAAAAGATTAAACTAAACAATACCCATTAAGCCCAATAAATGAAAGGGAATTTACCTGCTTCAACTTTCCAGTAATTTCAATCATGCGACCTTGAATTTCCAAGAAAGTCTGATTCGAGAAAAGAAAATGAAAGGCTAATGCATCGGAAACATAGGAGTTGTGAGTGAAAAAAAAAGAAGAAAAAGAGATTAAAATAGTAAAAGTACTCACATCTCTGTTCGCCTCGTTCGCCATTTCGGAGATCGGAGATCGGAGCTCGCGTAAACGATGGTTATTACCAATATGATTTGTTGAACGGTCTAAGGTCTGATGTAACTGCGATGTATCCGGTCGGCTTTTTCTCCTTTTTAAATATCACCGTGGTTCATAAGTTTTGAATATAATTTTTATTTGATCTATCTTTCAAAATCTTAACACTTTTTTCTTGAGATATTAATAATACTCAATTATAGTCTTGGAGATGATCGAATCGTGAACTTTTTTTAGGAGAAAGTAGAGAATCATATTCTTAAATTCAACAACAAATAGAAATAAAAGAGTTAAAAGGTCCTCGTTTATAGTTGAAAAGTTTTGTATTTAACGAATAAATATTCAGCTATTTCTATCCTCTCTAACAAAATGATCGGAACACTTTCAATATTGAAGGTAGTCAACTCAATATATATTACAAGTAAAAGTATATATGTTCTATATAAACTAGGTACAAATTAAATATAAAAAAAATACTTATCTTGATTGAGATATTGAATTTTAGGAAGACATTTCTACTTTGATCCCTAGTTGCCTTTTTTTCATATTGGACCTTTATACGATCTGGCATTGTGATCTACTAACTTACACTTGCTATAACGAATTTTTAGTCATCCTCTTGTTTGTGTTTGAGAAGGCTCTACTTCATTTGCATCTCGCTTATTTGTTTTCTAGGTCAAGCTAGGGCCTTTTGATTGTAGGTGGAAGTAATGGTTGCATTGTGGTCATAGGTCAAAGGGAGAGATCATTCGATGGTTGCACAAAATATAAGTAGATCTTCAATTGAGCTTGCTTACTATATGCTTCATCAAAAAATTCTTCAACGTTTCTTTTTACACAATAAATACAACGAATAGAGTGTGGGCAAGGCACTCCACTGAAGTCCCATTTTCTACCGGAACATGTTCTCTTGTCAAGGTCAACCACAAATTGGGTATCACCATACTCAACCTCAAACATCATATTTCCAGCCCATATTGGTATAGTTTTCCTAGGGATTTACATTTCTTCGACCTTTTCATAATTCTATGTCCAAAGTCATCCTCCATGCATGTTATCATAAACAACATAACATACTTCTTGGTAATCCTAATCATCACTACCTTCCTAATAGTTTCAAGTAACTGAATAATTGATTTACTTCTTGCTTGTGATATAAGTGTATTGAAAGACTCAAGTACGTTATTCAACAAAAAATCACATTTTGAAGTAGAAGAAAAGGCATGCCTAGATAAGAACTTAGCAGGTATCCTCGTTGATTACTAATATGCTTCCAAGTTTAACTTGCCAAGCTTTGTTATCACCTCATCAAAATTTCTTCTATTTATACATCCAACAACACCCTAAAATAAAATTTACAACACCAACCCTTCAAACATTTTTTGAAAATTTGCATACAAATGTCGTACTCAAAAAAGTTGAGGTACATTTGGAAAAATATCGTAGACCTTATCAATACAAGGAATAATCATAAATACAAAATTTAAAAAGAAGTTGTCAAAAGTAGAACATTTAACAAAATATTTACGTTTCATGTCTTTGAGTAGTTTCGTTCGGTAAAATCTAAACAGTTTGTTAATTCTATTTTTGAAAAAACCTCAAATTTTAATATCATATTATATATAAAAAGAATTACAAACCAAAGTGACTTGTTAGAAGTGTTACCTTTTGTTGGTCAATGATAAATATATATCCATTAGATTCAAAGTGTCAGATGTTATCTTAAAGGAAGGTGAGAAACCATGTCTAACTATCTTTAGTCTCAGCTTCAACAATAACCCAAGCAGTTAGGTACAAGCATCTATGCCGATGACTGCCATAAATTATCCTTGGCATGAACCTTTCAAGTGGCAAGCATCTAAACGAATAACAGGCCTATAACCTTCTTGAATCCTTCCTTACAAGGCTTTAAACACATGTAAAATATTTTAAACGTCGGCTCATCGTCTTCTCTTAACCTTTCACATTGTATCTTCACAGTTGATCTCTCATTAATCGTTTAATTTCTTCTACATGTAACATCGCAAAGTAGGTAACTTTAAGTTTATTTATCCTAAATTAAATTTTAGCAACTATTAAAATTTTTGGGTGTTATGCGATTTAAACTGTGGAAATCCTTGATTTGTGGAATTTGAATTAATTAGATTTGGAAAAATATTTAATTAATTGAATTTGAAATTTATGATTGTTTTTAGTTGGTTTTAAGGTAGTTTATGTTAAGAGATTTGTATTTGAAAGAATTTTAATTAATTATGTGTTTGAATATATAATTAATTTAACTTAAAGGCCAAAATAATTATATTACGAGAGTAATATAATTATTTAAGGTTATATTTTATTTTTTGAAAAGGTAAAGATGATTAGATTGGAGAGAGAGGGAGATTTTGAGTAAAAAGAGAGGATTTGATGGGCTTTAAACGAAGTGAGAGAAGATTTGGTTAGTTTAATTGGAAAATAAGGAAAAGAAAAAGAATAATAATAATAATTTATTATTATTCTTAAATAGGCCTCGGGAAAACCACCCTTCATTTTCTCCCTCACTAAACCCCAATCTCACAAACCCTAGCCTCAAGGACCCGCCGCCGTCGCTGCCACTTTTTCGTCCGTCAGCCACCGCCTCTGTCTCCGCTCGATCTCTTTCATCCCCACCATTCCCGTTTTGCCAGCGTCCATAGCCGTCAGCGTTTCGTCGCTCTCCGTTAGTGGTTGTCCGTCCGCGTTCGCCCGAGCTGCGCAGGTCGCCGTCGAAGCCCAGTCGCGTCAGCCGTCCGTCGCTTTTCTTTGTTGTCAGCGACTCCGTTAGTTGCCGCCCCTACCCAAACCCGTGCACAAGATTCGCGCCGCACACCTACTGGACCCGACCCGCGCCGAGCCTCCCTAGCGCGTCTGTCTTCAACCGTGAGCCACCCCTGCCCCAGCCGTTTCCTCCTCCAGTCGTGAGCCACCTAGCCAATTTCTGCCATTTTCACCCTTTTTTTTGGTAAGTTTAGTGTGGATTTTGGGTTGGTTCTCAACAAAGACCGATTTTGGACACTAAATAATTTAATTATGGATTTGATTGAATTATTTTCTATGATAGATCAATTGAGAGTTGTACGGTAGACTTTTCCTAAACCAATGGTAGATTTGGATTCATCTTTAACTTTGACTAAGTTGAAATAATTAGAATTTGATCCTTAAGCGACTGTTAACTAATTTATTAATTTTAGTGATTAGGTTCCCTTGTGTTTAGGACTAGGCTGTTTGGAAAGCTTGATCGTGATTGTTAGGATAATTGTGTTAAGCTAATCTTCAGGTAAGAGATTTTCCTACTAGACATTCGTATTGAAGTGAGAGCTTACATGAAATTCTCCTATTATGCTTTGATGTAGCTGGTATGCATAATATGATCATGTGTATGGTGAATGGTAGTCAGGACAATCCCATGATTTTGATGACTGATAGATCCGATTGAGATATGTTATGATGATAATAATTGAATACGAATGCTATGATTGATACTTATGTCATGTTTATGATGATTTGATGGTATGTTCATGCTATGAATTGTGTGTACTGTTATCTTTATCTATTAGAGTCGTACCCACATAGGTGTCCTTCGGGATCACCACCTTTTTTTATGACTGTGTAGTCCGACGGGATCACTAGTCTAGTATGACATAGACATGATTATGAGTGATTCGACGGGATCAGTCACAGCCAAATTTTCTTAGTATTTTCCTCGGGTATACTAAAGACCAGTTTGTCCTAGGTGTTCATTTGGGTTTACCGAATATCAGATATGTTCCTACGGGATCACAAATTGCACGTTTTCAGGAACGTGCCAGTTTAGGGGTACCATTTTATAGAACTCTAATAGGAGGTTAACAGACACCTAGCGGGACTAGTAGTGGGTCCCTTACTGAGTATATTTTTATACTCACTCTTTCTTGTTTAATTTTACAAGCAGAGGTAGAGGTAAAGGCAAAGGGAAGCTGGCGAATGACAAGAAGTGACCGTTGCGAGCCATAGGAAACACTTTTGCTTCCGCCTTATGTTATTCGTTCAGATTTCAGTATTTATGAGTTTTTTTTTATTTACATTCTCCTTTTAAAACTAGATACGACCCGAGTTATGATTTTAATTAAATTTATTTCTACATACTTTTTGTTTATGATTTTAATGAGTAGTTCGAGGTTTTGTTTTATTTTCTATTATTAATTTAAGAAATTTTATTTATCTTTTAATTAGTAACGACCTCGGCTTATTATAAGGAGTTGGGTTGTTACAGTTGGTATCAGAGCCTAAGTTTTTAGGTTCTGCAGACTGACTTATGATGTAAGTCTTTGTTTTTTCTTTTACCCCTATGGCTAATACGATCCTCCTTCATCACTCGCTAGGTATGTTTTATGATTAAGATGATGTTATGTTTATAACCTCGCCTAAATTAAACTAGATAATGTATGAATAATGTTATGAGTTTATTGTGAAAACTTATGCTGGTGGAATTTAGGAAAAATGTCGCCACGTAGAGGTGGTAGGGGAGGTAGAGGAGCTGGATGTACCCGTCTGATGAGCAACCTATTGTACAAGTTGTCAACCCTACTGCAGCCGTCACTCAAGCAGACCTCGCTGCAATGGAGAAGAGATATTAGGATATGTTAAGAGATGCTTTAGCACAGTTTCATGCTACCCAGGAGACCCCGACCGCCACTCCTCCAGTCCCGGTGGAATCTCAGGTCGTGCCAAACCAATTGTCAGCAGAGGCCAAGCATCTGAGAGACTTTAAGAAGTACAATCCCAAAACATTTGACAGATCCATGGATAACCCCACCAAGGCCCAGATGTGGTTGACTTCTATAGAGACAATCTTCTGGTACATGAAGTGCCCTAATGACCAGAAAGTTCAGTGCGCAGTTTTCTTCTTGGAAGATAGAGGTATGTGGGAGACTACTGAGAGGATGTTGGGTGGTGATGTCAACAAGATAACCTGGGAGCAGTTCAAGGAGAGCTTCTATGCTAAATTCTTCTCTGCCAACCTGAGGTATACTAAGCAACAAAACTTCTTGAACCTGGAGCAAGGCGACATGGCTGTGGAGCAGTATGATGCAGAGTTTGATATGCTATTACATTTTGATCCTAAAATGTAGTGAGGGATGAGGCTGCTAGGACCGAGAAGTTCGTTAGAGGTCTCAGACTAGACCTCCAGGGTTTCGTTCGAGCCTTCAGGATAACCACTCATGCTAATGCACTGCGCATGGCAGTCGATATGAGTCTGCACAAGAGAGCTAATCTGTCCAAGGCGGCAGAAATAGGGTCAACCCCAGTTCAGAAGAGGAAGGCTGAGTTACAGCCTGCTATAGCCCGCAGAGGAACCTGAGGTCATGAGGTCTTTTCCAACGACATCGCCAGGAGCTTACTGCTGCACGAAAGACTTTGAGAGAGCTATCTGCCTGTCGTAGCTGTGGGAGATCTCATGGAGGTTGTTGCTAAAGAGATAAAAAGCCCTTTACAGCGGAAGAATTACAGAGACCAATTTTAATTAGAACCTTAAAAAATACCAATACATTAGCAAAATTACAAAAATAATTTATATGGCTAAACATGCTTTGAAGAAAATACAGAGAAGAAGAACTTATTATCGTTGACGACTCTGAATCTACCAAATACCAATTTGGGCACCACCACTTGAAAACCTTGCTATTCTCAATTAAGATGGCTTATGGGAACCAAAATTGGATTAGGGAAATGTTTGCAGAGAAAAAAATTTCTAGAGAGAATGTGATGATCAAAACAAAATCGCAGAACTCCTTCTATTTTGTTACGCAAAGAATTCCCTATTCTTCAGACGGAAGAAGTGGGAAGTTGAGAGAATAAATGGGAATGTGGAAAAACCACCCACGTTTCCTATTAACTTAATAATTATTAAATTAATATATATTAAATTAATTAATTACTTTAATTTAATAATTAATTAAATCATATTTAATTAATATTTTCGTTTAAATCATATTTAAATGAATATCTCTTGCATAACCTATAGTTTTAATTTAATTAAATCAAATTAAACTAAACTATTAATTAATTCTCCAATTAATTAATTTCTAAATTAAATATCTTATATTTAATTTAATCCATAATTTGAATCATGTTCAAATATAAATTTCTCTCATAACCTATAGTTTTAATATGTATCACATACAAATTAAATTTTAACCTATAGTTTTAATATGAATCTAATTCACATTAAATTAATATTTGAACTCATTCAAATATTTTATTCTCTCATAATATAATTTTGAATCATATCCAAAATTAAATTTATATAATAAAGTCTAATTAAAATATAAACTTTATATTATAATGCATCTACATACATTATATTAATTCCCAAAGTAAATTTGAACATTTCAAATTACAACCATTATATTAATTCCCAAAGTAAATTTGAACATTTCAAATTACAACCAATATAAATAAATCTCATTACTCTTTATGAGCTAGGAATGTGACCTAATTGACCTACAGATCAGAAGCTACAACGATATGAGATTAATTAGCTAAACTCATTAACCACATTAATCAATATTCGTTAACTGTATGTACACTCCACTAAAGACTCACAGCTGAACTCTTCTCACTGTAGATATATTTATGCGTCCATGGATATAGACCAATACCAGTAAGTTAGTCCTTTACAAGTGTTCGTAACACCAGCTGGGTCAAATTGTCGTTTTACCCCTGGATTACTTCTAGTCCTTAAATATCAGTGCTCCTTTAATGAACAACCTGTTTATGGTCCAACCACTAAACAGAAACCCCTCTCGTGCCATAGAGAGGGTAAGGCCCTTTGTTCAAGTTCCGGAGACACCATTTAAGGGAACACTTATCTACTTACCCTAAAGGTGGGAATGAGTGAATTCCATCTTGTGTGATTATGTTTCCAGCTCCCCATTCGGTCTTATCCCCAAAATGATAAGCATATTGAGTCAGCAATTTGGCCACTCTCACCCGCACAAATCAAAGGACAATCTCTCGCAAGCAGAAGTTCATAATACACTCAGGATTAAGACTAAGTCACCTAGGTCATCCTAATGAAATAGAAATCCAACTAGTTAACGGAGTTACATCTAGTGATTACTATTTCGTGGTCCGGTCTTATGCAAACTCATTGCATAGGATACCCTCACTCACATGTCACATACATGAACGCTTGGATCAATGTGTTTGTATCAAATACAAAGTGAGCCGTATCCATAGTGTTAACAGGATAAGTTACCCAACCTTAACCCTATACTATAGACCATTTAAGCTGATCTTGAACATTGATCCCCATATGTCTCTACATACTGTTCAAGACTCATCAAACAGCTTAGTATGTTAGTTTATTGGATTTAGGTTATTAAGACAAAACTAATAATATAATCAATAACACTTATTGAAATTATAATAATAAAACACTTTATTAATAACGGTCAATTGATTATATTTACTATCTACGAGTTTTAGGACATTAAACCCAACAGTTACCTCATAGTTGACTCAGTTGCCAGTGCAGTCGACCTTGAGACAGAGGATTATTGTTGCTTAGCTAAATGATTCATATTTGGTTTAGAAGTGTCGCCTGGTAGAAGTAGGGCAGGATGAAGAGTTCTCTATGTCCTTTGATAGTGGACTTATGTTTGAGAGGCGTTTGTGCGTCCCAGCAGAGAGTCCAGTTAAGACTGAGTTTTTTACTGAGGCCCGTAGTTCCTCATTCTCTATGCATCCTGGCAGTACGAAGATGTACCAGAACTTGAAGCGAGTGTACTGGTGGCAAAATATGAAGAGAAAAGTGGCAGATTTCGTTAGTAGATGCTTAGTATGCCAGCAGGTAAAGGCACCAAGACAGAGGCTAGCAGGTTTGTTGCAACTCTTGAGTGTGTCAAGGTGGAAGTGAGAGAGTGTGTCGATGGATTTCATTACAGGACTGCCTAGGACTTTGAAGGGTTATACGGTGATTTGGGTTGTTATTGACAGGCTCACAAAGTCAGCTCACTTTATTCTAGGGAAATCCACTTACACCGCTAGTAAATGGTGACAGTTATATATGACTGAGATAGCGAGACTGCATGGAGTGCTTGTAACTATCATTTCTAACAGAGATGCTCGTTTCACTTCAAAGTTCTGGAAAGGGCTTCAGCTTGCTTTGGGCACGAGGTTAGATTTCAATACAGCCTTTCGTCCTCAGACTAATGATCAAATAGAGAGGCTGAACCAGATTTTGAAGGATATGCTGCGAGCTTGTGTTTTGGAGTTTTCAGGGAGTTGGGACTCTCATTTGCATGTGATGGAGTTTGCCTATAATAACAGTTACCAGACTACCATTGGCATGGCACCGTTTGAGGCTCTGTGTGGTAGGTGCTGTAGATATCCTGTATGTTGAGGTGAAGTTGGTGAGCAGAGAATGTTAGGCCCTGAGTTAGTTCAGATTACTAATGCAGTCATACAGAAGATAAGAGCTCGTATGTTGACAGCACAGAGTAGACAAAAGAGTTATACTGATGAACAGCGTAAGGATCTCGAGTTTGATGTAGGAGACATGGTGTTTCTGAAGGTAGCGCCTATGAAGGATGTTCTGAGGTTCAAGAAGAAGGGGAAGCTAAGTCCACGTTTTGTAGGGTCATTTGAGATACTTGAGCGGATTGACCCTGTAGCTTATCGTTTGGCATTGCCTCCAGCATTTTCTACAGTTCATGATGTATTCCATGTCTCTATGCTGAGAAAGTATGTTGCAAACCCGACACATGTAGTTGACTTTGAGCCATTGCAAATTAATGAGAACTTGAGTTATGAGGAGCGACCGTTGAGATTTTGGCAAGAGAGGTCAAGATGCTTCGTAATAGAGAAATTGCATTGGTTAAAGTTCTTTGGCGAAACCATGGAGTTGGAGAGGTCACTTGGGAGAGAGAGGATGACATGAGAGCCCAGTACCCCGAGCTGTTCGAGAAATTTTAACGCCCCAAAGTAGGTAATTTTAAGTTTATTTATCCTAAGTTAAATTTTGGCAACTATTGAAATTTTTGGTTTTATATGATTTAAATTGTGAAAATCCTTGATTCGTGGAATTTGATTTAATTAGATACTTTGGAAAAATATCTAATTAATTGAGTTTAAAATTTATGATTGTTTTAGTTGGTTTTAAGGTAGTTTGTGTTAGGAGATTTGTATTTGAAAGAATTTTAATTAATTATGTGTTTGGGTATATAATTAATTGAACTTAAGGCTAAAATAATTACATTATGAGGGTAATATAATTATTTAAGGTTATATTTTATTTTTTGGAAAGTTAAAGGTGATTAGATTGGAGAGAAAGGGAGATTTTGAGTAAAAAGAGGAGATTTGATGCGTTTTAAATGAAGTGAGAGAAGATTTGGTTGGTTTAATTGGGAAATAAGGAAGAGTGAAAGAAAAATAATAATAATTTATTATTATTATTAAATAGGCCTCGGGAAAACCACCCTTCATCATCTCCCTCATTAAACTCTAATCTCATAAACCCTAGCCCCAAGGACTCGTCGTCGCCGTTGCCACTTTTCTGTCCATCAGCCATCGCCGTCGACTCCGCCCGATCTCCTTCATCCTTACCATTCATGTTTCGCCAGCATCCGTAGCCATCAGTGTTTTGTCGCTCTCCGTTAGTGGTCGTCCGTCGCGTTGGCCCAAGCCGCGCAGGTCGCCGTTGAAGCCTAGTCGCATCATGTGTGCGTCTACCTCCAGTCGCGAGCCGCCCCTGCCCGAGTCGTTTCCTCCTCCAGTTGTGAGCCACCTAGCCAATTTCTGCCATTTTCACCTTTTCTGTGGTAGGTTTAGAGTGGGTTTTGGGTTGGTTCCCAGCAAAGATCGATTCTGGACCCTAAATAATTTAATTATGGATTTAATTGAATTATTTTCTATGATAGATCAATTGGAAGTTGTACAGTAGAATTTTCCTAAACCAATGATAGATTTGGATTCATCTTCAACTTTGGGTAAGTTGAAATAATTGGAATTTGATCCTTAAGCGACAGTTAACTAATTTATTAATTTTAGTTATTGGGTTCCCTTGTGTTTAGGACTGGGCTGTTTAGAAAGCTTGATCGTGACTGTTAGGATAATTTTATTAAGCTAATCTTTAGGTAAGAGATTTTCCTACTAGACCTTCGTATTGAAGTGAGAGCTTACATGAAATTCTTTTATTATGCTTTGATGTAGCTGGTATGCATAATATGATCATGTGTATGGTGAACGATAGTCAGGACAATCCCATGATTTTGATGACTGATAGGTCCAATTGAGATATGCTATGATGATAATAATTGAAAACGAATGCTACGATTGATACTTATGCCTTGTTTATGATGATTTGATGGTATGTTCATGCTATGGATTGGGTGTACTGTTATCGTTATCTATTAGAGTCGTACCCACATAGGTATCCCTCAGGATCACCACCTTTTTTATGATTGTGTAGCTCGACGGAATCACTAGTCTAGTATGACATAGACATGATTATGAGTGATTCGACGGGATCACTCACAGCCAAATTGTCTTAGTATTTCCTCCAGGTACACTATAGACCAGTTTTTCTGGGTGTTCCTTTGGGTTCACTGAAAACCAGATATGTTTCTAAGGGATCACAGATTGCACATGTTCGGGAACGTGCCAGTTTAGGGGTACTATTTTACAGAACTCTAATAGGAGTTTAACAGGCACCTAGCGGGACTAATAGTGAGTCTCTTATTAAGTATATTTGTATACTCACTCTTTCTTATTTAATTTACAAGCAGAGATAGAGGTAAGGGTAGAGGGAAGCTGGCAAATGACAAGAAGTGACCGTGGCGAGCCATAGGGAACACTTTTGCTTCCGTCCTATGTTATTCGTTCAGATTTCAGTATTTATGAGTTTGCTTTTGTTTACTTTCTCCTTTTAAAACTAGTTAGAGCCCGAGTTAGAATTTTATTTAAATGTATTTCTACATACTTTTTGTTTATGATTTTAATGAGTAGTTTGAGGTTTTGTTTTATTTTCTATTATTAATTTAAGAAATTTTATTTATCTTCTAATTAGAAATAATCTCGACTTATTATAAGGAATTGGGTTGTTACACTTCATAATCCTAAAGTCTCTTATCTTATTCAATTGAACTGTCATTTCTTTCTTGCTCAATATGTCTAACTTCTAGAAATATTTACTTCAAAGTCTTTCCTTATGCCTTTAATGGCTACCACCAGTGTCCAATTGGGTTTGAAATTTTGTGAAGTTTGAAGTTTTCTCAACATCACAAATAAGAACTTCTTTGGTGGGTTTTATGACCATAGATCAGTTCTCTCTGTCCAACAACAAGCCTAGGCACAATTATATAATTACAAGAATGCCCTTTCTTTAAATGGAAAAAACCGCTTTTTATTTTATACTTCTTTACTTTTGTTCTTTCCTCTATGTTCCTCACCTTTTTCTTCATTTTTCATCTCTTTCTTCGAGCGGCCCTTCATCTCCGCATTTCTTTGCCTGAAGTTTTTCTCCGGCATTCCATTCATTGCTCATCCGTTCGTTACTTCATCAGTTATTCTTCTTCATCCATTTGTTGCTTCACATTTTGGTTCTACAGCAACACCTATCTCCGTCTACCAACCCGTTTAAATCAATACTCGAATGATGATGAGGACTAGGAGGAGGAGGAGACAATGTGGGTTGACTCCGGTGGTCAGTTTTCTACTGTGATTTGCGAAATTTTAATATTATATTATATATTTGTTGACTAAACAAACAGACCTTTCTAACTAACATAGTTATAAAAATTATAACAATTTATAACAATCTTATAAGTTTGAGAACGATCTCAATCTTTTATCACTTGGAATCCAATGTCCATATATGCAATTACAAATACCCCACCATAGGGGTGATTTTGGCCTTTTGCAGTTAGCCATCACTATTTACAAGGAGGGAAAAAAAATAATAATTGTTTTAGCAAATGGAAGAGATCATTTACACTTGGGTTGAAACTATTGCTGCGTTTTCCACGGCAATAATGCAATAAGCTTTTTTTCCTTTTTTTTTTTTTTTTTAAAGCTTGTTGAGTAGAAATGATTATATATCTTATGGTGCAAAACTTAATATAATTACTCAGTTTTGCATTGAAGTTGAAGCATAGGGTTGAGCTAAATGCAAAGGAGTAGTAGTGGCGGGTTTGATATCTCTATTGCGCATGTAACTCAAAAACTGTTCAGGCAACTCCTCCAAAAGTGCTTCAACTAAAGATATCTCTCCACCTGCCATTAATTTCAACCATATCCAAATACATTACTCTACAATTTAAGAGAAAAAGTTGTTATACAGAAAACATCACTATAACGTTAGTCTAACTTACTATGTACTTCTCGCATTGAAACAAATTGTACAATATCCCTTGTAGCTACACGACCTGTAGAACTCTCCAATCGGTGTCCGTTATCCGCATCAAGAACCTATAGCATAGCACCATGTAAATATGCTTTTAAGATTCTAATAACTTAATAACCAAAGTGAGATGGTTTTCTTTTTCTTTCTTTTTTTTTTCTTTTTTTTCTTTTTTTGTTATTTTTCTTGTCAAACCAAATGGTTGGAAATGATTAGTAAAATTAAAAACATATAAAATTACCTCCATTTGTTTAAAAATTGCCCCTCCAACTCCAACTATAAGAATTGACAGTGGAAGATCAGATGCCCTCACCAAAGCTTCCGTTGTTTCTTGAAGATCAGTTAAGACTCCATCCTACCAAAATAGATCATAAAAGTCAAAAGTATTTTAAAACTAAAATTAAATCAAAACTACACTATGTAGTTTCTATTATACTCTTAGGACCTAGTAGAGAAAGAAAATGTTATTAAAATAAAGTTGTTATTATTTAAAATCCTTTTATTAAAGGGTTTAAAATGCACTATCAAAAAAGTGCTTTCATTAAAAGCTATTTTGAGTACTTGTTATACACTTTTTTTTTTTAAATTGCTCATTTTCAAAATTAAACACTTAACAGTCAAATAATTCACACCTTCAATTGTATAGTTTGAAACCAAAGACATACATATTAGAGCACACTTTGCATAATTTGCATAGTATCAAAAGAATTTTTAACCACTTTACAAGTTTCAAATTTTCAATACTCCTACTACTTGAAAAGCCATTCTTCTTAAAAGAAAATTAAAAGTTCAAAGGTTTTCACAAAACTTTAAGACTAAAGCTTAAACCGGTTACACAACTTTGAAACAAGTTGTGTATGATTTAGGTGGCTTCAATTCTCTTCTTCTCTCTACTTTTAACTTCAAAAGAGGGTTTCTTTTTCTGAAAAATAAAATATAAAATCAGGGGAAAAAGGGGAAATTTCCTGAATGTTAATTGCATATGATACAATATGCAATTAACAAAGGACATTCAAGTTGATTGGTGACTTACCGTAATAATCAGCAGCACAAAGTACTTGTTTATGTTGGCAAATAGAGAGTGGGCGGCAATTTCTGCAGCCTTATTGATCACTTGACCAAATAAAGTAGGTCCAGCCAATGAAACATTGTGAAGAGCATTTGCATATGCTCTCATTATACCTTCCACTCCTTCCACCTATTAATAAAGCTGATGTTCAATTCAAATGAATGGGAAATAAAAGCAAAGAAAAGACAGACATAAAGCTTAGAGGCTTGAAGGTTACAATATTGAAAGTAGAAGAACGAATATAGAATTGTAAGAACCTCGGGTTGAGTTGGAGCTGTACTCAAGTTGAAACAATGCGAAATGTTGCCATCCCGTGTTCTTGCGCCAAAGCCCCAAGCTGGAAACCGACAATCAGTGTTGTAAAATTGAATTACCTCCCCTACTTCCTTTATGGCCTGCCATAAGGTCAATGGTTTGAAATTCAAATTATATATATTATCTCCTACTACATCATAAGCAAAACAAATCACCAAACATAGAGATTTAAACTTTCAACCTATAGAACAAATAACAAGTTATTAGTGTATATTGAATCTTTGAATCTTCAAATAAGAAGTAAAAAAGAAAGAAGTTTTCAGAAGTATGCAAAAGAATAAAATGTCAAGCCCTTCAATAGTTGCCTGAACATCAAGATTTGCACAAAATAAGACCAATAACTGTAAAAGGCTTTTGAAAAATTAATCATTTACTGTGATAATGAAGAATAGGAATTTAAACAAAGTACTAAATTTAATTATAATTTGAAAGTACAGTTGAAGTGGTGTGGCTAACCTGCTGGTAACTATTCAAACGTCCACTACGGTCAATGTAATGCAACGAATCTGGACTGTAGGGATCTCCATTAGAAGCTGCAAAAAGCGTTCAAAACATGAATAATACACAACTTTAGGAATTCAAAAGATCGAGTTTCTAAATTTGCTACCAAATACAAAGAAGACATAAAACATGAAATGAAACATCTCTTTCATTGATTCCACACTCATTAAAATTTACTAGGATGAGGATGGGAAAGGCATCCATCCCATCTCGCCACAAACTTTAAGAAAGTCTATAACTAATGACAAGGATGACATTGAAGTTTTTACATTAAATTAGACCGAAGTAGAAAGATAATAGTTATTTTTTCTAGAAAGTACCTGTAAAATCAACAGCGACCATAAAATTAAGCTGAAATCCACTGGAAATGTAATCAATAAAGCTGAATTGTGTTTTCTCAACGAAGTGATCTACAAACAGCTGACCTTTCAGAACCTAAAAGAACAAAATTACATTCTATTAATATGAAGAAGAAAAAAATGGATATTGATTCTGGAATTATGAGAGATCAGACCTTCTCATAGCCACCATGAGAAGATGGAATAACAAAATTTGCACCACTTTTTTCTCGGTAAAGCTTTTCAAGATCACCCATCGATTTCTGGAGCTTACTGAATAGATGAAAACATACACATGAAGAAGGACGATAAGTTAATAAATTATAAACATAATCTCAAAAACAGTTACAATTTTATTCGATTACATAAACGAGTCAATTTTAAAATTGAGTCTTAACCAACCAATAAATCATACAAAATCTAGCAAACAGAGAATACTCGAAATCTACTCATAGAGATATGTTCAAACCCTAGTTATTGCGTTTGGCTACACGAATGTCGATGGCAAGCTATAAATCTTCATGTGTGTTTGCATGTTTTTTTAATTAAAGTGCTTATTAGTTATAGATGTCTAAAAATATTGTTACAAAAATTTGAAGAATGTTAAACATTGTTTTAATCAATTAAAAGAACATTGTAAAATTAACACTCATAAGAAAGTCATTTGAGAAATTCCAAAGTTGAAAGAAAAAACACATGACGTGCTTCTAGAGGGAGCATTACTCACTTTATTCCAAAAGTGCATATATACATAAGAAACAATTCTTTTCAAAACATGCCAAACACTGAGTTCAAATAAATAGAAACTTAAATAATAGAATTCCTTCCCTCATCCTAGTTTAAGGAAAATTTTGATTAAATTTTCCTTAATGAACCTACATACTGAAAAAGTAATGAAAAGGGTCTAGATATTGATTAATACAAAATAGTTACCCAATTAATTCATGATTGCCATTGCTATTGAAATTAAAGCACTCAATGACCAATGGGTTATCCTGTGTTTAAAGAAAAAATAAAAAACTATTAAAATTAATATATAAAAGAAATATTATTAAAGAGAATAAGATTCAGAAGGTCATATGCTTGCCTTGTCACCAAACTTCTGCATGCTCAAGAATAAAGGTCTCCAAACAGGATAAAGATTATCTTTAACCACTTCAGTTTTACAGATTGGAATTGAGCCTCCAGTTTCAACAACTCTAGATATTCTCAAGAAAGGATCCTAAAATAAACAATTAAACAAAGAGCATAAAAACCAAGGGAATGGAAACAAAAACAACAGTTAGTTCAACATCAATTTTGAACTATTGAAAGTGGCTTATATCACTAAACAGCACATAGTCAAATGTACTTACAAAAAAATTGAAGGAAAAAGTTACAACTGGTGAACCGTGAAAGTAACACCCTTAACTTAATTTACAAATTTTGTTAAACCAGTGGATAGCCATAAAGGTTGATGACTAAGTGGTACTATTCTTTTGTAAGACTAGTGGATAGCTATGAAGGTTTGTGAACAGGTGATACTATTTTTTATGGATATTTGTTACTTTTATCCTAAATATAGTGTAACTAGTTCCAGACATTTCTTGTTGAGTATTAACGCCGTTATTCAAGTTCAGCAGCAATATAGTGAAATTGAAAGCTTTAAAGTGAACATCAAACTTTAAACAACACGATGAAAAAAATATTAAAACATACGCTTTTAGAAAACACATCTTTATTGTCAAGATGAGAACAACGGAGTACTATTTCGACGACACTTCTTGAAGCAATTGTTTCCTCTGCTCGAACAGTGAGAGACCCACCCAAGTTTCTTGAACCTCCATGCCCATCTTTCAGACATAGAGTTAAACTACGACTCTGTTTGGTTATTATCTGCAATGCCAAAAATCAAAGAGCCAAAACAGAAATATGTAAATAGAATGCAAGAAAAAGGGACTTTAAAAAGAAAAGTTATCTTGAACCATAACTTTTCAACAACCTGAGTTTTTACTTACCTCTGAAAGAACACAACTAGCTTCTCCTAGAAAATCTTGGTCACTCAATTTAATTGTCTGCAAAACAGTATAAACAAAGGTTTAAGCTAGGAATTACGTACAAGGTAATTAATGTAAAAATGACAAAGAATGAAATGAAATGACTGTATACCTTCACAGGGATATTGCAGTATTTGGTATCAATGTCATATACACGAAATCTGAAACAAAAAATGGAAAGCAAAAAATTAATGGTACATTTGGACGAAGTACATATATAATTTGCAGTCTTTAGAAGGAAAAAATAAATGGTGACAAATTCCCAGCCAATAGTCTATGTTTCTTCCTTGTTACAAAATCTTACAATTCAAAATCTATCTGCATGTTTTATCGTGACCTTTGCTGTCACCTTCATTTTTAGTTACGAAGATAGGAATGGAGAGACATAATCCATTATGAAAGTAGAAACTACTTGTGAAAATTCTATCTCAAAAGCATGTTACAGTTTTCACTTTTCCTGTATGTTATATAAGATTTACTGTTCGTATATAAGCATTAATTAACTTTTTGAGTTTGACTTGATTCTGTGTTGATATTTTAAATTAGTACGAAGAAGAGAAATGGATGAAAACATAAATCAGTTACACAAGCACCATAAGGCACCTTTGAGTCACACACTAAATCTCATATCATATGAAAACAACATAGGGAAAAGCTTACATCAATGGCTGCACAGTCTCAAAATGGAATGCAACTGAAACTTTCTCTATCCACTGTGGATTTAGGTTATTCAAAATAACTTCAGTCCTACCTATCTCTTGGAGTACTCCATTCTTTTTTGTGTACACAACCACCATTGGATCACTCTGAAAAGAAACAATAACAACTTCAAAACCACAGTAAACTATGAAATAATACAAAAATAATAATTATTATTATTATTATAAAAAAAATTTAAAAAAAAAAAAAAAAAAACGTTATGATAACAGAAAAAGCTCTTGCTAGGAAGAAATGGAAATGCTTAAAGAAGAACATCGTTTTAGTGGGGGAGGAATTTGTACCTTTGAAGTAATATCACGATCAAGCAATTTTGATGCTGACAGAGAAAGCTGCAAAATTTAAAGTTCATTAACTATGATAAAACAAACAGAACCTATTTAAAATTCTCGCTTTAGTTCTTGCGAGAAGTTGTTATATCATAAAATAAAAATTGTTTAAATATTTGAACATTCTATGCTACTCTAATATAGATGTCACTTCACATGAAATTTAACTTTTTAAAAAATTGAAATTTAGTTTTAAACGAAAGCAACAAGCCAACATATTCTAATATGGATAAAATAATAATTTAATACCACTCCAGTGTTTCATAAACAAATTTTAATCATGTTTTGGTGGGAAGGCTTAAATGAAAATTTTAAGTATATAATAAAGATGAAATTAAAAATTCAAAAAAGAAAAAGATTCTTAAACACTTCTACTGGAAAGGTCCATGGTTTAGGAAGGCCCACATTATCCTAAAAGGCCGAGTTGCACTTTTCATGTTGCTGGGTCCTTCAGAGAATCACAAGCCTTTTAAATATATATAACAAGGAATCATAATCCATCTAAACACATTAGAATATTAAAAATAAAGTCAAAGATTCGGTCAAATGTTAAATAATAGAGAATACAATCTTCATATTTTAATAAACACTGACATTATACGTGAGGATGTTCGTGTAGTATACACGAAATAAAATAACTTACAACTAGAAAATAATAAATAAGTAAAAATAAAACAAAAAGGAGTGTACAATTCTATTCATTTAAACATGACAATTACTAATAATTCATTTAAAATAAATCTAGAAAGAGATAAATTTTATTTTGTTTTGATTGAATTGAAAAAACCACCCCAAAAGTATAAAATAATTGCAATTACACCCACAAACTTTAAATGCTAAAAATCTTCAAACTTTTACAAGATTAGACCTTTAAACTTAGAAATTGGACATCTAAATGATAAAGGCCCAACCCTCAAACTTATACCATTGTTACATTTCTTTAAGTTTGAGAAAATTGTAATAACAACTACCAGCATAACCTTGGAATGATTTGTGCAATTTTTCTTCTAATTTTCTATTATTTGTAAGGCTAAATGTACGTCTTGATACATTTCAGTCATAAACTAACCCGAGATAAAATAATAAAAGTTCAAAGGAATTTATATGAAGTAAGAAGAAATTTCAAGTTGCTTATTGGTTGGGGGCTAAGAAAGGTATTACTTGGGATACTCCCGCACTTGGAAAATATGCAGAGAGAGTTATATCGTGGGAACTTACTCCATTTGGTGTTTCTATTTCAACTTTTGATATCAGTACATGTACACGTACTAAATTACAAACTTAATTTTCCTTTTCAGATTTGCATTTATTTTGTAGTTGAATTTTAGACGTGTAATAAATATTTTAAACTAAAAGAACAAGTTCGATTCTTCTTTTTCTGTACAAACAAGATAGGAAGCAAATGTAAGTTAAACAGTTGAATAGCAATTTTTATGTTTAACGTATATTTGACAAAATAAGATTCTTCCATTCTCAATTTCCATCATATATTAGCTAAAATAATTTTAATAATATTCCAGTGGACAAATTGCAAATTGTAGGGGTGGTAATTGCAATTATATTATTAAAAAAATGAGCTCACTAGGTCATCCAAAATTTAATACTGACCCATCAAACTTATATAATTTTACAAATGATATCGGTTATTTAAATAATTTAGAGATCCAATTGTCCAATTGTATATATTGAAAATTTGGAGGTGTAATTACCATTAAATTTTTTAGGGGTGGATTTTGCGATGGTCCAATATTGATTTATGAAGTGGTACTTTAAGACGCCAAATACGAATTTTCAAAAACAACATAAAGTATTCGGTGGGCCAGCGGGGCAGAATGTACCTCAACTTGGGTGAACAAACCCTGAAGACCATGGGATCGGAAGTAGAAATCAACGGCGTCGTTCTGTCCACCGCCACTGCTGTCCGTCACGGCGTTACCGGCGCTCCGCCGTCCTCCTCCTACCGCCGCCTGTCCTCCTTTCACATCAGAAAAACAACCTCCCATATCCTCTTCTCCTCAATCCGCTCAAAAATCTTCAAACAAACAAATGGAAAATCACAATCTCGTAATAATTTAACAACTCCAAGATCCCCCCCCCCCCCCTCTCTATCGTCTCAAAAAAAAAAAAAAAAAAAAAGAGGAAGATAATCGCAATCGTTTTTTATTCCCTCGAAGAATTTCACATAAACGTACCAAAACCTCTCACTCTCTCGTCAATCGCACCCGCAACAACAATCCAACTTCAAACAAACAGAGTCAGAATCCGTTAAAGAATCGCAATCACAATCGTTTCGTCTCTTCTCCTCTCGTTCTTGACTCCGTTAAAGAAAAACGAAATCAGTAAAATCTCAACAGAAAAAAAAAAAAAAAACCCTCACTCTCAATCGCAAATGGACCGATCAAGTTCGCAAGAGCAATCAAACCTCGAAAGTAGAAAGAAATGGCTGCGGCTCCCCCCCTACAGTCAGCGATTCCGTATATAATAAAAAGAAGAAAAAAAATCCCTTAGAATCCGAATCAAAGCGGGTGTTCACGATCTACAGCGATCGTAATTATCAACTATATTACACGACTTGGATTGTCGTTGAGTAGTCTTTCCCCTAATATTTATCGCAAACAATTGAAATTCGTTTGGAATTTGGATACCTATGAAATTCCACTGCAGGTTTATTTATAAGTCTGAAGCTCAAAAGCCCCATGGGAAGCTTCTTGGAACTTCCCACCAAAATCCCTATATAGTTTCGCCAATGTCTACGTCTTAATTCTAAGCTGCCTAATATATAAAAATAGTCTCTCTATCAACTTTCAATTAATAACAATTTACTCCCTCGACTTAAATTTATTATCTTACTACCTTTAATATTTTATAACAATTTAATTTCTTTTAACTTTACCAAAAATCACTTTAGCCTTTCCATTATAAATATGTAACAATTTAGTTGTTGAGGTAGAATTTAAGGACTAGATAATTTTATAAAATACAACGTTTACACCGTAAAATAGTAAAAATTAACATTAAATTTAGATGAATTTTATTTATGTTGAGACTAAATTATTATGGATTTGAAAATATAGGAACTAAATTATTATTTGAAAGTATAGGGATTGAGTAATTATAAATAAAGTTTGAAAACTAAATTATTATTTCTATCGAAGTTTGGAGACTACAAGTGTTCTTTAACCGATATTTTGTTTGTGCTCGAAACTAATTATGTGGTTATTATTACTAACATGTTCTTGTGTTAATCAAGTTCGATTAAATCAAGCTTTTAGTCAATCGATGGTTTTAGATGATATCAAAGTATATAAAGCTCAAATAGAGATTCAATTTAATCAAGAAATTGGGATCCAATCAATAATAGTTAGCCCAAAAAAAGGTATCATCTTGTGAGGACATATTGATGATCACATATTAAAAAAGATTAAGATACTTCACACTCGTTATAATTATATGATGCTACTCATCTTATTGCTAATTAGTTTTGAGATGAAATTTCATATTATTTAATATTTGAGCGAGTAATTTAAAGATTTTGTGTTTAAACTCTTGCCATGTTTTCTCACACCACTTTTAAGTTAGGGACTAAATAAATCTACCTTTAATATTTGAAATAAATCTACCTTTAATATTTGAAATAAGCGGTGATAATGAGATTTGAATCTATTTTCTCGATATCTATTTAATTGTATGATCTGATTTTGTTTTATATCAATCTCACATCTAATAGTTGTTGTTTTATTTTTTTGAAAAATTGACATATAAAAGTATATTTTTTATAAAAAAAAATATGTAATAAATGAAAACACTACGTAAATGTTTGGTAACGTTCCTATTCTTTGTTTTTTGTTCCTTGTTTCATGTTTCTTCTTTTTTTAGAAGAAACAGTAATGCGTTTGATAACTGTTTCTATTTATTGTTTTTGAAAAAAAGAAACAGAAACAAAAATGTGTTTGATAACTGTTTCTTGTTTACTGATTTTCTTCTAGATTTATTTTTTATTTTTCACATCTACTTCAATTAAACATTAAACAAAAATATAGGTTTGTCCATCAAACATAAAAAATAAAATTATCAAAAGTTTATTCATTTAATACGAAGAAGTATCAATGCACGAATAAAAATAATAACATAAACATAAAATTATATTTATCTTTCAAATGTTGCCAAATTTGATTGGCAATATCATCCTTACTCAGGCCATTTGTCTTAGATGATGTCGATTCACTTCTTAATCCATCAATTTCAACAACCTCATCATTATTTCGTGACATCTAAAATTTAAGTTTTAAAGTAAGTTATTATATCTTCGATATTCAGAATTGAAAGAAACAAAACAAAATTTAACCTTTAACTCTACTACCTATGATGTTTTAGAGAAAAACCCACGACGAAAATTCATATTTTCACAAAGAGGAAGACGAAAACTATGGATCCGACGAAGAGGAAGAGTTCGAGTTGTCGAGGAAGACGATGAGAGGTGAAGAGGAAGACAGTGGACAGAGAAAAACAATGAGTGAAAGAGGAAGGGGATGATTATTTGGGGAAGACGATGAAGTTAAGAGGAAAATGAAACCAATAAAAATAATTAAGAAAAGGAAAATGAAACAAATAAAATAATTGAGAAAAATGAAAAGGAAACCAATAAAAATAATTGAAAAAAGGAAGATAAACCAATAAAAATAATTGAGAAAAAGGAAAAGGAAATCAATAAAAATAATTGAAAAAAAAGGAAAATGAAACCAATAAAAATAATTGAAAAAAAGGAAAATAAAAAAAATAAAAATAATTGAGAAAAAGGAAAATGAAACCAATAAAAATAATTGAGAAAAAGAAAAAACTAATAAAAATAATTGAAAAAATGAAAGAAAACAAATAAAAATAATTGAGAAAAAGGAAAACAAAACAAATAGAAATAAATTGAGGAAAAAAACCAATAGAAACAATCGAGAAACGGAACAGAAGAAACTACTTTTTTTTGTTCTCAATAATTCCTTATAAAATTAGAAAGTTTCTACCTTTTTTAATAACGAGAAACAAAGAACGTTATCAAATACCTCTGTTTTTTAAAAAATGAAAACAAAAACAAAAAACAGGAAACAAGTTAACAAACGGACCCTACATCATCCCTCGAACATTTATTTGGTGATTTTTCTTTCAAGATTGCACAACAAATATAATAATAGCAAAGGAACGCGATAATCATAACCATTTAATTATGACAACGTTGACAATTAATTTGTAATATAAATCTATTATTGAATTGTTTATTTCAAAACGAGTTTAGTATAATTACAAAAATTATCCTCAAGGATGGGAACTTTTGTTTCCCACCCCCACAATTATTTTAACGAAAACAATATATTATTTACAAGGATGGTTCAATTAGTTGAATTATTAGGCTTCAAATAAAATATATTTAAATTCTCACCTTTAAAATAGAATTGCCCGTAACAAAATGATTAAAAATTTACGGTTCCTATAACAAAACAAGAAAGATCTATGATATTATTTTTTTTCATAAATTTCATATATGCTCTTGTTGGTTTTGAATATTACGGGACAAGTTGTGTACTTCTGCATTTCTTCTTTTTCTTTTTTGTGATTTATTCATCTCCTCTTCTATATTTTCTTTCTTCGGCATTTAGATCAGCATAAGATATTATTATTTAAATCTTATATTTCATCTTCATCATCTTCGATGAGATGCTTTGAAGTTATTTTACGATTGTTTCAATATTATTCTTCATCTCTCTCACCTTTCACAGTGAGAGCAACCCCACCTCTTTTAGTAGTTTCTTTCAGTCCTTCCATTCATTGAGGAAGCGATACCAATGGGAGTTTGTCATTTCTTCATAACTCTTCATTCGTCATGCTCCATAAAGCTGTTGACGAGGGAAAAAGTCAACAAAGGAGGAAGGATATGTGAGACCATAAGGTAGTAGCTAGGCTACGCTACAACGAAGAGAATTGAATTTAATAGGATAGTCATAAGCAGAGATCACCCCCAATTTTTCAGTGATTATATCAACTCTCTTTCATAATACTCATAGGTGTCGCGCCTCTCACAAGGCGGAGAAGATAGGAAGCTGCATGGCTCAAAGATAGCTCTTGTAAAAGAGGAAGAAAAAGAAGACAAGAGAACTCGTCTTTCGAAGCTCGGAGCCTCCAGAGTCTTCCTTTCTTTCAAATTCCTCCTTCTACATCTTCCTATATCTTTTTTTTTTCTTATTCCTATGCTTTCCTCTTCTTATATCCTCTTATTATTTTAAAACCAGTAAAACATTTCCTTCAACTTATAGCTTCATTTAATGTAGGGCTTTGAGAATATCAAGATCGTTTAAATAACATATGAAGCTTTTTTACGATCATTTAAATTTCAATATCAATAGTTTGTTTTTGGTAAGAATTCTATATTTCATTATCAAGATCATTTTCGTTTTTGTTTTCATTTTCGGTAAGAATTTTAAATTGTTTAGAAGATTAGTAAAAAATGTTAACCAAGAACTATGTAACGTTGCATCTTTAAATGATTTTGTGTACCAAAATCTAAACTATCGTGTATATTGTATTGTAGGATCATTATATTTGAAGTTTTTCACGATTATTTACATTGGACTACATGCTTTCTTACCATAACCAACACGATCCCTTACCATAATCAACACGATCGTTTACCATTATCAACACGATCGTTTAAACTATATTAATTCATTGCACAATCTCGTCTATCCTTCATTGTGATTATGGTTATCATTTTTTATTTTTTCTTATTTTGTTAAGTGATAGATGTATATCTCTATCTACCTCTTGTTATTTATTTGTTATAATAAATGGTGGGATGAGATATACAGAGATAGATATATATCTCTCTCTATAGGAAAGACAGAAATAGGAGATATGCGTATATTTTTGTTTATTTACGAAAAAGACAAAGCACAATGAAAAAGAGGATCGTTTATTCATACATAGACGATCTCATATACAGATCCGATGATCGTTTAGATTATATTATATGATCGTTTATGTCTGAAGATCTCTCGTAATCGTTTAGAGTTTATTATTTGATCCTTTAAATTTGAAGTCTTTTTCTTTATTGTTTAAAATGAACTACATGATTGTGTATCGTCATGATCTAAACCATCGTTTAGAATAAGATTATTTGCACGTGTGTGGTTGATTAATCATGTGTTAACTGCGTATTATTGGTATTTCACATACTGAGTTTATTGGATTCTTATTTTTCTCAAAATTATTGTATAAAGTGTAAATATATTATTGTTTTATATATATATATATATATATATATATATATATATATATATTTAAAAAAAAACCAATTATTTTTAAATTGAGTTTATAACACGGCCTAGAGTTGTTTCCTTCTATATTCCTCTTTGGGAAATTGCTAGATACATATTTTATTATGGAATCAATAGATGAGGTCGACCATTCAAAATGAATATAATATATCAAGGGAGAGTTATTAAGATCAATATTTTAACAAAAGCAATTATTCTTTTGATTAATGAAAACAGTGGGACCCACACAATATTTTTAAGTCACGAGTGAGATTCACGTGCTAATGCACGTGTTCTTTTTATTGTTTAATTTTTCTTAGAAGAATGGAGAATGCGTAGAAGTCAATCAATTAGATATTAATGTTGTCCCAAAAGTTAATTGTGTCTCAAACATACCTTAATTATAAATTATCGTAAAAATTGAATAGAAAATGAGCAACAACAAAACGATTATTAAATAGGACTATGAAAATAAAAACAAACTATGTAAATATATGTTTGAATTAAATAAATAAATCATTTTTATTTTTATTTAAGCTCTTTTGGTTAATTAAAATGGTTTAAAATACTTTTTGAATTTTGAACCACCCCAACCATTTCAATTACTTTATCTAAATAACTTATTTTTAAAATTAAACATTTTATAGGTTAAACAAAACACACATTAAGTAAAATCTAAATAATTAGTGTGACCATCGTTAACAAATCTATCGTAGAAATGATGCAAACGTCAAATTTTAGTCTCGATCATGTGTTCATTGTTACTTTTTAATAATTTTATTTTTATCTATTAGTATTATAATTTGACAACATATACATATATCATATTCATAAAATTTATTATTGTTCTTGAGTTGATTTTAATAAAAACAAAATTTAATTTAAGATTTATCAAAGGTAAATTGTCAAAATAGAACATTTGACAAAATATAAGTAATTAATTTTATTTCCAATGGTTTTGTTATCTATGAAATATAAATAGTTTGTCAATTTTTAATTTTTTGAAAAACCATTTATAAAGGTTCAAAATGTAAAATGGAACAAAAAATATATTTACAAAATAAATAGTAAAAAAAGTTAATTTTCATAAATATAACAAACTACTAAAATATTTATCGGTAAAGTCCATAAAGTTCCATTTTTTAAATATTCTAGGTTTGTCCGTCTTTCTTCTCCTCTTTGCTTGGATTTTTTTCTATTGTTTTTTTTTCTTTTTTTGTGTTGCGATTTCTTTCCTTCGTTTTCCTTCGTTTTTCTTCTTTTCCTCTTTTTTTATGTTGCTTAGATTTAGGTAACCAAATCTGATTTATTTCTATCATATTTTTTTCTTTTTTCACTCCGATTTCTTTCATCTAAAAGATCATGTATAAAAAATCTTGAAAAAATCATTTAGATTGACTTCAATCTAAACGACCGTGTAGCAAAAGAATGAAAAAAAATCGTTTAGCCAAATCTAAACAACCGTGTACTAGATAATCTTTAAAAAATAAACAATCGTATAAACAAATCTAAATGATCGTGTATCAAATAATCTTGAAAAAAATAAACGATCGTATACCAAATTCGTTTATGCAAATCTAAATGATGGTGTACTCAAATCTAAACGACTAAATCTAAACGATCATGTAACCAAATTTAAGTCTAACCAAATTAAAATAATCGTGTACCAAACAATATCAAATTTAAACGATTGTTACTAAATATATTACACACGTAGTAAACGGCATAATTGACGAAATATTTTTTATGCTTCTCATCGTAGACCTGTAGATCTTTTAAATTTACGAAATTATTTTATAAAGGGTAAATATTTGTTCGCTTTATAATATTTTTGAAAAAGTGCCTAGAAAAAAAAAGGGTATATAAAAGAAAAGAAAAAGGGGACAAGGAAAGAAAGGTGGGAGACCTTGACTATCTTTCGTGGAAAAGGATATTTGAACAAAAAAAAAAAAAAGGATGGTGCGTGTAAAGCAGATGGCGACTTCCCTATACGCGGCACGCCCTACTAACTTTTCATTACCCAACGCCCCCTCTATTTTTATTTCAATTCAAATTTCACAATAATTTGTCATACCTATTCTTTCTTTCTTTCTTTTTTTTAATCCTTCCTTTTTTATAACAAATTTTTCTTAACTTTATGTATTATGTTTGATAATATTCATCAAAATTGTTGGTTGTTTTGTTCATTAGTGAAGTTTATGTTTTGGTGAACTCCTCAAAGACACAAACTCTTTTATTGTTTTTTTGGTTGTATTTTCTATTTCTTTTTTTTTTTTATCAAATTAACTAATAAAATGTGGTTGTCTTGTAAGGGTTATATGGTTGGTGATCTAGATTTTATTTATGCTTCCAAGTTATTTATTCAGTTAAGTATTGTTTCACAAAGCTGCTCTTTGGATTTCAAGATTCAAATATTATAAATTTTAAAAATAATATTATGGTATTTTTAGTTTATTTAGATTCAAAATTTTAAAATTATAATATCCTAGAACTATACTAAATAATGATTATAAAATATATAAGATTTCATCTTATAAGTTTAATATTTTTATTAAAAAAAAATCAAAGTATAGATCATGTAATGCATTATAAATTATATATTATTACAGAAACAGTATATATATATATATATAACTTAATTATAAGCCCTAGTTTGATAATAATTTCGTTTTTGTTTGTGATTTTTAAAAATTAAATCTACAAACATATCTTTTATCTCTAAATTTCTAGTTTGATATCTATTTTTTTATGACAATATGACTCATATCACTACATTAAATTGCAAAACTAGCAAATTTGAAAGTGGATAGTTCTCTAATTGTTGTATGATATATTTAATTGCTTGTCATATTTGCAATACGCAAAAAAAAATTATGGATTTGTTGTTTTTTTTTGGGTCATTTAGTACAATTTAAAAAACAAAAAAAAAAAAAAAAGTTTTGAATATAAAAGGGGAAGGGGAGAATTTTTCACTTTCTTCTTTGCCCCAACTCTTCTTTGTTAATGCCCATTTTACCCCTATTCATACTCTTACATAGCCTTTAATTTTACGTTCTTTCATTGCTTCACTCACATCTCATGCAAAATTCTAACTACTTTTAATTTCACGTTATTTAATTTTGAAACCTTAGCAGAAAAACACACTCACACCTCATGCAAAATCCAAATCAAATCATTTCCAACCTAACACACTTTTGACAAATAAGGGACTATATCTCTCCTAGTAATTTGGTAATCACCAATTTTTTTTATTTGTTTTCTTAACGGATTTTGATACTTTTCATGCGAGACCACATGTGTTTACGAGGGTTTCTTCTCAAATTTAGTCTTTTTCTAATGTCTTTAATTATGAACGGTAGCCAATTCTAGATGTTGAGATTGAGATTGTTTTCTATATTTGTCCTTTCTTCTCACTAACACTTCGATGGTAAAAACGTGAGGATTGAAAAGTTTAAGGAACAAACCATAAGAAATGATAATGCAGCATAATCACCGTCTAATAACATGAGGTAGTAATAGAGATATGAAGAAAAGAGTTAAAAAGTATGTAGGAAAAAATTATTAAATTAATTTAATGTTATGTTTTTTTTTTAATTATTATTATTGAAAGCTTATGGTATATATATTTATTATTATATTCATATAAATTTCGTTTAATTTGTTGTTGATAGAATAAATTTATGGGTATAGGGATTCCGTGAGACAAGGGTATAGTAATGGACTGTTTTCTTAAATAATAGAACAAATTAGGAAGATAGAAATATGGACAAATATAATTAAGGTAAAATTGAGATATGGAGAGAAGTTAGAAAACATTTAGTGAGATTATTATATGTATATTAATTCAATTTAATTTGTTGTTGACAGAAGAATAAATTTTGACACCATAGACTCTTTTTTTCTTTCTTTAATTAATAAAATAAAATAATTTTACCACTATTCTCTAATGCAATTAACGAATATTTCTCCTATTTTATTATTTTTTTTCTTTTTACAATTTGTGAATTAGAGGTTAGATGATAAATATTTTTTTTAAATAATAATAATAAATAGCCAGCAATTTTTTACATTAATTTTTTTTATAAAAGTTTGGCTTTTATTTGGTTTTTTCCCCTCCAATTTACTACTTTTTGAAAAACTAAAAAGAAAATTACTCAGTTAAATAAGAGCTGAGTTGTGTTATTATGTCATATTAATATCAAATTTTATTTCTATTAATATTATATATCATAGTCACATGTCAACTCATTAGTCATCTAACATTCATGTCATGTGTTTATTAAATACTCAATTTTAGTGGTCATGTAATTCACACTTGCTAAATTGCATGAAAATAATGGCATTATTTGATGGAGTTATAAGACAAAGCGGAGAAATTTGAGATTTTTATTTTTCCAATTTTCAAATTTTCTTATTTATTTATATATTATTTTAATATTATATTTTTTCAATTTTCGTATTTTGGTTGTCCCTTATTTTTACCCTCAATTTTAAAATTTTTATTTGCATCGTATTTTAATTTTATTATTAATATATTTTTATATACATTTCTAGTTATAGTTTTATATTTCTACAAGGATTCATTAAAAAAAAAAATTAATTTCTTAGCTTTAAAATTTGTCTAAAAAATATATCTGTTCATTGCAAATTAACATGAAATGACAAGAAATATGTATGATTTTACATTATTTTAAACGGCTCTATTTTGTTTCAAATATTTAATAATTAAATTAAATGAAAGGTGAATCAAAATTTTGTTCATCAAATTAATATATAAATTTATGTACAAAAAAAATCAAATTAAACCTGGTGCATCACACAAATCTCCCTAACTAGTCATAAGAAAATGAAAGGAAATATATTTCATATCTCAAAATCAAAAAGGATATATATGAATGAATGGATACCTAAATTATAGTTTAGGCGTGTTTGTGACAACCCACCAATACTAAGAACACAAATTAAAATTAATCAAAGGAAAATAAATTCCATAGACTCATATGCAAATATTTTTCTTATATAAAGTATTAAAGATAGAATAATCTCTCTCTCTCTCTTTAATATTGTTTTTCCTAACATTATATTATTTAAATGTAATGGAATAGTTACAAAATACATGTTTTTTCTTTTTAATATTATTAAACATTGACTTCATATGAATTAAGTAATTCATCATTTTGTTTTAATAGTAACCAATCTAATTGTACACAATAATCACAACAATTATTATTATTTTACACTTATATTAGAATTGAGTGTTTAAATTATAAAATATCGATAACACATTTACGTAAGTCGGGTTTTATAATTATTATAAGTATTTTAATTAAGGATGAATTTTGATGGGTAACAAAAAGAAAGGGAAAACGAAAATATTCACAAAGAAAAAAGGTAACAAAAAATTTAAATGTGCTATTATTGGAAATTTGATAAATTTCGATGTGTTTTTCTTTTAAAAAATATAAAAAAGAGGCAAAATATTTACGCTCTATGGAACAATTCTAAAAACGAAATAGACTCAACCATGTCGTCAACAATGCGCGCGTAATATATTTGCGATCGTTTAGATTTGGTTATTGTTTGATATGCGATCGTTTAGATATGACTACAATTTATACGCGATTGTTTAGATGTGGCTACAATTTATACGCGATCGTTTAGATATAACTATAATTTATCTTTTCAATTCCATCATTTAATTTTGTTACACGATCGTTTAGATATGACTACAATTTATACGCGATTGTTTAGATATGACTACAATTTATATGCAATCGTTTAGCTATAGCTATAATTTATCTTTTCAATTCCATTATTTAATTTTGTTACCCGATTGTTTAATTTTGTTACGTTTAAATTTGGTTACATGATAGTTTAGATTTGGTTACACGAACGTTTAGATTTGATCACCCAAATATAAATGATTTTTTTTTCATAATTTGGTATACGATTTTTTTAATTCTCTTGCTACACGATCGTTTAGATTTCTTTACCCGATCGTTTACTCTTTTTTACGCAATCGTTTACTTTTTTTTTACACAATCGTTTACATTTGGCTACTCAATCAAAATGATTTTAAAGATTTTTTTATAGACAATCTTTTATTTTTTTTACACGATTGTTTACATTTGACTACTCCAATTTAAATGATTTTTTTAATACAAGTTTTTTTTTCTTTTTACACGATAGTTTACATTTAGCTACTCCAACCTAAATGATTTTTTTTCAAGATTTTTTATACACGATCTTTTAGATTTTGCTATTTTTTGTACACCACGTAAAAAAAGAAAAGAAAAAAGACGATGGAAAGAAATCGCAATAAAAAAAAAGAAAAGAAGGAAAATGATTGAAAGATTAAACGACATAAATAAAGAATTGAAAAATAAAAAAGATGATGGAAAGAAATTACAAAAAAAAAACAGAAAGAAGAAAGATGAAATTGAAAGAGGAAGAGAATAAGAGAAATAACAAGAGGAAGACGAATCGCGAGGAAGAAAAGAAGGATGGAAGGACAAACCTGAAATATTTAAAAAATGACTAACTTTTTTAGTTTTGTTATACGGGCCATAGATAGTTTGGTGTTTCCTTACATTTACAACAAATTTTCTTCAATTTTTTGCTATATTTGAAAATATCTTTATTTCTTCACTATTTCTTTTAACACTCAATTTTGTTTATGACCGATTTAGCATAGGTTTAAATATATAAAAGTTTAGATTTAATAAGATAAAAGGCAATGCATGTAGAAGTGTCAAACAAATGTTTAAAGCGAAAGATTGTTGAAACTTTGGATGACATCATCAGCTGATGTGGATGTTGTGACATATGTGCCATACCAAAACTAATGCAAAATTTCTTGGTAAATCACTTTTGTTTTGTCTTGGGGAAAATTTTGGCCATCAATTTCTTTTTCCTTTTTTATTGATGACCAAAATATGTGTCAACGGAATTTTCTTTTCAAAAAATAGGAATGGATAATAGAGTTGGTTAAAATGGTAATGAAAATAGACTTAGAAAAAAAAAACCTACACCGATCAATTTTTTTTTAATACAACAAGTATCAATGAATAAAGAATCGAACTTTGAGATGAAAAATCAATATTACGCTAAACACACGTTGGGTAAAGAAAAAATTATACCAATTTCAAATATTATAAAATAACTAATTTTATACCACGATTGAACTTTGTATTATAAAAATTATATATTTGTCGTAAATTGGTCGAAAAAAATCCAAGGTAGGTAAAAATCAAACAAAGAATCACTACAAGAAATCGGGATTTTTCCGACGCCGAAAAACGTCGGGGGAAGTGAAAATATGTCGGGAAAGGATCTTCCGACGCAGTCCTCGACGTCGGGACAAACGTCGGGGGAAGTGAGTCGGGATAGGCTTTCCCGACGTTGTGTTGGTCACGCATCGGGAAAGCCTCGTCTGCTTTCCCGATGCCATGTACTGCGTCGGGAAAGCCTCCCCCGACAGGCTTTACCGTGCAGCTTTGTTAAGGAACCAGTTTGCCGACACTATACTGAAAGCTCGAGAAAAGCACTTGAAAATGTTTGTTAAACTTGAGATTTTTCTTGTTTATCCAATGTTAGGCCAACCCTATGATGCACAGACGCACACATATTCATTCAATGAAAGTTGTTTCAATTAAAAAAAATATTCATTTAAGATATATTTGTTTTGAAAGTCATTGACTGACTTAGCTACAGGGTGACAAACGGGATCCTGAAAAAGTGAGAATGGAGAGAGAAAAACTTGAAAGATAGAAAAGAGAAGGTTGGCGGCGAGCTACAGACGGAGGAAGGCTGAAGCTGAAGTTGCAGTCGCGGCGACGGACGGCGGCGATGGACGACAACGAAGATGGAAGGGACGACGGTGAGCTACGGACAGCGACAGTTTCTCTCTTCTCCAAACTCTTTCCCTTTCATTTTCAGTTCTGTGTAAAACAGAAATGAAATAAATAAGCAGGGGATCTCTCGACGCCCTAAGTAGTGCATCGGGAAAACCTAGAACTTTTCCCGACACACTACTTACGGCGTCGGGAAAACCTAGGTCTTTCCTGACGCACTACTTGCCTTTCCCGACGCACACTTACGACGTTGGGAAAACCTATGCCTTAGGAATACCCCTTATTTCCCACGTGAGGCTTGTCCCGACGCATTACTTACAGCGTCGAGAATACCCCTTATTTTCCGACGTCTTGTGGCCGACGCATGAATTGTGCGTCGGGAAAACCTCTGATTCCCGACGTCTTACTTTATGCGTCGAGAATAGCTTTTTCTCCCGACGTCTTACTTTATGCGTCGGGAGAACCTCTTATTCCCGACGTCTTTTATGCCGACGTCTTTTTTGACGTTGGGAAAAGTCCGATTTCTTGTGGTGAATTGAATTGCAATTGCCAAAAGGAAAATTGACAAATATATATAAGAATTAAAATCAAAATATTAGTATATGTAGTATAATATAATAATGCAAAAAACAGTTGCACACCCAATAAGATTTAAAAATTTGTTCCATTAACCTAAAAGTGTTTCCTATTATGTTTATGCAACAGACTAAGACCGAAATGAGTCTAGAATAGAGGATTGACTAGGAATTTTGCCCAAAGACAATAGTCTAACAAGAAAAAAAACAAAACTCATTGACCAAAACGGACCTACCAAAATGAGTTTAATTACCCATGCTTTTATTTGGAAATTTCTTTTTCTTTTGGTAACCCTTGTTTAAAGTGTTTCTTTCTTTAATTGCATGTTTGGTTCTCAAATATTTAAGAATAACGTGTAATAGACTTTGAAAAATCCTCTCGACTTATTAAAAAATTCACTATTTAAATTCTCAAGTTTTTGTTAAAGAGATCTTTAAGACATCCAACTAAAATCAATTTCAATAATAGACTTAATTTAGGGTCTTAATTAATCTTTAATGAATATTAAAATCCCACAATAAAGATAAAAACACTCACAGAAGCTGACTAAACCAAAATCAATGAGCGACGACAGCAGATGGCAGTGGTAGACTAATATGACAACGCAAATGGCTACAATCGGACAAGGTTGCATAATGAAGCATGGCGGCTAGAGTTTCTTAGGAAAAAAGATGAACATTTTCTTTTTTCTTTTCATTAAATGTACAAAACCTTAAACATTTATAACAATTAATAATAATAATAATTTTTTATTATTATCATTTTCTCTTACCAAAATATATAACAAACATATATAATTATTTAAACTCTTTCTTTCCTCTTCTAAATAAATCCATTGTCTTTTCTTATCCAATCAAATCAACCATCTCTTTCCTCGTTAATTATCTAATTTTTCTAATAATTATAATTATATTTCATGATATAATTAACTTTACTTTTTATATAAAACCAAATAATTAATATCATGTTCTACCAAAAATTTAATTTTTTAATTAAATATACATATTCATATATATACTCAATTAATTCCAATACGACTAAAACCAAATTTACCTTTCAAGATCCCAAATTAGTTTAAATTTTCAATTTTTTTAATTAACCAACTCTTCTCTAATAAAACACATATCTTAAAATGTCATTGATTCTAACCAGAATTATTTTAATTCAATAATTCAATTTTAGTTCTAATCTTCAAGATAACATCCAACTAATTTAACATAATTAATAAAGCTTCTTAAATATTTTGGATGTTACATTTCTTTTACCAATAATTATATTTCAATATATAATCATCAATTTTCTACTCATTAATTATATAACCAAAACTACATGATTAATGATTAATGACATTCTCCACCAAATTTCAAAATCTTTAATTAAATGTAACATCCAAAATTTTTAAGGTAATATATATATATATATAATTTAATTAATCCAACACATTACCCAAATAAATTCCTTAACTTCCAATTCCAATTAATCTAACACTCATAATAATCTAATCATAAATTATTTAAGATAAATTAAGCAACAAAATTACCTTAAATTTTTTGGGTGATATATTTTTTATATGTGCTTTTGAAACAAATTCATTTTATCAATATACGATTAGTTCAATTCTCATTTCATTTATGTCTTTCATCTTCATTGATTGCATGAGTAGCTAAATATCTAAAGGGGTCTGGCCAGTAGAATGAGAATTGTGATGATGTGCCTAGTTTGTTTAGTTTGTTTAACTTATGTGATGATGTCATACTTAAACACGTCGAAAGGTTGATTCAAGTGAAGGTAGTTAACTACTCAAAAGAGTAAACGAAGACCAAGTCAAACAAAGATAGGAATCAACTTAGAAACAAGAGTACACCGCTATCACATTTCATTACATCATATGCATCTAGAAATAGAGTATTTGTGATATGTCGGTGTTAAGAGAATGTCTACCTTATTTAGTATGTGGATGTATGAATGAATCTAAGTTTGTTAATGGATTTGAGAAAACTTTTTGACCTTGCTTTGCCGCATACAAAGATGTCCATGGGGCGAGGCGGGGCAGGGACAAGGATGCCACTCTCCGTCCCTATCCTTGGCCCCTATCCCATTCCTCATCCCCACAAATTTTCTCGCAGGGAACAGGGTGTGGATTCCCCTAGGAAAATATTTTTTGCTTTTGTTTTTTTAATAAATAAATATAAATATAGAAACATACATACAAATATACAACATATTTCTTTCCTGGCTGGGCGGGAAAATAGGTGGGGCTGAGGATGAGGAATAGGGGTCATGGCCATTCTCGTCCTCGACCCCAAATTGTCAATGGGAAAAAAGTAATCCCTACTCCCTCCTCCATTTCCAGTGTATTTAAGGATTCCCTTTCTCGTTTGGGGTGGGTTCATGTGGGGCCCCCGTGTCCGCTAATAGTTGCATACTTGTAATCAACGCCTTAAAGCCTTAGAGCACTTTCAACTCATCGACTGCATACCACTTGGGCTGAATAGTTTAGAGTAAGTTATAACAAATCTCACATCTTTAAGTATTATTTATTTAACAAAGAGAGTAAGACTTAAATTCAAAATCATCAACAATTTTTTCCCTATGGAACTCTCCAGGACCTACTTTAATTTGCGTCGGGAATAGACTAGAAAAGCTTGTAAAACACAACTATCAACGCATACACTTTATCACATAACATAGTATCTCAACACAACTATTTACATATACAACACAACAATAATAAAAGGATTAAAAGAAATAAAGAAAAAGATAATAAAAGTAACACAACTATTCACGTATACAACAAACACAGTAATAAAATGATTAAAAGAAATAAAGAAAAAGATAATAAAAGTTTCTACTTCCATCATAGTAACAATCTAGAAGTTCATTTTGCAAGAGAACTAAATAGGGTATTGAATTTGGTTGATGTTGCAGGTGTGCTTAACCTCTATGAGCTTGAGAAAGGAAGATATGGGTGCATGAACGAAAATAAAATTATTGTTGAGAGTGGGATTTGAACCCACGCCCTTTCGGACCAGAACCTTAATCTGGCGCCTTAGACCAACTCGGCCATCTCAACTTTGCTAACAATTACATACATATAATATTGAGACTAATGATAATCTACAACTAAGGAATATTAATGAAGAATAAGTCAAATATATAACAAATGACAAATATAGCAATTTTTTTTTGTCAATAGTGTCATTTGTTTTATGTTTATTCCTAAAATACCCTTAAACGCTGAAATGAATTTATGGGCAATTTTTTTATATTCTCCACTTCTTTCAGTTTTGTACCCTTATGAGCTACACGGTAAGTATTCTCTCCCTCTACTATTTTTTTTCCTTCAATTTCCGCCAATTCTACTATGTGGTTTCTTCTACGTGTTTTCGTCAATGTCGGTTATGCTTATGAATTCTTCACCATCACTCTTTTATATGTTATGTTGGTTTTGTTCCATTTTACTCAATTTCTTCACAAATATGATATAAGTTGATTTCATTTATGATTTTATTGTAGTATATTTTAAGTTCAAAATCATTTTACTTTCAAGGTTTATTGGATTACAAATTTATGTTCTAAAACTTGTAGTTTAGTTGGTAATTAAAATCATATTCTATTTAATAAAGTTGTTATTGATAAATTATTAGTAAAATTGGATACTATGATCTTAAATCAAATAAACTAAGGTCTCAAGTCTATCTTGAGTAAACATAAACTTTATATAAAGACATAAATGTGGATTGAGTTCGAGTATATAGCCTAAACGATATAATAGTATATGGATAAGGTTGAACGTCTTATTTTGTAGACACTATAGATGCGACTCACTTTGTGGTTAGTACAAATGATATGATCCTGAATCGTTAATGTGAAGACATGAAAGTTAGAGACATAATTTGTAAAGAGTTTACATAAGGCTAAAACTATAAAATAGTCATTTTATGTTATAATATCGTTGACTGTGTAAAATTGATTATTTCGATTATTGATTACCTAGGTAACTTAAACTTAATCTTAATCTTAAGCTAGCTATGAACTTCTGTTCATATGGGATTTTCATTAGATCTGCATAGGTGATGGCAACTCAACAACGTTGGCCCAATAAACCTCTCATTTTAGAGATAAAAACGGGCTAGGTAGATAGCTAGGAACATAGGGTGTAAGGTGAAATTTCAATTAATCTCATCATAAGGTTAGTAGATAAGTTGTTCTCTTAAGGATTGAATCCAAGTCTTGAACATGGGACTTCGCCCTCTTATTGGCCCGAGAGGGATTTAGTTTATTGGTTGGATCTTAAACCAATTACTCAATAGTGAATTAGTAGGACTTAAGAAGTAAGATGAATCTTAAGGGTAAAACGATACTTATACCCAATTGAGGTTACAAACAACTTATGAATGATTAGCTTACCAATCATGGTTATATCAGATAGACACAAATATATATATATATATATATAGTGAGGGGAGTGCAATTACAAGACTTTAGGAGAATGACTCATTAGTTAACAAATGTTGATTAACTCGGTCTAAAGAGTTTAGCCAGTTAATTTCTGATAATTAGAGTCCATAATCTATAAGATCTATTAGGTTTCTTTGCTAGCTCATATGGAATAGACTAAGAATAATATGTTGATTTAGTTTAAATAGATCCAATTAGGAAAAGAGAGAAAAATTGACAAGTATATATATGATATAACAATTGGTTTATAGATAAAACTTTTATATTTAAATCACACTTGATTTAAATATCAAGAATATGAAATGAATTCATATTCGAAAGCTTATAATTGATAGAAATGGTCAAAGTTGTAAAAAGTCAAAGTCAAAATTTGACCCGCGACAAATTTAAATGTAATTTGAATTTTGAGAAAATAAACGTGGATTCATGCTCATAAGGTTGAGATTAGTCGATGAGAGCAAAATGGTAAAAAGTTAAAAAAATTGATTTTTGGTTTGTGACTTTGATTAAAAAATGAAAATACTAAAATACCCTTGATTTAAGTTAGTAGGAAAAGTTGGGTAATCCCACTAATGGGATACATGGAAAGTCATAGTGATGACACCTAGTTCACTAATTTTTCACAAAAATCTTCAGCGTCCCTCGCTCACCAAAAGTTGGTTCTTCCTTCGATTTCTATTACTTTTTCTCCTTTCAATCTTATACTCACCGGGTCCCACAATCGACCCGTTCTGAGTCTAGAGGATAGCGGGTCAAAATTAGTGGTTGTCCTGGATTTGTGTTCATGAGGAGATTACAAGAATTGGAAAGCTTCAAAGGTATGTTTCCATTTACCATAATTTCATTTTACTAGATTGTGATAGCATGTTAATTTCTAAATGGCTTAGATACAATTAAAGTAATTTAGATCCTAATTTTGCTGCGTATGTTTATGTATTCCATCATGTGATATCAGAGCATGCTTAATTTTATTTAATTGCATATGGTGAGTGTCAATTTATTAGATAAATTATGGACTCAACCAAATAGATACATTATGGTTTTGGCAAACAAAATTAAGCATGTGGTTTGTAATAATTATTGTAATTGATTGAATTTGGTGGCTGTTTAATTTTTTTCCAAGGGCTCGCAAATTATCTAAAGTCATCCATTTGAATCTAGGCTGTACTACACTAAATATATATTATTGTAATAAATTAGTTTTTTATAAGAACCAAAATTAGTCCATTTTATTTATTTTTAATTAAATTATGCATTTGATGTATGTTTTAATTAAATTTAAATTTTATGTACAGAAAGTTTGCCATATATATTTAAAATCACACCATGGAGGGTGTGTAAAATACATCTTTCAAAATCATAACCCTTCTATTCAACCTCACTAATTCTTAAAATTTGGATGATATGAGAATCACCGAGCATTCTAGTTTCAGGCTCCTCAAAAGGAGAAATTTTGAACCAATTTTTGTCATAGAAGACATGTCTAATGGCTCCGACATCAACCCACCATCCTTCAAAACTTGGAATCGTAGATATATCGTCTATCATAACCACAAATGGATCCTCGATAATATTGGCTTGTGGCACAAATCTTTGTTTAGGAAGTCTGCAAATTCGATTAATATACCCACTTTTGTCACAAGCAAAACAAATTGTTTGAAGTGTTGAGAGCATTTGCTTCGTTCTTATTCACTTGGTTTGGATTTCTCTTATTAGAATTGTGAGATTTATTATATTCTTTTTCATAAGATTCTACTTTGGCTTTAAATGACTATTTTTAGGAATATGACTATTAGATAAATTATCACTAGAAGAAATTTGGTTTACTTTCGTGAGACTTTTATTGTCAGCTTGGATCAAAGCATCTTGTCCTCTTTCCTACTCTTCCTCCACACGAATGATAGTAATTAATACATCTAGAGAAATTTCCTTTTGCTTATGACATATTTTTTGAAATTTTTTCCATGACAGTGGAAGTTTATCAATTATGTCTGCAACAATAAGATTGTCTCCAATCTTAATTCCTTAATTTCTTTAGATGTTACTTCAACCACTATCATTTGAATGTCTTGAGCTTGCTCTATCACGATTTTTTCATCCACCATTTGAAAGCAAAAGAAGCGATGTGCAACATACTTTTTCGTTGCAACTCCTTTAGTATCATATTTATTTCGCAAGGCTTTCCATATTTTCTTGTAGATGTGAAAATAGTATCATAATGATCATAAAACAATCAGCGAGATAATTTAAAAGATAATACCGACATTTGTACTCATCTTTTTCATATTTATCAATTTTTCCTTGGTGTTCCATGAACTATTCAACATTCATACTTTTAGTATCAATCCTTCTTGGGCTATTTCCTGAGAGGACATACATCACTTTGAGAAGGTTAACATTTTCCCTTTCCATTTTTTAAGTTGGGCTCCCTTAAATTTAAAGAGCTTGTTGAGATCTACGAAATTTTCATTTGGCTTCTCAACAGTAGACCCCATGCATCTTTGAATCTCCTTAAAAATGATAGAAAATTACAAATAACAAAGGAAAATGAAGAAAACAAGTACCAATCAATTAGGTTGAGATACATATAGTTTGCTCTCTTCAAGGAAATTCAAGCCCTCCCCATGATACAACAACCCAATTAAAACATTGTATAACTCAAACCACTCTCCATTGAATGGTTGATCTCAAAGCTACAAAACTAAGAACATTCTTCTTTCAGTCAATTACTCTTAAAAGAGTTAAAAGAAAGAAAAATATATGTTGAATCTTTGTAAAAAATATATGTTTAATCTTTGTTGGTGTGTATGAAAGAGTGGATGGAATTTTACATCAAATATCTAATATACATAACTATAATAATACTAAACTCATTATGTTCTCTTCCTAGACTTTTTCACTAATTAAAATATTAAAAAAAGTAACAACAGATGAGCAATTATATAATTAAGGCATGATTTGTTAATCGAGAAATTGCAAATCTTAACTAATGTTCCTCCCAATTTTGTTACAGACCAAAGATAGTATGTAAATTCAAATTTCATGCTCTATAATAAGCAAACACATGTGATAAACATAGATTCCAACATTCTCAATGCTTTGAAGAATAATTTCAAACCAAATTGAAAAAAGAAAAAAGACAAATAAAAAACAGAATTTTTGCATTTGGCTTTGCGCCTTGTACGCTCCCAACGCGAAATAAAAGGACTTGCAATCTCTCTTTGTGCTTTCTTGGATCGTTCTCCTTGTAGCTAACTTTTCTCCTCCATTATCTGTGTTTTGTATATTTTCTTTTCTGGAGCCGATCGTCTTACTACTGTACATTTTTGTCTGTTTCCGGGAACTCGATCAGAATCCGGTGAAATCCACTCAATATCCTACTACCCATTTCAGAATTTGGGGAACCAACATTGAATTTGGTCCCAATTTGGAACGGTCGGTCATCAGTTTGTAATGGGGCTTTGACAATTTGTAGAAGTGGGGTTTCCGTATTCAGGAATGGCAATTGCTGGTGTTGTTTTGTTTTGCCAATGATTATGGGGTTAAAAAGTGTGGCCGGTTTCAGGTTGAGTTCCCATGGGAATTTGTTTGAGCGGTGAGGCAAAGGGTGATCGATTGAGGGGTTCGTCTAAAAGGAAGTCAGGTAATGCTTATGAATTATGTTGTTCCTATGAGTTTTCATTTCATGTGATTGTGTTCTGTTTGCGGGTTTATATCTTCATCAAATGAATGTTACTCTGAACTTTGAAGTTTCATACATTCTGGATGTTGTTGGGTTGGTTCTATTGAACAAATGATTTTTCTCTTGTTGCTATTTGTTGTAACTTTCACATTATGACACATTCGCCTACAGAGGAAAAATGTTCAGCCTAAAACCAAGACCAATGCAATAGGACTAAATCAAAGATTTTAAACGTCTCCAGATATTATTGGATGTTTGTAAATATTGACCTCACCGAAACTCTTAGCGAATTATCGTAATGACTTATATGGATTTGATTTATGTCACCGTCTTCATATTGAAAATTTCTCTGCTCCCTTTGGATCTTAATACCCAATGGTGGTCATAATCGTGGCAATCAAAGCATATTTCTCTTGCATGTAATATATCTGCCCAAGAAGTCTAGAAATGAATACACATAGAGGACATTAATTAGACATTACCCAAGTCAAAGACACATTTATGAAAAGATATATACACATATATAGTTAAGTAGATTTGGTATGTATTGAACATCTTTAGTGGTTCTATGTTTGAATTTTTTTCGTTCCTTGTAATTTTGATAGTTGCAATTCATTCTTCAAAAGAAGAGTTGAACTATCTTACGTAGACGTTGATAATCTATTTCTTGTGATGGGTCGGTTCAACTCCATTTTTGACTGAAATTGACATGTTGGATTAAGGATAGTGAAGAATGACTAAAAAGCTAACTTGATAAAATCTACAACCAATTTGAGCCAACTGCTTGCACAGTCGAATGAACCAACTAAAACAGAAGCATTCTAAAATAACAACAAAAAATGATTGAATGGACTAAAATTTACCCAACTGTATCATTTCTTTCTTTTCTTGTTGCTTGTTTGTATGTTTTTTAATTAAACCAAATCCACCGATATTAAATAACCAACTGACTAGGTTCAGTTGGCTTCCTGTCACTCTCACACTCTTGAGAATTGGATTCCATGCAAATTTTTTATCATATGATGTTTAGATCTCTCTCCTGGTGTAAATTCGAACACACACACACACACATTAGGATTACAATCTTACATTTCTCATATGACAATGGAACAGCATCATATAATCCCTCATTACACATGTTGTGTTTTTCTAATTTCATACCATCAATAAGTTCTGATTGAGTGTTTCTCATTAGAAAAAGAAAATAGAAAAAGAAAATATTGATCTCATTTAAAAATTCAAATATGTCTAGTCTACACCTCTACAGTCTAGACTTTATGCAATACATTTTTGAGAAAAAACCGGATGTTTCTCATTAGGTTTCATGTATTTTCCCTTCGTCTTTTTTCTATGCCAATGCATTCCTGAGAGAAAAAGAATAATGAATACCTAATCCTTTAGTTTTTGGCAGTATTATTTTTCTATGCCATTGTGTTTCCCAGTGAGAGAAGAAGGAATGCCTAATCCTCATCCTTTAATTTTCTTCAGTATTTTTTATGATTTATCTATGCCACTGTGTTCCCAAGTGATAGAGAATTGTGAATATCTAATCCTATACTTGAAAGGCCCAGTTCTTGAACCGTTGGTGTCTATTGTTTAATATGTGTCTGATAACAATCGCAATCTATCAAGAGCTGTATCTAACATTAGGTGTCCAGTATAATGATTTGGAGGTAGCTATTTTCTGTGATTTAAATAGATACTCAATTTGAATGCAGTTCCAAGAAACATCAAAACTAGTTTAGGATTTGTTCTACAAAATGGAAATGCAGTGGATACAAGGACAGTCAAATCCCTCATGCCTTTTTGACAAAGTCACACCATTGAAGTTAAAAGAGGAATTTCTCTGAATGTACTCATCGGTGATTGGTACTAAAGCTTCCCAGGTACTTCCAACCAAGTGAAGATTTGGAAGAACTCAAAACATGATTCTCAAAAAATTGTATGCACAAATATTATTAATACAGCCAAGGGAGTCACATGGTATAATGGAATCGGACCTCCCTCACTCAAAAAGGGAGCTAGGGGTAGATTCTCTCAAGCAAAGGAACAGAGACCTCATTTTAAAATGGCTATGGATTTACCCAAGAGGAAAAAATGCTCTGGAGGATTGTGGTCGCAACTATTTATGGGGTTAAGCTCCGTGGATGACCTAACAAACTGGGTGGATGTAGAACTGAGTTGACATAGAAAAAAAACAGGAATGATTTTATTCATTTTAAAATTTAAAATTTAATTTTATCTTTGTTTTTGAAGTTAAAATTAGTAAATGGCCAGTGTATTTGTTTTTGCTTTTTGGGAGGATACCTGGGTAAGGTGGTCCCTTTCTCTATGCAATTACTGAATTTATGCACATTGTTTAAAAAGGTAGCTTTTATAGTTTAATATGTTGTGTTTGAGCTTCAGGCTTTGAATTTAGAGGTTAAGAGATGATTGTTTGACAGAGAGGTGGCTCATCTATGCTGAAAATCTGGACGTGGTTTGGATTGGAACTAGCCAAGAAAAAATCTCGTGGAATTTAGGACCAAATTGCTTGTTAGCGATCATCCATCTTACTAATCCAAAAGCCAAGTTGAGAAGTTTCTCGTGAGTTGCATCTGGACTTTCAAGATTCATCAGAAAGTCGAGTTCTTTATTTGCCCTATTCTTTATAGGAGTCTGAATACTGTTGATTAGTTGGAGGGAAGTTTTCTCACTGGACTTTATCACCCTCAGTCTGCTGTTTCTGTATTGATCTTGACCACTTCTTCCTGACTTCCTCCATTATTCTTTCGCTTAGTGGGCTTAGTAATTTACTTCGTCTGGATTTCATTATCCCTCATTTTACGGGTGAATCTTTGGCTTTTTGGTTCTTGGTGGCATGATGTTAAAAAGAAAAAGCTTAGATCTTGTAGAATCTTGCAGTGCAAGGTCTTCTTTGGTTTATTTGGAAAGAGAGAAATCAAAGAGATTTTTTAAGACGATGGATTTGGTAAACACCCGGGAATTTTCGACACTTTTCGAGATCAAAGAGCTCAAATCCTATAGAGCATATCTGATGATAATAGTTGTTAATGGATTCTTTCTGTGAAGGTGTATAATCTACTACCTCTTGGTGGTTCTCAAACCACAAGAAGTTATTTCGTAACTAGAACCTTGTCATAATGCTTAATGATTGGATTGGTAGTTTGTTGGGAGGGGGGTTTTCTCTAACCGTTACCTCTAGTTTGTTTCTTTCTTTTCTCCAACACATCGTCTATTTCTTATCTAAAAGAAAAGAAGAAAAGTATTAGGACAAAAATGGAGCATAGAGATGCTAACAACTGGACGAGATAATCAGATTGGTCAACTTCTTAAAAATCAGGATACTACCGTGGGGTATGATTTATTCTAGATATATATCAATGCATATTTTCGACATGATACACTAGCATTGTAACCTTGGAGTTGGAGAAGTATCGTGATAGAATTCAAATATAGAGAAACCATGGAGGTTACCTATTTTCTTTCTTTGCTTGAGGGATGCAGTTTCAGGGTGGGGCAGAAGGGACGTTTGTGCTTGGAGTCCTAACCTGAGTCAAGGTCTTATGTTGAGTCCTTCCTCCTCTAGGGAATCTGTTTTCGATGTGGTCTCGAGGATTAAGGTTTCTAAGAAAGCCAAGTCTTTTATTTGACAAGTCTTACTTGGTTAGGATAACACTATGGATAGGATTGTTAAGATGAGGACTATGCTTTGTTGGGCCTTTTTGTTCCTTGCTTTGTTGAAAGTCAGAGGAAGACCTTGATCATCTCTTTTGGGACTATTAAATTGCCAATTCACCCAAAAGTTTAAGCTTGTGATTGAAGACAAATTTAATTATATATCGCTAACACTCCCTCACACTTGTGGGCTTGAAATATTTGAAAAGCCCAACAAGTGGAAATCAATTTACCTCACTTGTGGGCTGAAATATTTTGAAAGGCTCAACAAGTGGAAATTAATTTTTAATTGGGAAGGAAACGACAATGCAGGGGCTTGAACACAAGATCTCCCTAGACCACTTGCTTTGATACCATATGGAAAGCAATTAACTCCAACATGAGGCTTACATGGAAACCTGAGAACTAGGAGAAAAACCACAAGGGACTGCTAGTATGTGCATGCTGTGTGGAGTAGTTTTCTATAGGAGTTTGGCCAAAGACATTCATGCAACGATTGAGGAGTTCCTCCTCCATCCACTCTTCAAAGAGAAAGAGTGTTTTTTGAGAGTAATGATCGAGTGTTTCGTGGTAGGGAGAGGGACCATTGTGAGGTTTGAGCTTTGATTAGATTTCATGTGCCCCTTCGGGCTTCAGTTTTGATTACCTTTTGTAAATACTCCCTACGTTACATTTTAATTAGTTGAAACCCCTTTTTATTGGTGGAATGCTTTGGCAGGCTAGTATGCCCATGTATTCTTTCGTTGTATGTGTATATATATATATTTTGAGATATAAATTATAACTTTACTACAAGATAATCTAAGTTTTTTGAGGTACTTGGACCCTCTCAATCTTGAGATCACACTCAAGCCCTAATTCACTCACCAAAATATTGTTTCTCTTCTCCATTCCCCTCCCTCTCTATTTATAACCAAAAAGTATAACAAACTCCCTAGCTAATTACTAATATACCTTTGATACTCCAATAATACCCTAATACCATTCCTATCATATCTGTGCGTCCTAGAGTTTTATGAAAAGACAAGGAAATAAGAGGCAATTCTCCCTTGCAAAAGAGTTTTGAGCTAACCCTGTGGAAAGTAAACTTTGGAAACTCAATATATTGGTCTGGATCGCCATTATTGTGATGGATTAAATTCAGCTGAAATCCTTAAGAAAGGATGCTTTTACTTGACTATTCCCGAGTTTGTTGCTGTATAATTAAAAGAGAGTCAATCATTTTCCTTTTCGTTGTTTTCATAGAAGGAAAATGTGGGAATCTTTATTTCAAGATTACAAGATTGCTTGGATATTCAATTTTATTGCAAAAAGCAACTTGCTTATTTTTCCCCTCTGGAAAAGAAATAAAAGTATCTTTGGTGAAAAAAAATCCTTGTGAGAAGAAAATTTTGAGATGATTATACTTTAGTGGCTTCTTGGTGCGTTCTTTTAGAAAAATTCAGGAATTATTTATCGTTTGGCATTAATTCTTGTTGGGATGGAAAGTTTTCTTGTGATTATTTTTGGGTTTATGATATCTTTGTATTAGGAAGTTTTTTGTAATGCTCTATGGTGGGTGGTGCATGTTATCGAGAAAGGGTAAGGTAAATGGTGGGATCAAATTGTGAAACCATATATAACTTTTTACGTTATTGATAAACTTTGCTCTCTTCCAAAAAAACAAATTTACCTTACTGATTTTTTTGGCTCATAATGTGTTTTTTCACATATATTATTAGAGATGGGTCATGAATCTTCTTCTGGACCAGAGAGAACCACAAGTGGGCGTTCCATGGTTAATAAGCATATTGATGTTCTCCGCGAAACCCCTGCTTATAGTGATGTTGAAATTTTTGCATATGAGGAGACGAAGTTGGCCACAAAGAATTTTCGACCAGATCTAATTCTAGGAGAGGGTGGTTTTGGAGTTGTATACAAAGGATTTATTGATGAAAACATAAGACCAGGTTTTAAGACGATGCAGGTTGCTATTAAGGAGCTAAATCGTGAAGGTTTCCAAGGTGACAGGGAATGGCTGGTATGGTTCTTTTCTGCTAGCTTATATATTTTCCTAAACTTGAGTTGCATACATTGGTTTTGACAGTGTGGTGCTATGATAATAATTTCTTTCAACAATAGCAAAATACTTCATTAGAAGTTTGAATAATTCACAGAAAAATGTGCAGAGTGTTGCTATTTATTTGCAGAATTATTAAATTAACGTTGTACTCTAAACTTTCATGTTTTTTTTCTTCTTTCTTTTATAACCATTTACAAAAATTTCATTGAAAATATGAAAAGAGAGACTATTGCTTAAAGGTTACGAACTCCAAAAGGACTAGGGAGATAGGCAAAGACTAATGATTTTTTTAGAATAAATTGGCGAAAACTAGTGATAGGAATGTGATTGGTAAATAATTAGAGTATTAAGGGCATACTAACAAGCTTTTAGAGAAGTTTGGTTACAAATATGGTAAGTGAGGAAGGAGGAAGATAGAGAATGCTTTGTGGAATGACCAAGCTTGAGAGTACTCACAAGATTTGGAGGGTCCAAGTACTTCGAAGACTTGGTTTATCTTGTATTTTTTTTCTCTCTTATAATTAGACATATTCAGGTTTTATCAATTTGGTATATGATGTAGTAGGATTAGGGTAAATTGGGGTATCTTGGTCAAATCCTTGATTGATTAGGATTAAAATTAGTTTCCTTGATTGATTAGAATAATAGGGACTAGTTTCCTTAGCTTATTAGATTTACGATGAGGATTAGTATGTTTGATTAATTATGATTAGGATTAGTTTTCTTTTCAATTCTCTATAATAGAAGGATTGCTCTCTTGTATTGACAAATTTTTATTGATAAAAAGAACTTTTATTACTGAAGATTTCACTCCTTTTATCTATTAGCCTACATCAAGATCAGCGCTATTTAATTCTGGCCATGGAGTTTGTTGCTAATTACGAGAAGGGTTGGACTGTCTAATTTCGATTCTGGATTTACTCCTAGATTCATGTGAGAAGATCTTTCTCTATTCCCTTCTAAATACAGGAAAACTCAGTTTCAAAGAGATTAGAGAACATATTCCTAGATTCAAGTAAGAAAAGCTCTATTCCATTCTAAATATAAGAAAACATAGATTCAAAGAAATATGAGAACGTCTTGAGTAGGAGTTGATATCAGAAAAGATAGAGTGGAGAAGGAAAATGTGGCTGAGGCTGATTTCGTGGATAAAATGATTGAATTGTTAGAGGTCGGGGAGAAATACACTGCAAGTAGTGATGAAGTAACCAACCTATTAATCAAAGTGTTCCTTTGTGTGATGTGTGATTGGGAAAATAAGAGTTTCCAACCTTCAAAGGCGAGGAAGGGAAAGACACGAACAGTAAGTCTTGCTTGGTTAAACATCATGTTGTGGAGAATTCAACACTAAAGATGGAAGAGTTGAGAGCAGAATCTCCGACGAGAAATCATCGACGATTGGTGCTGAAGATGGAAATTTGAGGGAGGCACCGACGGGGGAATACAAAAAAGGGATGGAGGGAATGGAAATTTGAGGGAGGCACCGACGAAGTGGGCTATAATAATCAACTCCTTGTTCGGGGTAAGGTTTAGTTTTAGTTGAGGATTAGGATTAGGATTTAAAATAACCCACGTCATTACACTATTCTTCAACCTTAGGGGTATTTGTTTCAAGGGTTGGGAAGTTCGTCGACCAACTTTTGGACACCACCTCTAATGATCGTTTCCGCCCAATCTTCGACCTCCATATCTGGTGACTCCATCGGCGAACTTTCGACAACCAACTCTCGCGACCATCGCCAACCAATCTCCGGTTGCCACCGATCAACCTTGAAATTTTTTAATAAAAAACATTTTAGGGTTTAGGCTAATCTTCGGTGATCGTCGTCAACCATCTTTGACTACCTCCTTCGGTGACTCTACCGATGAACTTCCGAAAACCAACTTCGGAAAATGTCGCCATCCAACCTTCTGTTGTACAAATCAACTTAATCTTTTTTAACAAAAACATTTTTAGGGTTTGGGTTAATCTCTAGTGATCGTCGTCGGCCAATCTCCAACCACCACCTTCAACTCTACAAACAACTCTTGACAACCAACTCTAGCAATTGTCGCATCGATCAATCTTGAAAATTTTTAATAAAAATATTTTTAGTATATATGACAAACAAAAGAAATTTATATATATAAATACTTCAAAAAAATAAAAAAATAAAAAATAAAACATGTTGTGTTGTTATTTTGTGAAGTTTTTATCAAAAGTGCATAGATAATTTTTGAAAAACCTTTTTCCAAGTCATTCCAAATACACTTTTAGTTTAATTAAAATAATATTTTTTAAAATACACTTCTGTTTTTTTTATCCTTGCAAAATTATTTTATCTATTTGTTAAACTTGTTAATAGTCATATATGGAGATTGTATTTAAATTTATTAGATGAACAACCTAATTAACAAGATTTAATTAAATCACATGTAATTTCTATAAAATATGTTATAGTATAAAATTGAAGAAGACGTGCATCCTAACTAGTAATAAACTAGTTTGTATAAATAAGTGGAAAATACAATTCGAACTATGTTTAAAAAAATGGTATTTTGTGTACCTAATATATCTATGCCAAAAAATAATAGTGAAAAATAAAAATAAAAATGATATAACATAGACTATAATAATCTGTACTTCAAACACAGACTATAAATACTTTATACCCCAAACACAGACTAAAAATACCTTGTATCCCAAACACAGACTATAATAACTTAGAATATAATACTCTGCACCCTAAATACCTATTGAAAGCAATAAAAATATGAAACACCGACTTACGTGGAAACCCGAGTACCAGGAGAAAAACCATGATATTTTTGTCCTTATTATTTTTTTAGAATTTACAATAGGTGCGATGAGAGAAAATAAATAGAATACACAAAGATATAAAAAAGGAAAAAAGGTTTAGGGTAAATCTTTCCATAAAAACCCTATGGGCCAAGCCCTAATTCTGAACTCCCCTTAAGTTGGGACGTAAATGTCAATGAGGTCCAACTTGCTAACACAAAAGTTGAAGTTTGGTTTGAGAAGCCCTTTGATGAGAACATCAACAACCTGTTGGTTCAAAGGGATGTACGGAATGCATATGCTCCTACTGTCAAGTCTTTCTTTGATGAAACGCCGATCAATCTCAACATGTTTAGTTCTATCATGTTGAACTAAGTTGTTGGCAATACTAATGTTGAACTAACTTGCTAACACGAAAGTTGTTGGCAATACTAAAAGCTTTATTGGTGTCTTACACTCCTGATAAAGATTAGATAGGACTTTCTGGAGCCAAATTTCCTCATATATTCCTAATCTCATAGCTCGATAGGCCTCAGAGCTGCTCCTAGCCACATCACTTTGCTTCTTACTCTTCCAAGATAATAGATTGCTCCAAACAAAGGTACAATAACTGGAGGTAAACTTTCTGTCAACAACAGATCATTCCCAGTCCGAGTCAATATATGCCTCAACGGTCTTTCTTTCTGTCTTTCTAACATCAACTCTTTGCCAAGTGTCGTTTTCAAGTATCTCATAATTCTATTGACAACTTCCATGTGTTCCTCATAGGGAGCTTGTATAAACTGACAGACAACACTTACAGCAAAGGAAATACCTGGGCGAATATGGAATAAGTAAATCAATTTACCCACAAGGCGTTGATATTGTTATTTATCAACTGGAACTTGATCATCAGAGTTTCCTAGTTTACAATTGAATTCAATAGAAGTGTCAGTAGGACGACATCCTAACATACTTGTCTCGGTTTGCAAATCAAGGGTGTATTTTCTCTGAGACACAGAGATGCCTTCTTCAGATCTGGCCACCTCCATTCCAAGGAAATATTTCAGATTTCCCAAATCTTAGATTTCAAATTCATCACCCATTTGTTGCTTTAGTTGACTGATTTCTGCTTGATCATCTCCAAACAAAACAATGTCATCCACATATACTATTAGAACTGCAATCTACCCTGTCTTGGAAATCTTTGTAAACAAAGTATGATCAGAACGTCCCTAACTGTACCCTTGAGACTTGACAAAAATAGTGAATCTATCAAACCATGCTCTAGGTGACTGTTTTAGCCTAAATAGGGATTTCTGGAGTTTACACACATGCTGATCAAACTGGGCTTCAAATCCAGGCAGGGGCTCATGGAGACTTCCTTCACTAGGTCTCCATTAAGCAAAACATTTTTAACGTCCAGTTGGTATAGAGACCAACCTTTGTTCACAGTAAAGATAGCATAACTCTAACTGTATTCAACTTAGCAACTGGAGAAAAAGTTTTTGAATAATCAACACCATAGGTTTCAGTAAATCCCTTTGCAACTAACCTTGCCTTGTGTCTGTCAAGAGTTTCATCTACTTTGTATTTGAGAGAGAACACCCATTTGCATCCTACAGTTTTGTGTCCCTTGGGTAGAACACAAATCTCCCAAGTTTTATTCTTTTTTCAAGAGCCTTCATCTCTTCCATGACAGCATATTTCCATTCAGGACGCTATAAAGCAGTGTAGATATTTTTCGGTATTATGGTAGAGTCAAAACTTGCTGTAAAAGCTTTGAACTAGGGAGATAGATTATCATAGGAAACATAGTTACAAATGATATGTTTAGTACAGGACCTAGTACCTTTTCTTAGAGTAATGGGAATGTGTTAGGCCACCGATATTGTTTAAATATAATAGGAGAAATAAAAACAATAAAAACAACAATATTGACCCACAAGAGAATCTAGGAGAATTTATAGGAGGAGAGAATAATGGAGGAGATCTTTCTCGTAAGTTAGTTAGTAAAGCAGATTAAAAGGGAAGAGGGAGGAAGGAGAATGGGGAGAAAAATTATCGGAGAAAAGTTGGGGCCGCCGTCTTCTATGCTCGGGAGAAGCAGAGGGTCACGCCAAGTCCTTTTACTATTTTTTTTATCGTTTATTGCTACGGTTTCCTCTTAGTTTTTCTTGTTTGGTTTTGATTTTGTTTAGAGTGTGTCTCTAGGAAGTAGAAGAAGTGATTTTCTTTCAATTCTATATTGTAATTCTTGAGGCAAATCAATAAAATAAGATACAACTACAGTATCTTTACAGAATATCAAGAGAGGGATTATACTCATCAAGTTTCCCTAGATGACGCTATTCAACTTCATTATTGTTGGTTCCTGCTCTGACTTTAGTCTCATCACCACAATTCTTTTCTTCCACATTTTCAAGAATAGCAATATCAGACTTGTCATTCTCACTTATCTTATTATTAGTAGAAGGTTTAGTAGGGTTTTTCATACCTTGATCTCGAGGAGGTTCAGAGTCTTGGATTGGAGCTGGCGGCTAACTAGTAGGGGACCTAACTTCCTTTTTAAGATTTCTCCTATAATACGTTTTCCAGGGAACTTGGTTTGTGGGTAGGACTGTGGGATGAGGATCGAAGTCAAACACGGTACTAGGAGTAGATTCGATAAACTCTAAGGTACAGTTAGACTTTTCACTCATACGCTCCCCCTAAAGATGGCTAATGGGAAAGTAGGGTCGGTCCTCATAGAAAGTAACATCTATAGTGATAAAGTATTTCCTGGAGGGCAGATGAAAACATTTATAACCGCGTTGATCAAGGGGATACCTAACAAACACACATGCCTGAGCCCAAGGGGTAAATTTGGTTTGATTAGGGTCAAAATTATGGACGTAAGCGGTACACCCAAACATACAAAGGGGAATCTCATAAATTAGACGAGTAGAAGGGTAGGACTCCTTAAGACAATCGAAGGGAGTCTGAAGGTGGAGGATACGAGAAGACATTTTATTGATTAAATAAGCTGCTGTAAGCATAGCATCTCCTCACAGGTATGGAGGAAGGGAAGTAGATAGCATAAGAGAACAAGCTACTTCCAGAAGAAGACGGTTTTTTCGCTCAACCATCCCATTTTGCTGACGAGTGTAGGCACACGAGTTTTGGTGAACAATCTTCTTGGAGGCTAGGAACTCATTAAGGTTATGGTTTTGGAATTCCCGACCATTATCACTCTGAAAGAATTGCAATTTTTTTATGGAATTATGTTTCAATAATGTGATAGAAGTTTTGGAAAATGGAGGAAACCTCAGATTTATCGTTGATAAGGTAGACCCAAGTAAGACGGGTATGATCATCAGTAAAAGTTACAAACCATCGTTTTCTAGATGAGGTGGTGACCTTGGATGAACCCCAAACGCCACTATGGGTAAGGGTAAACGGTTGTGTGAGTTTGTATTGTTGCGAGGGAAATGAAACTCGATGTTGTTTTGCACGAATAAACACATCACGAGATAGAGAGGAGACATTAATTTTAGAAAATAGATGGGCAAACATAGATTTCATATAAGTAAAGTTCGGGTGACCCAATCGAAAATGTCACAACATACAGTCATGTTCAGAATTGCTAAAATAGGAAGATAGTAAACTAGTTCTAGAGATACTACTATCGGAGGCATCAAGGATGTAAAGTCCCTGCTATGCCAGGCAGTGCCAAATGTCCTCCCAAGTTCAAGTCCTGAAACTAAACAAATTTAGGGAAGAAAGTAGCTTTACAGTGCTACTCACGGGTGATCTTACTGATAGATAACAAATTGTAAGAAAACTTAGGCACATGCAAAACATTTTGGAGAGAGAGATCGTCAAAGAGAACAATTTGTTCTTTGCCAGCAATTGGGGATAAAGAGCCATCAGCTATCCCAATTTTCCATTATCGACATAGGGGTATAAGAGACAAAATGCTCCGAAGAACCTGTCAAGTGATATGTAGCCCCTAAGTCTAAAATCCAGGGATTTTTCCCGTCAACACTGATAAGGCTAAGGGACTAAGGCATACTTGCCTGAGCAATGGCGTCCAGAGTAGGGGGCTGGTTTGGCTTGCAATTGGGCATGTTAATTGAGAGGTGCTGGCAGTCTCATTAACATAGGCATGTCCTTAACTCTATTTCTCGTTGGAGGAACATTTCTTACCTCTTGGGGAACGACCATGGAGTTTCCAACATTGATCCTCGGTGTGTCTTTGTTTCTTGCAGTGCTCGCATACAGGGATGGGTCAAGGATCGAGCACTAAAGGCAGTTATATAATTCGAAGGAAAATTAGGGAGCAGAATTACTAGTTTCTTGGAATACATCGACAAATTGGTTGGTTTGGAATGCATCGAAGACTCGCTAACTTCAACCCCCGATTTGTTATGGATACCATCAATCCTGTTACCATAGGGAAAGGGTTGTTGTAAAGGGTCGACAGGTATCGGCATGTGAACGAACGGATTTGACAATTTTTGTGGTGGCTGTCCGTAACCGGAGGGCATGGCGGCTTGTGGGGCTGCAGCTGACTGGAAGGGTATGATCGTTGGATAACCGAAGGCACGTGGAAGAGACTGGGCTGGGTGGTGAGATGAACGGATGGCGGCGAATGGGCTCATGCACCTGACAAAGGCGACGCGTGAGGTAGATTCTGATTGTTTGGCTGCGTGGACGACAACAAGGGCGAGCCCATTGTGACCGCCAACGGCTTCTAAAGCTGTTGGAGTAATTTTTTCAGGGTGGCATCCACGGTGACAGCCACGGTGGTGGCTTCTAGTTTGGTTTGGGTTTCTCATGAACTTTTTTCTAGGGTTTCGTTGTTGCTTTCCTCTGAAAACATATTGAAAGCAATAAAAATACGAAACGCCGACTTACATGGAAACTCGAGTACAGGATAAAAACCAAAATATTTTTGTTCTTATTATTTTATGATAATTTACAATAGGTACAATGAGGGAGAATGAATAGAATACACAAAGACAAAAGAAGGAAAAAAAGTCTAGGGTAAATCTTTCCATAAACACCCTATGGGCTAAGACCTAATTTTAACACAGACTATAATAATCCACCAACTATTATAACCCATAGATTATAGGGTAATTATAATGGATAACAATTTTTAAAATAATTATTAAGTATGTAGCAATATTTTTAAAAAATTGCAAATATAGCAAAGTCTATCGGTGATAAGACTTTATCATTGATAGACTCTTATGGTTTATTAGTGATAGACCAACATTTGCTACATGGTCTATCAGTGATATACTCCTATCATTGAGAGATTTTGCTATATTTGCAATTTTTTTAAAATGTTGCTATATATACTTCATTATTTTGAATATAATGGCTATATTTACAACTATCCCTAGATTATAACAACCACAGATTATAATAGCCTACTCTGCGGCCCAAATGGCCCTTTATAATTTAACATATTCGAGTTCTGTCGTAGTGAAAAAGCTAAAGAGAAATACAAAATAACCTTAATTCGTGAGAAATGATAATAACTTATAAACTTAACAAAGAACTAATACATCAAATTGAATCAAGAGGATGTATTTTTCTGGAAAGGAGACAACCTCTTTATTAATGTATTAATAATGAGACAATAGCTTATAGTACAAGAGAATTATACAATGAGCATGTAAACCATGGATTAGGAGGTGCACCTAGGCATCTCAAATAGGTTGACACCCCATAGCACTCGCATCATATCCAAACAAACTAAGAACCAAAATAAAACTCCAAAAGCAAAACAAAACCAAAAGAAGTACAAAGAAATACAAATAAAAGGACTAAAAAGACTAAAAACAGACTAAACATCCATCTAAAGAAGAGGCGACCAATCAGGCTTATATTTCGCACTGAGTCGATCTCGAGATCCTTGGAGAAGGAACACCATGAGGAGGCTAAAATTTTGATGACTCCAATGAGGTCTTATGCTGAGAAGCTTGCTCTGAAAAAATCTCTAGAATCTTCCCAAACAAAATTGTGACAACAATGTAAACAAGTTGAGAATGAGCAATCAAAAACAGATACTGTGAAGAGTCACTAGCGGCAGAGCATAAAGTGCATAAAGTGCAGATTGAAGGAGACAAGCAGTTATTAAACATCTTCCTTTTTAACAACCCTAAATTCCCAACAGCCAATTTTAAAATTAGATTATCAATTCGACGTAGACTTCTGTATTCCCATAGTGATTTTTCCAGCTTTTTATTAAGAGGAATGAATTAACTCAAAAATTTCCAACAGGATCCAACGGCCACTATCTTTGGTCGAATATAACCCGTACTTTCATGTGTGACTAAAGCCCTATAAGAATCTGAAACTCACTCACTTCTTCGACCTTCAAGTTTTCTTGAAACAACAGTTCCTAAACTACTTTCTGCTATATAGCTAAACATCTTCTTCTTCCTAATGTCAAACTGCCCGTTGGAATTCATCTTGTCATACTAAATTACCTCCAAAAGATCAAGGCTCCAAAATGAACTCTGTTAAAGAAATAAGTTTCAACCTAATACATAATCTCTCTAAGATCATACAGTTCATGTTCATTTGTGATCCAGAAATCTTTTTACAAACTGTTCAAAAGCATCAAAAGTACAAGAGAGCTCCACAAGGATTTGAAAAATCTAGATCAAAACTTTACTTTTTGTTACTTGTAGTAAGACAAAACCGGGGTTATCTTCTTTACCTGCTTCCTAAGTACCAATCTTATTTATCAACTCCTAGCACCCTTGAATTCCCAAAAGGACTTTCAATGCACAACCACATCCAAGACTACTTTCAGTTCTGGAAATGAAGTCTATAGAACTCAAAGGAAAGATATACCACAAGCTTTGATGATGTCATGCAAGTGCTGTGGGATTTCTTCTCTGAATTTCTGGAGAGAAGGTTGTTCTTCTTCTATTCCTTCCTCCACAAACAACTCGTAGACATCGCTGACTATGTTCTCCAAAATCTCAGAATCTTCGGCCTCTTCCCCTGCTTTAATCTCTTCTAGTTCCTCACTACTGAAATCTCCATCAAGAGCGGAGGGTTAGTATTGAACTGTCCGTAAAAATTGGGATAGACTTCTGAAAGCTCCATCAAGTATTGGCGAAGAGTCTCAATCTTCCTTCTAACAAACAGCTACATGGTTTTTATTTGAAGCTACTAAGTCAGCTGATGGGTTTAAAGAAATCACATTCAAGTTAGCAAAGCATATAATGCCAACCAAGGACAAGTCCTGAATCTATGAGCTAGTTTCAGATCCTCACACAAAGCTTATGCAAATGCACATCACTTATGAAGAACAAGCTTTGAATAAGTTAAGGATAATGATTACAATGTATATAATTAATACACATTCCCACTGATTACACATCTGACATCACTGATCATAATGTACATAGTTTCCCGTTTTCTTCTCTGTAACGTTCTTATTAGTCCACAACTTGTGAGCTATTTTAACAATATCAGTAAATGATTTACTAATTTGAAAATAATTGATTGTTTTTTAAAATAATATTATTCTGACTTGTAACCCTTGTAAACCAGGCAGAAGTTAACTCTCTGGGGCAACTTAGTCACCCTAATCTTGTGAAGCTAATTGGTTATTGCTGTGAGGATGAGTACAGGATATTAGTGTATGAGTATATGGCTAATGGGAGCTTGGAGAAACACCTTTTCCGCAGTAAGTTTTGGTCTACGAATGAAATAAGCACTTAACTATACCTAATCATTATATTTCTGGATTTTTCAAGTGTTATAATTTTAATCACCAATGCTGTTGTATGAAGAGCATGAATTGGGTCAAGTTAGGTACTTAATTAGCCGCTTTGTGTCCACTGTGTGATTTTAGATTATGCTGTTAATTTTTTTTTTTTTTTTTACTTTTCAATATGACAAGAAGCTCTATTGGCGAACTTGAATGCTCTTATCAATGACCAAGTGCTGAAATGAATAGTTGTTCTTTCCATTGGAAGCCTCTTGGGAGATTCTAGATTCATTATTAGCCTTACGTTAGGAACTCATTGCCTAAGTTAAAGTAAGTCTACAGCAGGACTTCAAACATATGCACAATGCCCACTGATCAGAAAATATATGTTCATCCATCTCCTAATCTTGTAAAGAATGAAAAATGAACTTCCGAAACTTTTGAACTCTCCCAATTAGCCAAATACTGTAGCTATAGGTTCATGTTGGACTGCTGAGCAGTGAGCAGTTGAATAGTCTATGGCATGTCCGAGATGACTTCATGCCAGGTTGAGTGGAAATTATCTTGTTAGATAAATAATTGGTTATTTTCACGATGAGAACATCATGTAAATAGCTTGAACATATATCAAACTCTTCAATAATTGTTCTCTTTTATTACTAGAGTGTGGTGAAATTAAAATTGGTGCAACGGCTGCTAGATATATTAGACTAATGAACCATAAACACATAAACAGGTCTGGTCACTTATAGAGTCGAGATTTGCGGATGACTTGATGCCTTAAGGAACATATTTGAGGGAGAAAGTTGTTGAAGGTTTTGTTTTATATAGTATTATTATCTTTTTGATAAATACTGAAAATAGTCCCTAGAATTCATTGTGAAGGAATAGGAATGCCATTGCCTTCATTCATCCATTGAGAGGGAGAATGTATGTGTGGTGGGGATCAAATAGGGGAGGAGGAGGATGAAGGTCTCTCCTTTTTTTCTAAGTCTCTCTATTCTCCCGTTGTTTGCCCTAGACCTTTTGCTGGTTTAAATTGGTGCCAGTCTTTACCCAGGATAAGCATCTTGAATGTTTCTTTTTTAAATTCTACAATTGCGGAACGGAGGATCAAACCAATTGGTTTTTGGCATAGTAATTGATGCCTCTATCTAGTGTGCTGTAGAGATCAAGAGTCCGGAAACATAAATATTTGAAAACATGGGTTTCAATGAAAATAGATTGGTATTTCGTGTTTTCATACATGTGTTTAGACTCTAACTTAAGCAATTGTTTTCAATGTGTTTGATAATATATTTTTGGTCAAAATACCATTTTGGTCTCTATACGTTGAAGTTTGTTCAACTTTAGCCTCTATACTTTCAATAATCCAATTTTCCAATTTTCGTTCCTATACTTTCAATAAATCTTAAATTTAATCCTATTTTTACCCAAAATTGATTAAATAATAATAATAATAATTTTCATGCAAGAAAATGAAGTATGTGAACATGTTTACAAAACTTATAGTACAAAGTTATAGTTAATTAAAGAGTTTTTGTTTTTAAAAGTCAGCAATAAAGTTTTTAAGGTTTATTCAAATTTTAGAAACTAAAATTGGACAATACAAGGACTAAAATTGAACAAACTTCAAAGTATAGGGACCCAAATGGTATTTTAACCTGTATTTTTAAACCAAAAACTAGTTGCAGTTACCTACTCTATTTTAAATTACTTTATACATGTCTTATGTTAAACATTTTGTAGAATTATTATTTGTAAATAATTATTATTTATAATTCATTACATGATAAATAGTACATATTTAATTAAAAAAAACATGTTGAGTTTATAACATGAAATACTATATTTCTAAATGTTCTTATCTCTCTTTAATATAATTAAGCCTTTTAAAATTTAAAATTCAAAATCTAGATACATGGAAAGCATAAAATGTTTTCAGAATTTTCACTATTTGGTTCACAAAATCTAACAGAATTCAAATTGTCTTTCAAACACATTTTCTCAACATAGTGAATTTGAAAAACATAAAACTGAATCCAGATTGCCTACCAAAATGAAGGTTGTTTTTTGCCTTGCTTGGTAAAACCACCCAATCTTGTTAGATTCTCCAGACATTCTATTGAGAGAAATGCAAGTTCATTATTTCAACATTAATAATAGAAAAAGGTTCTATTTTTAGAGAAGAAAAAGGTTCTATTATTTGTGGTAGCAGGGGGTTGATTTCAGGGAATGGTAACTGGGAATTAAACGAAATATCGCATTGAAGAAGCCCAGGTGAAATGCATAAAGGCATTGCACTGTTTAAAGAAGAAATTCATATAACGCTATCAAGGATTGAGCAAAAAGGTAAGATTAAGCATAAATTATAGCCGAAGACAAAAGGAAAGCCTATTAATGGTGCCCATGGCAGAATTTCCTTTGCATTCCAAAAGAGACAGTAACAGTATGAGCATCTGTTGACGGTTCAAGCAATCTTAATATCCTTGCTCTGGTGTTTCAATTGTGTTTGTGCAAACTTGGGTTACCTACTTTTTGGTCAAATAACTTAACAGTTGGAAGTGGTTGCATTTTGCTTGGATGGTGAGGTCTGCACTTGGCGTTAATGGGAAGAGAGGTGACCACCAATTGAGATTGGGAAGGATTCAAGTCATTGATCCTGAAGTTGTTCCATCCAACTTAGGAAGGGTTGTGTGAGAAATTTGCCACTGCGACAAGAGTAAAGGATAAGAGTGGTGGACAGGCAGAAGGGATACTGGAATTTATTTCGGATAGTATGTTAATAGGCTTAAAGAGGAAATTTGGACTGAGCTTTAAGGGTTACAGACCAGTGGGCTGACTGAAATAATGGAGACGGCTGAATGATTGGAAACAAAAATCAATCTATGCTAAAATAAGAAAGGAGTTTAGCGTTTTTGTTTGGTCGGGGAGTTCAGTATCTTTCTCCTTCGGGTTCTGCGGTCTTTGTCCAATAGGGAGACGATGAAGGTGCTCTCTCTTCTTTCCTTGATCGATAGTTTTGACTTTAGGCTTGAGAGGAAGGATGTTTGGGTGTGAAGTCCTTTCCTTTTGGATGACTTCTTTTGTAGGTCTTTCTTCAGATTTTTATTGGATATGTCTCCTGCTGTTATGTCGGTCTTCGATGTGCTATGGAGGATAAAGATTCCAAAGAAATTCAAGCTCTTCTTTTGGGCAAGTTTTGCATGGGCGTGTAAACACTACAAATAGGCTTATGGGAAAGATGCCTTTGCTAATGGGCCCTTGGTGATGTATCCTTTGCCGGAAGACAAAGGAAAGCCTTGATCACGTTCTGCAAGAGTGTCAATTTGCTAGATCTATGTGGAGTTATTTTGCACTTTCTCATTAGATGGATGTTTATTCGATGATCGGAAAGTCCTCCTCCATCTGCCTTTCAAAGAGAAAGGCCTTTTTCTTTGGGATGCTGGGGGGCATATAATTTTGTTGGATTTTTGGGAGGGAGAAACAATAGAGTGTTTCGTGTTGCGGAGAGAGATCCAGTAAGGTTTGGTCCCTTGTGAGATTTCACGTCTCCTTTGGGTTTCGGTTTTGAAGTTTCTTCTTCTTCTTCTTCTTCTGCTTCCCTTCTCTCCAAATAATGAAAGATCTGGGTAGGTAGTGGTAATGGGTTGGTTTGAACCTTTACAGGTAGCCCAAATTAGTTTGATTGAAGATGGGGAAACAAATGGCAGAAAAACTTGTAACTCCACTCTATTTGGCCCAAGGAATTCATGAGTCCATGATTAACAAACGTCAATTTCATTTCTTACTTCCTCCTAGTTGTGGGTCCCACAACTAGACAACTTCCGCTACTCATACTATAGTATGCCATTCCAACATTTTCTTCTGTTTAATGATAACTGTTATGATTTTAGTCTCTTTCTCTGTTTAATAATTATTTTTATTAATTCATTTTAATTATCTTGTTGCTTTTTACTGACATTATATATTGGTACAATCTTATGTTTATGCATGCAAGTGTTGAAAAGGATGTTTTAGATCTTATTGAGCAATCTTTCATGGATATCAGAATGAACTAACTCGAAGGAGGAATTTGCCTGTTTATCTACTCTAGGACTGTAGCTAAGACGATGAAATTTGACGAACTAACCTGAATCATAAATCAATGAAGACAAGTTATGACACTAAAAACAAAGCTTTCTTAAGACTGAGAGAGATAGATGACCAAGGTGATAATGCAAAAGGAGAAACAAATGCAGAACAAGCAATGTTTGTTGATGTTGATTCTTGGTGATCAAAACTAGCATGCCCTTTCCTAATAATCTTCTTTGTTACAAGATCCTGAGATCCTGAAACAAGCAATAGCTAGGATAGAACGAGACACAACTATTAAAGCTATAAGTGATTTGACTAATAGAGATTAAGTTAAATGACAACTGAGGTAAATATAGGATAGATGACAAAGAAAGGGATGGGTGAGATTTATATTGCTAGATCCAATAACTGAAGACTTTGATCCATCTACTAAGGTAACACTGGTAATGAATGTAGATGACAAAATTGTAAAAAATAATTTGGGATTACTTGTCATATGAGCAATAGCACCATAGTGTATGACCTATTGTGCAGAGGAGGAAAGGTGACAACGATTCATGTTACCTGAATTAACAATGATTGTCATTGGGGCACATGCAACTGATGAAGGAGATGCTTTCGATGAGTTTTGGTACTTATTAGGTTTAGTAGAAAAACCATGCGTAGATTGAGCCCACAATTAAACGAAATTAGACATCACTATGGGATCTTGTTCGGCCACAAGAACTACAACCACAGCAACAAACCACACGAGGAAAAAAAACAGCCACAAAAAGAGCCAAAATAACTTCTCACACCTCTGACGAAAGAGATCCCTATCCTCTCTTGGTACTGTCGAGCTACTAACTCCCTCCTATACAAATTCAACTTCTTCGTCATCGGTACTGAAACGGGTTTTCACGTCTCTTTTCAAGTAAGAAATTGGGACATTACTATCTAGGGATTAAGAGTTTAAAGCCACAAACGAGGCCTTGCTCAAGAGATAATGGTTTGCACCTTGAGGCTAGTACTGGGGATCCTATACCCTTTCTAGGTTCAACTTGAAGCTAGCGTGTCATGAGAGCAATCTCGTGATGTGGGCTTTATCAACGGTGCAATTCGGTTTCTAAATCTAGCAGTGCCATCCATTGGTAACACAAGATGTTATAGAGCGGGGACTGCACGTGGGTAATTCGTTGCTCTTGTAAAGTCTTGGCAGAAGGTTTTTGAAGGCCAAACCGCACAAGTCGAAACGAAACGAAAACAAGCAATCGGAATTGAGACAAAATAGGACAAAATAGCCTTAACGCCTAGAAACAGTCGAATTTTTTTCAAATATCGTCATACGTAAATGGATTAAATGAAACCAAGGCACAAATTGACCGTAAACCAAGATTTGAGACGAACCCAATCAACGGAAACCCAAACGAACCCAAATGAACCTCCCACACTCTCTGACGTGCCAATGGGTGGTGATGGAGCAAAACCCATCTGGTGGCTTGTGAACCTCACATGGGGTTGTTTTTCAGTGATGAAAAAGACAGACCTCAGCAGCGGTTCTTCTGGGCTGGGTGGTGTCAACAAACGGTCACTCAAACTGATGACTGAAATGCAAAACCCAAAGTTTGTCATAAGCACAAACCCTAACGTAACCGTCAATCAAATATTCTAAACCCTACACAACTCTGATACCATGTTGAAGTTAGAACAAAATATGAAATAGCTCCTAGAATTCAATATATATAGGCATACATGGAAACCCTAAATAAAAACTAAGAAATTAAAATAAAGGATAAGACTAATAAGTTCCTATTATATATATACTATAACACTTTTGAATATGACCTTTACGTGTTTCAATTAAAATAAATACTTTTGCAGATTGCTAGATACCCTTCAATCTGAGAAACATGCATGTTGACTAATTCTCATTTCCCTAATTGTTCTTTTTTATGGTGTTAGGAGTCGGTAGTTCACTGAGTTGGGCGAGAAGAATAAAAATTGCATTAGATGCTGCAAGGGGACTTGCGTTTCTTCATGGTGCAGAAACACCTATCATCTATCGTGATTTCAAGTCATCAAATATCTTGCTTGATGCAGTTAGTTTCTTTCCCTATCATTTTGTTTTATTAGTAGGACAATATTCTTCTATAGGGTCAGTAGTTAAGTTTTTCTGCTACAAATTAGCAAAGCAAAAGTTTGACATCCAATTCAACTTTCTAGGCGAGTCGGTACTAGGGATGAACAAAGAAGAATTTGTGTTAATTCAGTTCTTTTTAACTTCTTTTGCTGAATTTCAAGTAACCTTTATCAGGACTTCAACGCAAAACTTTCAGATTTTGGCCTTGCCAAAGAAGGACCTATGGGAGATCAAACTCATGTGTCAACAAGAGTGATGGGTACATATGGATATGCCGCTCCTGAATATGTAATGACGGGTGAGTTTGTAGGAACCTAATACAAAAAATTGCATCGCCTGAAATTTTTTATTCTTTTGGTATGGTGTAATTGAAGAAGAATGTTTGCATATAAATGTTTAGTTGGAGTAGTTTAGTCACTGATAAGCATCTAATCTCAGTCATGATTGCAAGGTAATGACAGACCTATGTGAATAAATTACTTCCTTTATTTTATCAAGTTCTTTTTATTGAAGAGAAAAAAGATAAAGAGTGATTTGCTGGATGTATTCCCTTCTTTCTTCTAGTTCTTGAATGCAAAGGATGAACTTAAGTAGGTTGCTACTCTTTCCACGAATTTAGTCCATGTATTGACATTACCAGGACATTTAACTGCCCGAAGTGATGTCTATGGATTTGGGGTGGTTCTACTTGAGATGCTTATTGGGAGGAGAGTAATGGACAAGACCAGACCGAGTCGAGAGCACAACCTGGTTGAGTGGGCTCGTCCACTCTTGAATCACAACAAGAAACTTTTGAAGATATTGGATCCTAGACTAGAAGGACAATATTCAACTAAAGCTGCAATGAAGGTTGCTAATTTGACTTATCAATGTTTGAGCCAAAATCCAAAAGGCAGACCCCTAATGAGCCAGGTGGTAGAAATGCTGGAGGGCTTTCAAAGTAAGGAAGATACGCTTCCTAGTGAAGTCGGTCGCGGTCAAATTCTCTATCAGCACACACCTAACAGTACACAATAGATCTTCTGGATGACCAAAAACCAATGAAAGAAAAACCGAAGGGCAGTGTGGAAACACAAAAAGCAAAGTGGACATCAGAAAGACCTCGATCTCTGTCGCTGTCCCCAGATTTGATTTCCCATGAAAAATCAGCATCTTTTGAAGTTGAACTGGTTTTTTGTGTTGATTGAATAGATGCTGAAAATGTGCAAAATCTTTTTTACCTAAATTCCTAAGAGCATGCCTGGGAGTATACATATATACATATTATATACATATGTACACAATATATATCTATATATATATGGGTGTAACATGTTCACGTTCTGTACTGTTTTTATTCTCTCTTTGTTTTATTATTCATTAGCAAACACTGTTCGCACAACACTGCTTGTATATCTTGTGGAGTTAGTTGATTTGTACTCGTGACCTTTCCAGTTTTAGTAATGAGATAATCTTTTGTGGTACTACGGAGTTTATGCATATTGTGTTTTCTTTCTCTTTTCTTTTTTCTTTTGGATAATAGTATTTATTTTTCATATATATTAAATGAATAATGTCTATATGTAAAATGTCTTTTTCTTTTTTCTTTTTGAGTATAAATTGGGACGTAGAATTTGAACCTAATTTTTTTTTACTTTTTTTACGTACAAAGGTCAGTTGAGTTAAGCTTCTGTTGGCAAATGTCATATTTAATTGTTAGATAAGTAGACTCATTGATCTCGATTTTCAACATAAATATTAAGATCAAATCTTAGTGTGATAGTTGTGACTTTTGGGTTTGATTTGTTTCATTTGGATGACTTTTGGGTTTGATTTGTTTCATTTGGATGTCTTTCATAGATGTCCTTATACTTTGAATTTCCATAAAAGGCTTCTAGGGTTAATTTCGGACCAAAGTACCCCTTATATATGGTGGGCAGCTGGAAAGAGAAATGGACATTGAGAATTTTTTTTCTTCATATTTATGAAGCACACTTAATGATGGAGAGAGATTTTATTCTTTTTGTTCAATTGGAGAGAGTTTATTTATTTGTTGTTTAATTGGAGGGAGAAATGTATTTATTTGGCGACATTTTATTGTTTTGTTAAATGCATTTAAAGTTCTTTCAAAACAAAAATTAAATATGTAGATTTTGTTTGGGGTTTTCTAAAAAATATTACAAATTAGTAAAATATTTAGATTGGAGAACAATTTTGAAAAAGATAAAAGCTCAAGGTTCACAATGAAAAATAAAAAAAGTCTTAGTCAATACTTGATTAATCGGTCACATGTACATGCGAGTTGTTTCTATTGAACGATCGTGTATAATAGCCATGATACAAGATTGTATAATTTTTTAACGATGAAGAAAAATGTTTCAAATTTAACAATCATGTTGACCATAACAAATGATTGTGTTGATAATGGAAAACGATCGTGTAATCTAATGTAAATGATTGTTATAAACTTCAAATCTAAGGATCGTGTTAACCATGCTAAACGATCATGTTGACTATGGTAAGCGATCGTTTAGATCATATCAACACGATTGTGTAATTCTTTTTAAACGTGTGTTTTAGGTATTATCTATATGTATCGCAAAAAAGAATAGTGAAAAACAAAGATTCAAGCTAAATTTATGAAATGAACATCTTAATTAACAATATTTAATAAAATTAGTTGAAGAAAATGTGTATTTCATGTACCATATATATGCATGATAAAAATATATATATATATAGTGAAAGACCAAGTTTAAAGCTAAATTTATTAAATGAACATCATAATTGACAAGATTTAATAAAATCAATTGAAGAAAAATGTGTATTTCATGTAAAGTATATATGTAGAAAAAAAAAAGAGTAGTGAAAAACCCAGATTATAATAGTTTCCATCCTAAACACGGCTTATAATAATACAAACTATAATAATCTGCACCCCAAACACATATTTTCATAACAGACTATAATAATCTGCATCCCAAATGCAAACTATTATAATCCCAAATTATTTGTAATACACCCAAAATTAAGGTAATTTTAAATTTAATTATCTTAATTTTATTTAAGGAGTTTTTTCAAAAATATAACAAAGCGCGAAAATATTTACACCATATAGAACAATTTTGGAAAAAAAAACCACAAACCTACAACATGAAATAGCAAAAATACCCCTCAATCACACACGAGTGAAAAAAATGATTTTATACTCAATCTAAACGATCTTGTATCAAATCTAAACGATCTTGTACCCAGTCTACACGATCTTGTATCTATCTAAACGATCATGTACTTATCTAACGATCTTGTACCTATTTAAATGATATCGTACCTATCTAAATGATCTTATACATATCTAAATGATCTTGTACCTAACTAAACGATTTTGTACCCATGTACTCAGTCTAAACGATCTTGTACATAGTCTAAACGATTTTGTACCTAGCTTAGACGATCTTATACCCTTGTTTCTAGTCTAAACGATCTTATATGTTACGACCCAACTTTTCAGTCTAAGCTGAGGTCATTACTTACTACTAAGACACGACATCCAATTATAAAAACTCAACAAAAACCTTGTTCAAAATTCATTAAAACTCAAGATATAATAAAATTGTCTTTGGGCCCTAATTCAAATCAATTTCAAAAGTTTCAAAGCATAGTCTACGAAACTTCAAACGAAACAAATGAATAAATGTTCTAACCAAAACTTAAATTTAAAATCCTCAAAATGAAAATAACAAAGACATTTAGCAGAAGCAAAAAAACTCGACATTCCCGTATGGTCTTCACGTATCCTTCTTGCTTCTCGTCGGTCTTCCTCGTACGATACCTTTACCTGAAAAAGTTAAACAAAAAGGGCGAGTATAAAAACATACCCAGTAAGGGACCCACTACTGGTCCCACTAAGAAAAACAACAATTAGCTTCCTATTAAGGGGTACCCTGCAACATAACAGTCTCGTGATCCTGTAGGATGCATATATCAGTCTAGTGGTCCCGTCAGATCCACATATCAGTCTAGTGATCCCGTTGGATCCACATATCAGTCTAGTGCTCCCAAAAGATACACAACGTGGGGTGATCCCGTAGGACACCGTGTCTGTAGAGTACGTTACCTTATAGGTAAGGCTAACTGTTATTCCCTAAATTCAGTCTCAACAGTTTACATCACAATATAGCTCAATTAACAGTCCTGACTCTAAGCATAATCGGTCAAACAGTCTAGGTCAGTCAATAGTATTCTCTGTTAACCTACATACATTCAAATCACACCAAACAGTCATGCTACCCAAATCCAATCAATAAAACAAAACATCACTATGCAATTTACGCCTAACAATCCCATCTTCTCAGCCCAAACAACAACATGAACTACAAGTGATCTAAACCATACATAAAGTCTACATTCAGTCTGTAACACGTTTATCAATAAATACACAACCTACACGTAACGGTCCCGAAATCCATCGTCCATGCACAATATAGCTCAACAGTATGCATGGATTACATAGATAACACTAATCAATGACAACACAAACCAACGGTAACCCAAGTTACGAATAACAGTCAATTCCCTATTATCAATAATAAACCAACAGGACGACCCATCAATGTAAATCAAACTATACTTAGCAATTTTGTTGTTCAAAACTAGTCTGGAGCATATCATTACTACTTTTTACATGAACACATAACCCTTAATCTAATGTAGCCTCTAAAACATGATTTCATATCATTTACTATGTTTAAATCTCGTTTTTGAGTCCAGTAGTAAGAGCCATTACCTCGAGATTTAGCTATGTTCCTTAATCAACTAGGATCCAACAAACCAACCTAAACATAACATAAGGAGTTTATATACTAAAACGAGCAAGTTGCCCAAGCAAACTTCTCAATTTACAAACTCCACAACTTACCTAAGCAAAATGGAGAATCAAGCTCTAAACAATGCCACCGTAGGTTCCAAGAAAACAACTTCCAAACCTTGAAGAAAGTCCATGACAATGAGCCCAATTAATTCGACGTTTCAATCCAACAATTAAACTTAACTCGGCTAGGAAAATGCTAAGAAACTCATGATTTCGTTCTTACCTCGAAACTTACAATGAGGCAAAAAGCAGCTGAAGACCGAGTGTTTTAGACGTCGGTGAACAAGAAAGCAACAGGTAAGGCTCGGTTAGAAAACAGAGGTCGACTTGCTCGGCTCAGCTCGGGGGAGGACGACCCAACACTTGGATCGACTTGGAGAAGAAAGCTGGCTCGCACGCGCTTGGAGGAAGACACGGCAGCTGGCAGTTCCATGGAAGACGATAGAGCTACGGCGAGCGGAGAAGACCGACGTTCGCGAGGGGAGACAAATGAAGAGAAAATTGTTGCGGCGTACGATTTGTCGTGGAGGTTCGAAGAATGTCGGTGATTCCCACGGAGGAGCGTGCATTCGACTGTGGATGGTGCGTGGCTGGCGTCGGTTGACGACGGGGATGGAGGCTGCTAGCCTAAGGCCTCTAACAAACTTCTCAGTCCTGGTAGCCTCATCTCTTATCACATCAGGGGCAAAACGAGACAGTATATCAAACTCTGCATCGTACTGCTTTACCGTCATATCACCCTGCTCCAGGTTCAGAAACTCTTGCTGTTTGGCATACTTCATGTTGGCAGAGAAGAATTTCGCATAGAAACTCTCTTTGAACTTCTCCTAGGTGATTTGATTCACGTCAACCCCCTAACATCCTCTCTGCTGTCTTCCACCAGGCAGTGCCTCTGTCTGTCAACATAAATACAGTGCACTACACCTTCAGATTGTCAGGACACTTTATATTAGGGGTGTAAATGAGTTGGGTTGGGTTTAGTTGGGAGATATTCTCAACCCAACCTATATTTTCGGGTTGGGTGGGTTATCAACTCAAATAACCCGAATTAAGTATCCAACCCAACCCATAAAATATGGGTTGGGTTGGGTTGGGTTGTCGGGTTGTTTTTTTTTTAATTTATAAATTCCAAAGTTTATAAAGCTCAAACTTGTTCTTTTAAAAAGAATTGAAAATTGTGCATTCAAATTTCAAACATAGATAAATTTAAAGTGCATACATACATAAATTCGAAGTTTCAAGTGTTACAAACATAGATAAATTCAAAGTTCTTAAACATACATAAATCGAAGGTTTCAAGAGTTACAAACATAGATAAATTCAAAGTTCTGAAAGATACATAAATCCAAACAAATTACTCATAAAAGAACATTAAGTACAACATTAATAATAAAGGAATAAAAAAGTTCTTAAACATAAGAGAAGCCAAATATAAATTTGTAAAATCCAATAAGCATCCCAAGCAATCAAATTTGTCCTGAAAATTGAAAAAAAAAACATACTAAGTTAGTAGTTTAAATAAATAAAATAAACGAAATGACGAAAATACAAGTATTCAACTTACCATGAAAATTGTCAACCCATAAATCATGTTTAGATCACGTTTGTGATGTGATGGAGGACTTGATATTATCTAAAAACACAAAATAAAATTATAAAGTGTAATATAACTATATAAGAATACAATGTTTAATAAAAATAAAAGTTGGAGAGTACAACACTTACCGTCCTCAATTTTTTCACAAATTTCCATTTCTTCAAGCTCTGGACAAAGATCCAATAAGGTTGTTTTGCCACGAATCCGATTTTGTGTACAAATCAAAGCTTCCACTATTTTAGGTGATAAGGAACTCCTAAAAGAATCAAGAATCATTCCTCCAGTACTAAATGCAAATTCAGAAGCCACAGTAGACACTGGAACGACAAAAATATCTTGAGCAATTTTTGATAAAATTGGGTATTTGACCGTATTTAATTTCCACCAAGTTAGAACGTCAAACTGATCATTTAGCTCCTCATAAGGGTCAGATAAATACCGATCAATATCATTCCTCAATTCTAAAGTATTTTGTTCTTGTCTTCTTCTCTTGTAGCGTGATAATACTCTACAACTCGCGTCAGTTTCCATTGTAGTTCCCGAACTCAATACTTTTAAACTATCACTTGATTCAACTTGTTCACAAACAACAACTTGACCACTCAAATCATTACGAAAGGCAAAGCCATCAATTTGTGATTTGTAACAATTATACAAACGCATCAAATAAGCTTGAATCCCATCAACAAGAACTTTAACCGTAGCATCATCATGTATACTTCCAAAGCAAAAGCCAACATAGTCCAATTTATATCGAGGGTCCAGCACCACAGCTAGAAATACAAGCTTGTTAATTTTCTCAATTGAACCCAGTACTTATCATATTTTGACTTCATATTTATAGCCATATTACGTAAAATAGAGTTATGTTCGTTGCTCCAACCAATTAAAAGATCATTAATCCCCCACATCTCATGAAAGAAAGAATTGGCAGTCACATATAAGGAACCACTAATCTTATTAGTGACATTATAAAACACCTTCAAAAACATGAAAAACACTTCAACATTTTTCCAATCATAATTACTTAGTGGCCCAATCTTTTTCTTCCCATGTTCATCTTCTGCAAAATAGTCTTGATAATCTAACTCTTCTTCCTCTAATATTTGAAAAGCTTTTTCAAATTTAAGTGCATGCTCAAACATAAGATATGTAGAATTCCATCTTGTTGGAACATCTAAACAAACAAGAGCTTTGCAATCAATTTTTTCTTGCTCCACACAAGTTTTAAACTTTATCAATCTTTTAGGAGATGATCTAACATACCGTACAGCATTACGAACATAAGCAATTGAATCATGCATTTCTTTTAATCCCTCATTTACAATCAAGTTAATTACGTGAGCACAACACCTCATGTGTAACAATTCTCCTTCCAAAATTAGGGTTTTCCAACTTCTAAGTCTTTTCATAATATATGAAATTGCCCCATCATTTGAACTTGCATTATCAACAGTTATGGAAAAGACTTTATCGATCCCCCATTCCAATAAACAACTATTCCAATAAACAACTCTCTATCAGCTTTCCAATAGTCTCACCCTTGTGATTAGCAACTTGACAAAAGTTTAAAATCTTTTTATGCAAAACCCAATCTGAATCAATGAAGTGTATAGTGAGTACCATGTAGTTAACATTTTGCAAAGAAGTCCATGTGTCAGTTCTCAAACATACCCTTTGAGAATTGAAAATTAAGAATGATTTCAACTTCTTCTTTTCATCAAGGTACAATTGATATATATCTTTAGCAATTGTAACTCTTGAAGGAGGGTCAAACTTAGGACAAGCCACTCTACAAAAATTTCTAAATCCCTCATTCTCGATAAACTTCAATGGAAACTCATCAACAATTATCATCTTAGTACATGCTTCCCTACATAATTGTTGACTAAAAAGAGTAGTCACAAAGTTACTACCACTTTTTTCACTAGTGGAAGGTTGAAGAGTCAAAATAGTTTGTCCTACTTCTACTTCCTTATATGGGTACTTCTTACACTGATTTTTTAGGTGCTTCCATAATGTGCTAGTTCCACATGATGCAGTATCACAACAATACTCTTTATCACAATAATTTTATGTGCACCTAGAACTATTCTCTTCCAACTTTGTGAAGTGATCCCATACCGTGGAAGTTGTTTTCTTAGTGGCTCTAGCTTTCTTCTTATCGGGTAGTGGTGGTTTACTTGAACTCACAGTTCCCATTGCGTTATTAGTGGAAGGGACAGGACTAGGACTAAGACTAGGGCTAGTTTCACTATGTTGTCCACTACTTGTCTCCATGGTCTAAAAGAATATAACAACTAAAGTCAGATAACCCACACAATCAACCAACAATATAAACAGTCAAGGTAACCACAACCAACAAAAAAAATATAAGTATTATTTTCAGTCACGTTATTATTGCCATGCATTATTTTTAGCAACCAACAAAAGATCTAATGCTAGTCAACACTGCCACTATTTTCAGCAACCAACCACTATTTTCAATTTTCTAAAAGAGTATAATAGCTAAAGTCAGATAACCCACACAATCAACCAACAATATAAACAATTAAGACAACCACAATCAAAATTATTTCCAACAATCATTAGATCTTTTGTTGGTTGCCCAATTAGTTGATTTTGTTTCAAATCACTACTTCAACACCAGAATGCCCAATTTGCCCATCACAGACTCACAGTAACTAAAACAATTACAAAATACCATTGTCATCTTTAGTTCATCATCCTATGTACGCATTTCAACCTTTACCAAACATTCAGTCTTATATACTTTTGGTTCTACAAAATCAATTACAAAATCTAAATGTAATTACAGTATTTTAAATACAAGATTCTACAAAATGTAATTGTAATTACATCCATAAGGCAGAAGCAAATGCATTTCTTATTCATTTGTTTTTGGTTTCGTTTTCTTTAAAAATATGTAAAGATGTAAAAGTAGTAATTTGTCTTAACGAAGTCAGAAGCAAGTGATAACAAAGATGTAAAAATAGAACTGATGGCCGAACTAACGAAGACAGAAGGCGAGAATGAGAAGACGTACTAACCTTTACGAAGACAGAACTGAAGGCGAGAGACGAGACCGACGGTGAGGAGATCGACGGGCGACGAGCGAACTAATGAGATCGAAATCGAACGGTGAGGAGGAGGAGATCGATGGGCAACGGGTGAGGAGATCGACGGGCGACGGACGACGGGCGAGGAGATTGACGGGCAACGAGCGACGGGTGACGAGCGAGGAGTCGAAGACAGAACTGAACGTGAGAGAAGAGGAAAGGCTGATTGCGTCTGCCGTCTGCGTACTGCCTAGCGTGCGTCTGTTTTTTTTAGGGTTTTAGTTTCTTTTAACTTTATATTTTTATTAAAAACAATATATTAAAAACCAATATATATATATATATATATATATATATTAATTCGGGTTGGGTTGGGTTGAACCGAATTTTTCAACCCTCCAACCCAAGACCCAACCCAACCCGAAAAAATTTAAAATTTTCAATCCAACCCAACCCATATTTTAAACCAACCCAATCCAACCCACATAATATGGGTTGGGTAGTCCAGGTTATTCGGGTTGTCGGGTTATTCTTACACCCCTACTTCATATACCGAAATATGGTCTCCACAGAAGACAAACACATCTGAGCCTTGACAGGGTCTTTCAAAGACCCACTAAATGACTTAGGATTGTATTTTCTGAAATCCTGCAAATGTCTAGCCTCTGCCCACAACTGGTCCAACACGCTATGGGGTTCGACTGAAGCCTGAGCAGAAGTTGGAGGAGCAGGCTGCTGCGGTACCCGCGTTTGCATAATCAAGTCCCTGAACCTCTGCCTATAGCAGCGACGTTCGCATGAGTGACTAGTGCAGTAGGATTGGTAGCTTGAACTGCAGGCTGCACTTCAGGTTGGACACAACCTGCTCTTCTTCCTTGACCTCTTCGACCACCCCTACGGACACCTCTCCTTGGTAGCATTTTTCTAATAACCACCAGTGACTCCTTTAGTCTCAAACAATAATTCACTTCGTAGTTTAACTTAGGCAAGGCCATACATATAGAGTTATATATATAATTCATGAAAGCGTACCTGACGAGTGGCAAAGGATCGTTCTGGTTATAGGGACACGAAAACATAAACTTACATCATAAGTCAGTCTACAGAACCTAAAACTTAGGCTCTGATATCAACTGAAACGACTTAACTTTTCAGTTTAAGCTGAGGTCATTACTTACTACTAAGACACGACATCCAATCATAAAAACTCAATAAAGACCCTGTCCAAAATTCATTAAAACTCAAGATATAATAGAATTGTCTTCGGGCCTAATCCAAATCAATTTCAAAAGTTTCAATGCATAGTCTATGAAACTTCAAACGAAAAAAACGAATAAATGTTCTAACCAAAACTTAAATTTAAAATCCTCAAAATGAAAATAACAAAGACATTTAGCAAAAGCAATAAAACTCGACATTCCCGTATGACCTTCATGTATCTTTCTTGTCCCTCGTCGGTTTTCCTCGTACGATACCCTTACCTGAAAAAGTTAAGCGAAAAGGGCGAATATAAAAATATACCCAGTAAGGGATCCACTACTAGTCCCACTTAGGAAAACAATGGTTAACTTCCTATTAAGGGGTACCCTACAACATAACAGTCTCATGATTCTGTAGGATACAAATATCAGTCTAGTGGTCCCGTCGGGTTCACATATCAGTCTAGTGCTCTCGAAGGATACACAACGTGGACTGATCCCGTAGGACACAGTGCCTGCAGAGTACGCTACCCTATAGGTAAGGCTAACAGTTATTCCCTAAATTCAATCTCAACAGTCTACAACAGTTACATCACAATATAGCTCAATTAACAGTCCTGACTCTAAGCATAATCGGTCAAACAGTCTAAGTCAGTCAACAGTATTCTCTGTCAGCCTACATACATTCAAATCACACCAAACAGTCATGCTATCCAAATCCAATCAATAAAACAAAACGTCACTATGCAATTTACACCTAACAATCCCATCTTCTCAACCCAAACAACAACATGAACTACAAGTGTCTAAACCATACATAAAGTCTACATTCAGCCTGCAGCACCGTTTATCAATAAATACACAGCCTACACGTAACGGTTTCGAAATCCATCGTCCATGCACAATATAGCTCAACAATATGCATGGATTACACAGATAACACTAATCAATGATAGCACAAACCAATGGTAACCCAAGTTAAGAATAACAGTCAATTCCTTATCATCAATAATAAGCCAACAGCACGACCCATCAATGTAAATCAAACTACACTTATAATTTCGTCGTTCAAAACCAGTCTAAAGCATATCATTACTACTTTTTACATGAACACATAACCCTTAATCTAATGTAGCCTCTAAAACATGATTTCATATCATTTACCATGTTTAAATCTCGTTTTTGAGTCCAGTAGTAAGAGGCCTTACCTCGAGATTTAGCTACGTTCCTTAATCAACTAGGATCCAACAAACCAACCTAAACATAACATAAGGAGTTGAAATACTAAAACGAGCAAGTTGCCCAAACAAACTTCTCAATTTACAAACTCCACAACTTACCCAAGCAGAATGGAGAATCAAGCTCTAAATAATGCCACCGTAGGTTCCAAGAAAACAACTTCCAAACCTTGAAAAAAGTCCATGACAATGAGCCCAATTAATCCGATGTTTTAATCCAACAATTAAACTTAACTCGACTAGAAAAATGCTAAGAAATTCACGATTTCATTTTGACCTCGAAACTTACAATGAGGCAAGAAGTGGCAGAATACAGTGGCGGTTGAGGAAGCACGAAGAAGAAGAAGACGGTGGGGAGAGGACGGTTGCTTCACGTGAAAAGGAGGAGAAGATGAAGTGAGGGGGGCTGGCGGCTGAATGAGGAAGAGGGAGGAGACACTTAGGTTTTTAATAAAATAAAATAAATAATATAATAGTAGTAATAATAATATAATATAATTATATTATTTCATTACATCATTATTTTATTTTATCACAAATATAATTTTTCTTTCTCTTTTCTTTTCCTTTTTCTTAACAAACTCACATAAAATAGCATTCAACAAACAAGAAAAAATAAAATTTCCATAAAATAAGGTAAATATTTTGAGAATATACCTTAAAAAAGAATTGGGGCATTACATTATACCTAATCTAAACGATTTTGTACCCAGTCTAAACGATCTTGTACCAAATTTAAATGATCTATTAGTGATAGTGATCTATCTCTGTCCATTTGGGATAGACAATTGATCATCTAGATATTAGTACACGATCGTTGAGATCCTATACCAATATTTGTTGGTTTAATTAAATTATGGAAGAGGAAATGGAGATATCACAAACAAGAAGAAGTAGGAATTATATGAAGAAGAAGAAGTAATAATATGAATAAATTAATAATATGAACAGTAGAAGAATAAATTGCAAAGAAGAAGAAAAAGAAGTGAAGCGAACATAATGATCTTGCAATATTATAAAATAACAAATAACAAATTTGAAATTTATGAAAAACAATGGTAGCTTCATGGGCTTTAATTTTTTGTTACATGGATCATGAATATTTTTGGATTTTGTTATATTTATGTAAATTAACCTTTATTTAATTATGTTGGAATTATTGGTTGTAAAAACTATAGTTAATTTTTTAGAATGATTTGATTTTATGGAAATTAGACTTAAGTAAATATTTGTTGGGAGAATATTTAATTACTTATTGAAATTGGAATTTACGTGTTGCTAATAATTGATTTAAGTTGAATATTATTGGTTTAATTAAATTGGAGGATTTTAAGAAATTTTGGTTAATTTATATATATATAATTATATTTTGGGAAGAGAAAAGTAATGTGATGGAGATAATTAGAGTGATTGATTGTTATGTATTTCCTGATGCACAACACGGATGTCGGGATAAGTAACGTCGAGAAAAAAGCTTCTCTCGACGCCGTAGAAACTCCGTTGGGAAAGGTTAACAATCCAGACACGACATAATGCGACGTCGGTATAAGGTATTTTAATAAAAAAAATTATAAACTTCTCCTGACGTCATACATAATGGCCTAGGGAGAAGTTTATAATTTTTTTAATGCATTTAACTTCTTCTTATGTTGTTATGCATGGCGTCGGGAGAAGTTGATAGTTTTTTTAATACATTTAACTTCTCTCAACGCCGTTATATATGTCGTCAGGAGAAGTTTATATATATATTTTAATATATTTAACTTCTCCTGATGCCTTGCATAACGGCGTTGTCAGGAGAAGTTTATAGTTTTTTAATACATTTAACTTCATCCGACGCCACGACATCGGGAGAAGTTTATAATTTTTGTTAAATATATTTAACTTTTCTCGATGCTATGCATAACGATGTCGGAAGAAGTTTATAATTTTTTTAAATATATTTAACTTTTTCCGACGTCATGCATAACGACGTTGGGAGAAGTTTAAAATTTTTTTTATATATTTAACTTCTCTTGACGACATGCAATAACGGTATTGAGAGAAGTTTATAATTTTTTTATTATATTTAACTTCTCCCGACACCATATTTTTAAAATATATTGAACTTTCCCTGACGCCATGCATACCGGTGTTGGGAGTTCCCCTATAAAATTAATTTTTCAGATCTATTTTACATATATGAAAGGAAGTCAAAAAATGAGAGAGAGAGAGATTTCGGACTTTCGAAAGAGGAAGAAGATTTTTGTTGTCGTCCACTGTCTAATCTTCATCGTCAAACTCTATCATTAGTCTTTGCATTCGCCCTGCCGCCCCTCGTTGACGGTAAGCCAATCTCTTTCTTTTTTCTTTCTTTCTTTATTTTGGTTTAGGGATTAGAAATATTATTAAATTTGTATTATTTTTGTGTTTTTTTATTTTATGTTAAGGGCCTCTCATTGTGTTATTCTAATTGCCGCCATTGCCAATCCTTTTTTTCACTTTTTGCCTCCGCCAACCCACTGGTATATAATTCTTTCGTATCAATAATGTATAAATTATGTTCATTTTCTTGTGGATTTGTTGTTGATTGTGTTAATTTTGTTTTTATTGTTGATTTTGTTGTTATTGATTTATTGTTATTGTTCTTTATGTTTTCGGTCATCTCTTCCGGTGCCATCGCCTCCCCTATCTCTTCCGTTAGTTATTTATTTAAGTTAGATTTTTACTCTAAAATCCTAAATCCTACTTCTAATTTTTCCTTACCTTTGCTAATTTTTCTCTTCGTTTGCTTGGATCTCGTTCTCAGTTTTGCAAAAAAAAAGAAAAAAAAAACCTTCCTTTCAATAATGGAAGGTATCTTTTTAAAAAATAAGGGATCTCCTGACGCTATATTTGTGTGTAGAAGATCCTCTACTGACTTATTTTTTCCAACTCCAATTCCGACACAAATTTATGCGTCAAAAAAGGATTTCGGGAAGCTTTTTCATATATCTCCCGATACCTCTGTGCGTTGGGAGACCTCTATTTTCTTATAGTGTGAGGAGAGAGAAGAAGTTATATTTGATTTATTTTTTAAAAAGGAAAAGGAAGAGAATATGAAAATAATGAAATTTAAAGGTCTTTTAAACAAATAAACAAAGCGAAAAAATATTTATATTGCATATAACAATTTTGAAAAAGGAAAAAGCCCACAGGCCAACCACAATAGGAAATACCAAAAATGCCCTAGAGAACAGCATACATAATATATTTGATACACGATCTTGTACCAATATCGTTTAGATTTGGTTATCGATTGTTTAGATTTCAAATCTAAACAATTTTTTTTCAAGATTCTTTGGTACCCGATTATTTATATTTGAGTAACCAAATCTAAATGATATTTTTTCATGATTCTTTGGTACATGATCGTTTATATTTGACTATTTTTGTTACATGATCGTTTAGATTTGATTTAGGTGGCCAAATCTAAATGTTTGTTTTTTCAAGATTTCTTGGTACATGACCGTTAGATTTGGCTAAACGATTTTTTTCAAGATTTTTGGGTACACGATCGTTTAAATTTAGTTACATGATAGTTTAGATTTGGGTATTTTAAACGATTGTATACCAATATTCCAATGATATGTTTTCAAAATCTTTTATATTTGTTAGATTTGGTTGTAGCCAGATCTAAACGTGTACCAATATCTCATCGATTTTTGTTCAATATATCTTTTATATTTGGTACACGATCTTAAACAACCAAATAATAATTTGAAAAAAAATAAAAGAAAATTTGTAGAAGAAGAAGAGAAAAAGACAATGGAAATGAAAAGAAAAATTCCAGAAGAAAGAAGATGGAAAGAAATGACAAACCTGTAATATTTAAAAAATGGCCGATTTCATGGGCTTTTTTATTTTGTTACACGGACCGTAAATATTTCATCTCTTTGTTATATTTATGAAAATTTCCCTAAAATTTATGATAATATATATCATCATCATTATTATTAAATAAGGCCCTCTAGAGAAGGATGCCAATTTAATATTCATCATCTTCTTCCTCTCAAAGCCCTAGTAGTCGTTCGCCTCCCATCGTTGCCCAACTGTCCATCATGCTTGCCATTCTCCAACCACGCCCAAGCGAAGCCAGCTGAACCCAATCTTCATTGTCGTAGCCAAAATGCTAGTCGATCTTCTCCTTTCGTGTCCTATGTCTTCATCAAAGCCATTCGTTTTTGTCTGAAGCCACACGTCGAAAATCCTCATCTCTTCTGTCTCTCGCTATCTCCATTGAATTCAAAACGTCCATCAGTCACCAAGTCTGTCAACTTCTGTTCGTCTTGCGTCAACTTCTCCTCTTCTAGCCGAGACACACACATCTGCTTTCTTTTTCACCTAGTTGCGCGCCATGTCCGAGTTGTGTCCTAGATCTGAGTCGATCTGTCTCTATTACTCGAGCCGCTTGAGACAAACCCTTTTTCCTAGCTAAGCTGCCAAGCCACTGCCCCTCTTTTAAGCCATTTGAGTCATTTTGTGTTTTTTTTTTTTTGTAAGCTTTTAATTGGGTTTGATATGCCCATTAAATATTTATTTTTGGTGCTTAGTAGATTAATTTTTGGATTTAAGCCGGATTGCTTTTGTTTAAAGGTCGTTGACGAATTTTAAAGCAATTATGGAATTTTTTCCATTCAAGGTTGATTTTGTTTTAAATTCAGCTTTGGGTAAGTTTGAAAACCTAAAATAAATATTTGGATGATTGGTTGATAAATTATTAATTTAATTTTGTTTATGTTTAGAAGTGGTTTATTTGAGTTTTGACAATCAAGGATTTTAACAAATCTCGAGATAAAATATTTTACTACTAGACCTCGAATGAAAATAAGATTAAGAGCTTGCATGTTCTATTACTCATTGATGTAACTAAGAGGCATAATGTGCTGTAATTGATGACTTGATATGTTTATGATGCATGATATAATAATCACATGATTATGGATTTTATGATTGATATTCATGTCACGTTTATGATGTTGCTATATGTTATGGACTGTGGTGTTCTTTTAACTTTGGCCATTAGGGTTCTACCTACATGTACGATATCCCTTGAAATCACCACTTTTTCACAGATTTTATGACTGTGTGCTTTCAACCTATGTTTATCAATCGTTCGACGGGATCACTTATAGCCCGATCTTGTAGGTGTTCCTTCGGGTTCACCGGTAGATGAGGGTATTTCTACAGAATCACTAGATTGCATATGTTCCATTAGGCACACGATAGTTTTGGATACCTCTTAAGGGATCCTAATGGGAAGTTAACAAATATCTAGCAAAACTAGTAGTGAATCTTTTACTGAGTATACTCTTACTAAGTATATGTTTATAGTCAATCTTATGTTTAATATTTTAGACAAAAGTAGAACAAAGAAAAGTTGTTGAATGATAAGAAGGGTCCGTAACTTACCATAGGGGAATTACATTTGCTTCCATCTTTTCATATTTACAATATTTTTTACTTTAATTATTTTATTGAAATTTATTAGAACTCATTAATTATTTTCTTTAAAATTTAGATAGGGTCCAAACTAGAACTATGTTACCTAACATTTTTCTTATTTTGCCAAGTATTGATTTATGATCAAGTATTTGAATCTATTTACTAAAAATTTAACTTTTCCTCTTTTTCTTTTAGATTCAAAAATTGTTATTTATTTTAAAGTAATGATATCATCCTACTACAAAGAATTGGATCGTTATACTATTATAATAATCAAACTATTATAAATCAATCATTCTACCAAACGCTCCACAGTTTCTATTAGGTTATGCTATCCTATTCTTATTAGTGTGTACGTGCTTTTGAACGAGAGTAATGAAGCATTCAACCGAACCGAACCGGTGGTCATATGGTTTTTAATTGAACCAGCTGATTCACCAAACCCGTTTCTCTTTTTCGAGTAGTTGCTCCAATCAGACTCACTGTGCAGAGGTGCGGCTGTGTTGGACCGCAGTGGCACGACGAAGCGGCGGAGAGACCAGCAGCAGTTTTGGTGCATGTAGAGGCGGTGGTACCCACGGACGAAAGAGCAGAGACCCAAGGGGGAGGAAGGGCGAGCAGATCCGTAGAGTCGGCGGTGGCTGGTAGACAATAGGCTTCGCGGCAGAAGAATTCTTTTTTTTTTTTTTTTCTTCTTCTTTTACCATGTTCAATTCTGTATTATTGAAGATGATTGTCTGTTTACAGAGGGACTTACAACAGTGTATATATGAACCAAGGGGATTAGGAAAATATAATGTAGCTTAAGAAGATGAGATTCTAGTTGGCTAGTTTATAGCACAACATATTTGGTATTGCAGATGATATGCACAAACACTACCACCTCTGCCATTCGTGGACAAAAATTCTTCCTCACGCTTCTTAACAACGCTACTACACTTCCTCAACTCCTTCAAATTCAAGCCCAGTTGATCCTCCATGGTATCCAGTATGATCTCTCTTCGATTACCAAGCTTACCCACAAGTTCTTCGACCTTGGCGCCGTTGTCCATGTGCGCCAACTCTTCAATAAGGTTTCGAAACCTGATTTATTCTTGTTTAATGTCCTTATTAGAGGCTTCTCCGACAATGGTTTGCCTAAATCTTCGATCTTTCTCTATACCCATTTGAGAAAAAGGACTAATCTTAGGCCAGACAATTTCACTTATGCATTTGCGATTTCAGCTGCTTCGAGACTTGAGGATGAGAGGGTTGGTGTCTTGTTGCATGCGCACTCCATTGTTGATGGGGTGGCGTCAAATTTGTTTGTTGGCTCTGCAATTGTTGATTTGTACTTTAAATTTACCCGCGCTGAGTTGGCTCGTAAGGTGTTTGATGTAATGCCTGAGAGGGATACGGTTCTTTGGAACACGATGATATCTGGATTTTCCAGGAATTCTTATTTTGAGGACTCGATACGTGTTTTTGTGGATATGCTCGATGTTGGTTTGTCATTTGATTCTACAACTTTGGCTACGGTGCTTACAGCAGTAGCAGAGTTGCAGGAATATAGGCTAGGGATGGGTATCCAATGTTTGGCTTCAAAAAAAGGACTCCATTCTGATGTTTATGTGCTTACAGGATTGATATCATTGTATTCAAAATGCGGGAAGAGTCACAAAGGAAGGATATTGTTTGATCAGATTGATCAGCCAGATTTGATATCTTATAATGCAATGATTTCTGGTTATACTTTCAATCATGAAACTGAGTCGGCAGTTACACTATTCAGAGAATTGCTTGCCTCCGGACAAGGTGTTAATTCAAGCACTTTGGTGGGCTTAATTCCAGTTTATTCGCCCTTCAACCATCTGCAACTTACTCTCTTGATTCAAAATTTAAGCTTGAAGATTGGTATTATTTTGCAACCTTCGGTTTCAACTGCTCTTACTACTGTTTATTGTCGACTAAATGAAGTGCAATTTGCAAGGCAGTTGTTTGATGAGTCTCCAGAGAAAAGTTTGGCTTCCTGGAATGCCATGATATCAGGGTATACTCAAAATGGGTTGACAGATAGAGCAATTTCTCTTTTCCAGGAAATGATGCCTCAGCTCAGTCCAAACCCTGTTACTGTCACCAGTATTCTTTCAGCTTGTGCACAACTTGGAGCTCTAAGTATTGGAAAATGGGTTCATGGCTTGATTAAGAGTGAAAGACTTGAATCTAACTTGTATGTTTCTACTGCATTAGTTGATATGTATGCAAAATGTGGAAGCATCGTGGAGGCTCGGCAATTATTTGACTTGATGGTAGACAAGAATGTCGTAACCTGGAATGCCATGATAACTGGTTATGGTCTCCATGGACATGGCAAGGAAGCACTAAAACTCTTTTATGAGATGTTGCAATCTGGGATTCCACCGACAGGTGTTACTTTCCTTTCTATCTTGTATGCTTGCAGTCACTCTGGCTTGGTGAGAGAGGGAAATGAAATTTTCCACTCTATGGCTAACGATTATGGTTTTCAGCCCATGAGTGAGCACTACGCTTGCATGGTTGACATACTTGGGAGAGCTGGACAACTAACAAATGCCTTGGAGTTTATTGAAAGAATGCCACTGGAGCCTGGCCCAGCTGTTTGGGGTGCACTGCTTGGCGCTTGCATGATTCACAAGAATACAGAGATAGCCAATGTTGCTTCCAAAAGACTTTTTCAATTGGACCCAGAAAATGTGGGGTACTATGTTCTACTTTCTAACATATATTCTACTGACAGGAATTTCCCCAAAGCTGCTTCAGTACGACAAGTTGTTAAGAAGAGAAAACTAGCAAAAACACCTGGTTGCACTCTAATTGAGATTGGCGATCAACAATATGTGTTCACATCGGGGGATCGATCCCATCCTCAGGCCACAGCCATTTTTGAGATGCTAGAGAAGTTAACAGGGAAAATGAGAGAGGCTGGATATCAGGCAGAAACTGTCACTACTGCTTTGCATGATGTAGAGGATGAAGAGAAGGAGTTAATGGTGAATGTCCACAGTGAAAAATTAGCAATTGCTTTTGGTCTTATTTCAACCGAGCCTGGAACTGAAATTAGGATTATCAAGAACCTCCGAGTTTGTCTAGATTGTCATACTGCAACTAAATTTATATCAAAGATCACTGAGAGAGTGATTGTTGTTAGGGATGCTAATAGATTCCATCATTTCAAAAATGGTATTTGTTCATGTGGAGACTACTGGTGAAATTAACATTCCAGTGGCAGTTAAGATTTTTGGATTGGAGGAACCATAAAAGCCGGAAGCCATTGACATTTCATGCATGCAGTTGAAATAATTTTTCGATTGTAGATATTATGATTATTTTCAAAGAAGGTTAAACTTAACTCAGGAGAATCATTAGATATTTATTGATATGCTATGTACCATGACAATACAGGATTATACGGTTATACTTGTCAGGTAGAAATGTAAGAGATACCAACTTAACCCTTTATTAGATTTCCATCCATTAGTTTTTCCCCTTTCGTTTATTATCATCTGGGTTTTTTCCCCTTCATATGAGTTATAGCACAGAGGTTTGCTTGTCAATTTTGTTCATACGACCTTTCACGCCTTTGTCTTCCATATTAATTATCGAACATTAATTGAAAACTATACTTTATCCAGAAGATTCAGGCTTCAGCTGCGTTCTACTTTCAAATCAGTTGTTTGTAAACAGCATTAAAGTTGAATATTAACTTCTTGTGCTGTAGGTACGCAGTTAGGTCATGCATGGCTTTACATTCTCTTTCTTCAGAAATTGTTTGAATCCAGTCGTAATTATTTGCAAAGGAGAATAAACGGTCTTGGCTATGTTTCCGAGGGTCTTGGGCATGCGTTTTCAATGTTTGCATTAAGTATTTATATTTATTCTCTTCCATATTTATTTTTTTGGATACTCAGGAGGTCCGTTTGCTGCATTTAGGAATAAATTATTTAAGTGCGGATCCGAGAATGTTAATCCTTAAGATATTACATCATCTTTGGCTATGAGTCAGAAGTTGCCTATTTCTATAGACGTGTGTGAGCATATTTTTCCTACCTCTTGTTTCATTTTGTCTTACATGAAGCCATTGGTCATTTTTACTAGATCTTTCATATCAGTTGCTCTCAGTTTTGATTTCTTAACTGTTTAATATTCTGTTTATTCCAGAATCCATGAAGAGCGTAGTCTTCTATCAAAAGATGTACAAATGTTAATTGATTGAATCATGGGAATCTTGATTTCTAGACTGTGGTGATGAAGGTACAAGTACAATATTGTAAGTTTCTATACGAGGAATTGATTTGTGTACACAAACTGAATTAAACAAAGTACAGACACGTTATCTTCATTTGTCCACAAAACTAGGTACATTGTCATACTACACAAAAATTTCACTCTTACTTTTATTCATTCTCGTGCTTCACATAATTTTAGTCCTTCTATGTGCAATGCCCATGCATATAAATCTCCTGGATATGCACATGAATATTCTGGTGATGCACACATCAAATAACAAGAAAGAGAGGAAGTCTTTCAGCAATTTAGTCCACATTTCTTGGTATCGGGTCCCTTTGTTTTCATCACAAACGGATCAATTCGGACCCAAAGCAAGGAGAAGATTGAAGCCAACAGCACAGACCATATGACGACTATTGTCGGTGTGCGGTTTTGGCGGCCCATCAGACCCTTGAGGAATGGGTAAAGATGAACAATCACCCAGAAGGCAAAGAAAAGCTTCCCAAAGAGAGGTCCCCATGATTGATACCCATTGTTTATGGCATCTGAGATTCCTGCAACAACTCCCACAAGGTTGATGATCAAAATAGTTGTTGGAGGGATTAGCAGGGTTGTCCATTTGAAGGCATATAATTCTCCAAAGTCTTCGTCGTCTGTTGCCTTGGATGTAACTGTAAAGCTAGTATCAATTCCAGCCAATACCTTCAACAGACCTTGTATAACAGCAAATAGATGGGCTGAAATACCACCAATGACCCAGAACTGCTCATTTCTCCACCATTCTTCAATGCTAACTCCACTCCATTTAAGCTCAAGAATTCCCGTAGCAAAAATGGAAAGAAACAAGGCAATGAAGAAGAGACTTGCAAAGGTGCTTATCTGTTTGTCCAAAAGCCAAAGATAATTTCGTCAGTGGATGCAAAATATCTTACCAGGAACAATGGTGAAAATAAAAGCTTAATTAACTGTGTGTTCAGTCTTATGGACGGGCCAATGGCCAGATAAATTTATCAAACACTATAGTTAAATATCCAATTTACACTTTTGAATTAACTATGCCTTCCTTAAATTTCCTCTTCCCATTATTTTCTGCTTAAACTATCTTTTGTAGGCTATAATGTAAATGTTACTATACCGGTGGCATGATAAACTTATCCGTGAGCAGGCAGATTGCAGGGAGGGTACAATAGGCGAGAAGTGGTATCGAAGTGAAGGGGTAGACAGTTGTGTTGACATATGCAAATCTCTCAAGCCACTTTAGCTTCCCGCCCTTATAGCCATACCAAACGGGGCAATGGTTGCTGAAAAAGATTTCAATAGACCCAAGTGCCCACCGAAGCACCTGGTTCAACCGATCAGACAAGTTGATGGGAGCTGTACCCTTAAATGCAGGTCTCTTTGGCATGCAGTATATGGATCTCCAGCCACGACAATGCATTTTGAAGCCTGTTAGAATATCTTCTGTGATAGATCCATAAATCCAGCCCAACTGTACACACAAACATGACATTAGTTCCAGTTCCAAGTCTAACTATATCCAGACCATATCTGACAATAACTTTTTGTTGGATTTAGGTGTTAGCGTGACAATAGCGAAACAGGAGGAAGGTAGTGTTCAGATGTTTCCTAAAGTAAGAGTTATCGACATTACCTCGGTTCCCCATTCGGTTTTGTCTTCATAACCACAACTGATTACATGAATTGCTTCCTTAAGCAGGGCTGCTGGACTCGAGGAGGGTGGAACACCACCTTCTTCCATCAAAGTAGAGGTAACAAAAATTGATGACTGTCCAAATTTCTTTTCGAAATTCATTTGTGACATCAGTAGCTCCTTGTCATCTGCCAGTACTACTCACGTAGCAACAATAAATAGGAGTTATCACAATATGATGGTGATGTGTCCACCAAGATGCTAACCAACAAAAATGTACACTTACCTGCAACATCTCCATCCACCCCACTCTTAGAGTTCTTGAGCTTTTTTCGACGTCCAAAGCATGGACAACAATCACAGCTTACCATTTTTGGGCGCTTAGGACCTTTTGGGGGTTCATAACCATATAAAGCTTGCCTCCTAAACACACACCCTGTGCCGACATATACAGGTCCCTGAATTCCATCTAAACCTCGCATGTTAATCTGCATATCAAAGAAAATAGTTCAATTTATGTTTTTGAGCTTTATCAGTTGAACAAGTATGCATGAACTTTCGGAGATGGGTTGTTTACATCAAAGAAGACTGTGTTTCTGTTGGCATAACGATCATGCCTATCTATTCCGTCAAATCTTTGTGGAAATTGTACATAACAGACTTTCTTTCCAACTTGAGGGTCCATAAGGAAGCACATGGCCTCTCGTGCTGCTTTGCTATTGTTTATGTAGTGATCACAATCCAAGTTCAACATGAATGGAGCATTTGTAAGCACTGCAGAGACACGAATCTACAATTGTACAGAATGTAGGGGATTAGTTAAAGGAAAAGGAAAAAACTAGGGTTGGGAAAGAAAGAAACTTGACCAAGCAAGTTACCAAGGCATTCATGGCGCCGGCTTTCTTGTGATGTTGGAAACCTGGTCTTTTCTCACGAGACACATAAACTAGGCGGGGGAGTTCATTCCCTTCTGCATCAAGGCCTCCACTGTGACCTAGAAAGACTTGGATCATACCAGGATGATCTTTTGTATTGTTGCCTGGCCACGGTGTTCCATCTTGCATTATCCATCCCTCTGTGGGAATTTTCATGGCTTTCGCTACTTGAGCATTTATTCTGACCTTGAATTCTTCGTACTCTCTCTGCATGCACCAAAAATATATTTCAAGGTTTATATAGAGATGTGGTAAATCTCTTATAGTATCTCTTTCATAGTGCATATTAAAATTGCATACCTTCATTGCTCGACGCTCCTTCACAAATGTTGGTTGGACTTTATCCTTGAGATAATCAATCTTCTCACAGAAGTACATTTCAGGTGCTCGTGGTTCTATGGAGAACTTCTTACAAAAAGGCACCCATTTCCTTGCAAATTCTGCAGTTTCAGACATTGCTTCAAAAGTAAGCATGGAAGCTCCATCGTCCGAAACGTAGCATGAAATCTTATCAACTGGATAATCCATGGCCAAGATAGATAAGATTGTGTTAGCTGTTACAAGAGGAGGTTCCTTCATTGGATCTACAGTACTGACGAAGATGTCTACTGGAGCAAGCAAATTAGGTTCACCCTCTCGTTCATACCTACATTAAAACATCCATATGGTTATCCCCGATGATGAAATTCTTGATTTTGACACATACTCAACTAACATAGTTATTCTTTTCTCCTTCTCATTCTATAATTGATATTACCTTAGGGATAGACGATCCAAGTAGGTTTCACGATCGATTGGGAACCATTTGGGGAACTGATCAAGGATCCATGAAAATGCAAACCAGATTTCACATATCACAGAAGTTAGCCACAAACCCAATGCATCATGCACTGGATTTAGAATCCGGTATCGAAGGAAGAAGGCAAGAATAACGAGCCGGGCTACAATAACCATTCGGTATGGATTAATTTTGCTTGATGCTATTGGTACCTTCCTTGATAGCGGTTGTCTGGCTGCATCAATCCTACAACAGTTTTCTAGTCAGTTAATACATAGACTTCCTCAAGTGAAAATTAAAAACATCCAAATTAGAAATTCAGGAATTGTCAAAATTTTCAAGCATACATAGCCATGTCTGGGTCACAGCCATCATCAGGTTCAGGCCCAAGATTGCCTTGCTGCAATTTCCAATCATCCATTCTATCTTTCCAACCTTCCTCTCTCTTTTCGTCCCATCTTGTACTCCCTGGTATTTTCAAAGCATATCAGCTACCATATGAAAACGAAACTACATGTAGCTTATAGGAGAGAGATTAGAACCTGTCTCAATTTATTGCCAAAACAATGGCATGGAGAAAATTTACCTGGTTCAGAAACTGGATATGGATGTACACGTTTGTGCAATGAAGAAGATAACATCTGCTCTCCATAACCTTGAGAAGATAAAGGAAGCTCACCATTTGCCTGCATATGTAGATGTTTGTTTATAAATCTAATATTGACTGGGAAAACATTTCCTAATTGAGGCTAAGAATAAAGTTTTGCTGACACTCACTGTCTGTGATCTTCCGTACTGTGCGTTTTCTTCATCATCTGGGCCTCTACCATAGCTCATCTTGCCATGGAGCATAGCTTCTGCCAGATGACTATGGTTGTTCCTCTCATCATCAATGTTGAACTCATGTTCAATGTCATCAATGTCTTCTTCATCGTCATCTCCCTCAACCCTTGGACTCCCTTCACAATACCCAAAAAGTGAGTGTTTAAGAAAAAAAGAAAAGAAAAGTTGAAACTAGTTATTCTTATTGCATTGCATTGCACAGTCCTTTGCTCTAGCTTCACCTTTGAGTCTCTTATATCTAGTTTTACACTGAGGACAATTTTGGCTTCCTTCTCTTCTTTCATACTCATAGCAAGGTCTGCAAACTGGAAAACCACATTCATTGCAGGCAACAAACAGATCACCATCCACAGTAAGCCCTACTTCATCACCACAGATCTCACAAACTTGACCATCCAAATTCTTCAACGGTTTCGGCTGGAGAAGAGAAGAGAAAACAAAACAAAACAAAGACAAGAACAACCATATCAGCCACCAACACATATACCAAAACTTTCTCCCACTGCATTTTTTTGATTAAGTTCATTACCTCCTCATGGCCATGAATGACAACAAGCTCATTACGATTATGAGACCCAGCGACAAGTCCAGCGCTTGCTTCCATGGCTGGAAATTGACACGAAGAGAGACTAAGCGTTCTGTGAAGGATGAGAGTTTGGAGCAAGGAATGTGTTTTATGAAGGAGAAAGGTAGAGAAGCAAAAGGGTGGCATGAGATATTCAATTGTCTTCTTCACCTAATGTGTCCATGTAATGGGTGGTGAGTTGGTTGCTGTGTCAAAGTCCCCAGTCTTGCCTTGAAGTTAAGCTTCCTCCTCTTCACTATTCAACTGCCATGTCGAAGTCCCAACCATTCAGGTATCATTGCTGTTCCATTCTTCTTTCTTCTTTAGAATAATTCTTCTTTATTAACTATATATTATGATCTCCAAAGCCTTTGCAGAGTGAGCATCCAATAGTCCCATAATTGAATGACTGTAAGCTAAAGTAAAAGTTAATGCAGACCATTATCTGGTTTCTGACTACAACCATGACTGCATGAGGACATAGACACATTGTCTTGATGATACTAGCTTTTGTAGGATTGACCAACTCATCCTTTAAATTAAGAGTCTTGAACTTATATTAATAACTATAAACTCTTGATTATTTGTTTTTAGTTAAAGTGTAGCTACTGATCAGTATACACATATAGATCCTATTTTTGTGATTTCAAGAGGACCATGTTTGTTTAGCATGAGAAGAGAAGAGAAGAGAAGTTGGGTTGGGAAAGCTGAACAAGAATGGTAGAAAGATGGAGAGTATGCTTAGAATGCAAGAAGCTGATGATGCTTCAAATGCAAGGACTTGAAAACTTGTAAACCAAAAGAGCTTCAAATTGTTAGGTAAGGAAGTTGTAGTTTCTCCGTCTGTTCTTGACTGATTAACTAAAACTTTTTCCATCTTTAATTTACACTTCAAAATTTTCTTTATATTATATATAAATTGCTTCGCCGAGCATTTTCTACTTGATCTCTCTTCTTTTTAGTTAGAATAATATAAATTAAGTTGGTCATTCTTATTTCCTTTCTCGAGTTTGAAAATTCTTCTCTCTATTTTTTACCCCTTTCAAATTTTTGCTCGATAATTGAAAATTAAATAAAATAAAATTGTAGTCCCTCTAATTATTATTTATTTTGAGATGCTGATTTTGGTCAAGTGCTTTTACTCGAGGTTGGTGTTTCCCTATAATCTATTTAATTTTATAAATAGATTCGTTATTATTAATTTCACTTATTTTTACTATATGGTAAGGTGGATGATTGGATCTCATTTCTCGAAATCGAATTGGTAGAATGAGTTCATTAGCTTAATTTTAATATATTGACCAATTAATTATCTCACTCAAGTCTCATTCAAATAGCAACTAAAATTATCTCGCATCCACCTCTCTTTATCCTACCCTCTTTTCACATGGATTAGCATTTCATTATTTCATTCACCATTTTTTTTTTCTTTAAGAAACTCACCGACTAAAGGTTCATAAAGCACCCTGAACCATGAGTTCGTTATTGTTATTATAACTTTCAATTTGATCTATTATGCCTAATTCGTTAATAGTTGCAATTAGCTTCCTATTTTTAAATTAATAATTACAACGAGTTATTTTAAAGTTTAAACAAAGAACAACAATAATTAATTATTTTCTAATTCCAAAATTCATGTTTAGAAGTTAAAAAGAAGAAAGTAGATTCTAGTTTTTATTACAAGTCCCTCTCAAACGTCGTACACCAACAACCCTTCAACATTTTCAGCAACAAAGAAACAAAGAAAAGAACCAACTATACATCCTATTTCTTGTAATTCAAGAAAAAACGAAAACAAAGGGCCGAAGGCCATCTCATATTATCCTCAATTTCTACACTGAAAAACACCACAAACGCCTATCACCCTCCCTCAATCAACCTCCTCAATCTTCGGTCCAGCCCCGCCGGACTGGCCTGAGCCACTTCCGGGCACATCATCGCCCATCGGAACACCGCCGCCTGCACCGCCCTGATACATCTTAGCAACGATGGGATTACAAACTCCCTCGAGCTCCTTCAGCTTGTCTTCAAGCTCATCAACCTCAGCCAACTGATTCCTATCCAACCATTCAATTGTCTCCTCCACTGATTTCTCAATCTTTTGCTTATCATCAGGATTCAATTTCCCAGCAAACTTCTCGTCCCTCACAGTATTCCTCATATTATATGCATAGTTCTCCAATGCATTCTTAGCTTCAACCTTCTTCTTCACTTCTTCATCCTCTGCTTTGTACTTCTCCGCCTCTTTCACTAGCCTTTCTATTTCGTCTTTGCTCATTCTTCCCTTGTCGTTCGTGATCGTTATCTTGTTCTTCACTCCTGCGGTTTTGTCCTCTGCCGAAACGTTAAGTATGCCGTTTGCATCTATGTCGAAAGTCACATTGATTTGTGGCACACCTCTTGGTGCCGGAGGAATGCCGGTTAGCTCGAATTTTCCGAGGAGGTTGTTGTCTTTGGTTCTTGCTCGCTCCCCTTCGTATACTTGGATTAGAACACCTGGCTGGTTGTCTGAATATGTTGAGAAGATTTGTTCTTTCTTTGTTGGGATTGTTGTGTTCCTTGGTATTAAGACTGTCATTACACCGCCGGCTGTCTCTAGGCCGAGACTTAGAGGCGTGACGTCGAGGAGTAGAAGGTCTTGAACTTTCTCGTCTCCTTCTCCACTTAGAATTGCAGCCTGTACAAAGCCATGGACATGGTCAATATTAGTTCCTCATTCTCACAATTTTACCATCCAAATCACTAATTGACTTTAAAAAAGTCTAAGAACTTGTTTGAAATGATTGAAGGATAAAGGTGAACTTAGAAAACGTACTCAAAAACTTCGAAAAATAGTTGAAAGAAGATGGAAAATTAATCCAGTTCAATGGAGAAAATGAAATGTTCTTAGTTACCTGAACAGCAGCTCCATAAGCGACAGCTTCATCCGGATTGATACTTTTGCAAAGCTCCTTTCCATTGAAGTAATCTTGCAAAAGCTGTTGAACTTTGGGAATTCTAGTAGATCCACCAACCAAAACCACCTCATGAACTTGACTCTTGTCAATTTTAGCATCACGAATACATTTCTCCACTGGCTCCATACACTTCATGAACATATCCATACACAGTTCTTCAAATCTAGCCCTTGTTATCGTTGCATAGAAATCGATCCCTTCGTACAAGGAATCGACTTCAATCGTTGTTTGTGTCGTTGACGACAATGCTCGTTTCGCTCGTTCACACGCCGTCCTCAACCTCCTCAATGCCCTAGCATTTCCGCTAATATCCTTCTTGTTCTTCCGCTTGAATTCTGAAACGAAATGATTCACAAGTCTGTTGTCGAAATCTTCTCCGCCAAGATGTGTATCGCCGGCAGTGGCTTTCACCTCGAAAATCCCCTCTTCTATTGTCAAAAGGGACACATCGAAAGTTCCACCGCCAAGATCGAAGATCAGCACGTTCTGTTCACCTCTACGGGAGGCTTTTTTGTCTAATCCGTACGCAATCGCCGCCGCCGTTGGTTCATTGATGATACGCATCACGTTGAGACCAGCAATTGCACCGGCATCTTTCGTCGCTTGTCTTTGTGAATCGTTGAAATAAGCAGGTACTGTAATTACCGCGTTCTTGATAGTTTGCCCTAGAAAAGCTTCAGCGATCTCCTTCATCTTGGTCAAAACCATAGAAGAAATCTCCTCCGGAGCAAACTGTTTATCTTCACCTTTATACGTGACAACGATCATCGGCTTGTCTCCTGGTCCGGCAACCACTTTGAATGGCCAGAGCTTCATATCACTCTGAACAGACGGATCAGAAAGTCGTCGGCCGATCAAACGCTTGGCGTCGAAGACAGTGTTCTGAGGATTCATAGCGACTTGATTCTTGGCGGCATCGCCAATCAAACGCTCAGTATCAGTGAAAGCTACATAAGAAGGAGTGGTTCGGTTACCTTGATCATTGGGGATAATTTCAACACGATCATTGAGCCAAACACCGACGCAGCTGTAGGTGGTGCCGAGGTCGATGCCAATGGCTTTGCCTTCAGTTTTGGCCGCCATAGCCGGAAAAGGTTGAGGTTCAGAAAACAGAGTAGTGTGAAAGTGAAAGAGAAAGAAAGAGAGGTCTTTTAGCTCGTTTTTTGGAAAGTGGGGTATGAATTTGAATGAGATTATTCTGAATTATGGAGAAAGAATTGAAGAATGAGATTTATAGGGTTTGAAGGGAAAGATCGAGAGAAATGAAGATGAAGATGAAGATGAAGATGAAGAAGAAGAAAAGTATAAAGAGAGTTCGGGAGTGTTCGAGTAACGGTCCAGATGGCGGGAGAAACAAACAAACTTACAAAAATAGCGCTCAATTTCATGAAATTTACATTTCTGCCATTGCTACTAAACTAATTTTTATCCTTAAACTTTATGTCAATTAATTTAGAGTCCTTTTATGAGTTTTCTTTTGAAAATTATTTATACTTTTAAATGTTTAATTTTATTGCTTAAATAAAGTTATGAAATAATCTAGATTGTCTCATCTAGAAAGTTATAAATTTAATCGATAAAATTGAATATCTTAAATAAAAAATTTTCAAATAAAAATGTAAATTGATATACTTAATAAACGATTCAAATTATATAATCTATAAAATGTAGGAGTGAAAATTGATATTTTTTTATTGATTAAACTATATCATAGTATGAGAAATTAATTGTCAATGGAAAATTTAATATTTTTCTAAAAGTTTTAAAAAATTAAATTTAAATTAATAAATAAACGTTGTATAATTTTCTAAAAAAATGTTATAGAATGTTTATAAGATAAGTTAATAGGTTTATTATTTATATTATATTTATAACAAAATATTTTGGTGCTTAATTTTCTGGTAGATGTTTCTATAATATAAAAAATATTGAAAAAAAATAGAAGGCAGTTGCAATCATACCATTCAACTTTAAAATTTAAAAGTTTGTCAGAAAAAATAAAAATTAAATTCTCAAAATTTGTATAATTTAAATGTGAGGTTGAATATCTTTTTATTATTTTGTAGGTTTAATTTTTACAATAATTATAAATAAGAAGGCCGAATTTTAATACAATAATAAAAAAAATTAGGAGTCCGACTATTACTTAAAATTTTTTTAATAGTGTTATTGCAACTTCCATCATATTTGTAGTGCGTCAATCTACGATCTCCTTAATTACAAAAATAACCATATCCAATTAGTTTTGAGAGACAATGACGATGATATCCTTTGAGAAGGTTGAATTATGGAAACATTGGGGGCGGGGTTTAGGGGTATTATAGGAGTTTCATGTTCCAAGTAGTAAAACGGTGGATTTGGCGGCATGGGTAAGTTCAAGAAGAACGGGGTAACCAACTAACAAATGGCAACTCAACCATTTATGGTATCTCTTCTATCTCCTCCTACACTATTCTTGATTCTTCTTCTTTATACTTCTGCTACTCTTTTTAAGAGGAAAAAAAAAAAAGAAAAGAAAATAAACAAACAAATAAACCATAACCTTTTCTTTTCTTTTCTTTAACTTTTTTTTAGTATTGAAAAGTAAATGGAACTAAAAAATTAAATGAAATAACGGAGAGATTTGAATTTAAATTTAGATGTTGAAAAAAAGAATATATGTAATTATATTACAAACAGTGGGTCAACGAAGGGGTGGTGGCGCAGTTGGCTAGCGCGTAGGTCTCATAGCTTGAAGAGTTATCCTGAGGTCGAGAGTTCGAGCCTCTCTCACCCCAATCATATACTTTTTTTCTTTTAACACTTTTCTAAATACACATAGATACTTTGTAATAATTGGTATGTTTTCTAAGCAACAAATGTATGTCCAAATACCTAATGTTGTAGTTCGTTTTTAAAGACTATATATATGCATATATTTAGTTGGTTTTAGTTTTGATTGGTTTTTCCATTAAAAAAAAATTAACTATTTCACCAACACATAGTGCTTTTTTTTCTTCAAATACAAATACTAACAAACAAATGAATCCAATGAATCAATTTGGTTTTCGGTTTTTCGATTTTGTTAGCATTTTTAACTAAGTATTTAGTATCTATGTGATGAATATATTTTAATTTGTTTATCTTTCTAAAATATAATAAAAATATTAATTCACTATTAATTGTAAAGAGGAAGATTACATGTGATGATGGCAAGTTATAAACAAAAATAACAATTATACTCCTTGTTTTAACCTATAAACTTCACCATTGAAACAATCTAAGCTTCCTCATTGAACATGAAGACAAAAAGCCAAATGATGCACTTACTTGGATGGTAAATTAACATTCTTTCTTTAAATCTAGGTCAATTCGATTCTTTCGTGAAAATTATTACTAAAACAAATATAATTTTATTATAAATTAAAATTATCGAAATCAATATAGCCAAAACAATAATTGACATGTATTAACTTCTTTTAGGCTGAAGACTCAAAACTTCATACTCAACCAGTAATTGGCATGTATAGGTTAAACAATACGGAAAAAAAAAACATTTTTAGTCCCAAAGTTTTGAGTATAGTTTTACTTGGTGGTTTCTTGATTTCAAGATTTAATCTTTCAATCTTATTTTTTTTTATTTATAAATTAAATAATCACTTTTTAGTAATTAATTAAAGATTTAAATTTTATTTTGGTCTCTAAACTTTGTATCTTATTCTATTTTGGTTTTTAAACTTTTAAAAATGTATTTAAAAATGTATGTTTTAGTCACCAAACTAAAAAAAAAAAAAACTTACCTTGGTCAGTGGTGGTAGGATTCCACCAACTTTTTAACAAAATTATGATGCGTACTTAAGTGATTGAACTCTAGATTCATCAAATAAATCCAATGACTATTTTTTGTTTTTTTTTTTATTCAAAACTCAAACCTCTCACATCTCCTTTCCGGTTTCTTCGCTACTTACAGTTTTTTTTTCTAATTGGAAACTTATATTAAATCATAAGAACATTTAGTAAAATAAAATAATAATACAACTTCGGTATAAAATAAACTCTCACAAGGAAATGCATGCAAAAAAAAAAAAAAAAAAAAACTTTGCAGATGAGAGTGGTGAAGGAATTTCAAGAGGGGAAAATGGAGTTCTATTAATCAAAGGAGGACATGATGGTAATAAAAGAATATCTTTATATTACGTTTATTGTTTCACGTGGAAAGCTTTTATATCGTAAACATTGTCTGTTTTTTCTTCTGGATTATATTATATTTATATACGAGTAATTAAAATGTATGCAACCATAAACTCGAAACCCATAAATTTAAATATGTTTACTATTTGGTATGATTGATTGGATCATCTTGGGTAAATAATGACGAGAAGAATTATTGAAAATTCTTGTGGATATACTAAAGAACCAAAAGATTCTCAAATCCAATGAATTATCATGTGTTACTTACTCTAAAAAAAATAGGTTATTAGGTCATCATCTGGGAGTTGAGTCACCTACATTTTTTGAACGAATTCATGATGAAATATAGGGACCCTATAATAAAAGTGTACCATTAGATACTTTATGATTTTAATTAACGTATCTAGTAGATGGTTACATATATGTTTATTATCAAGTCGAAACCTTACATTTGCAAGATTATTTGTTCAAATAATCAAATTAAGAGCACAATTTACTGATTATACAATAAAAAAATATTTGATTTGATAATAACGGTGAGTTTATCCCAAAAGTATTTAATAATTATTACATGTCAATTAGGATAAATATTATGATGAAATAACGAGGAAAAAGAATTATATAAAACACTCTAATTTCATCTGACTAACGTAAAATTGAAAAATAGAAAAACATAGAATTCAAGAATACTTATTAACATTAGAATTTGAAATTCTCCTCTGTTTCTGGATTGGTTTTGTTGATTTCAAGCCATAGATGACCACAAGAGGTTCTCTATTGTTTTCTAGCTTTAGAACATGATTTTATGTGTGTTTTTTTTTTCTTTTAAGAGAGATTGAGAATATGAAAATTTTCCAAAAAAAACTTCAAAATTTTCAATCAATTCTTCACCGGAAGCTTACATTTAACTGAGCAAAAGCATGGATACATATATTGTATGCTTGGATGATCCGTGAAAGAGGCGGAAAATATGAGACCTCTTCATCTTTTCAAGTTGAATTTCTTTTCAATATATTTGATTTTCTAAAAATCAAATTTTAATTATTTTATTATTTAATATGAATTAATTTAATGAATTAATATTAATAAAATAATACTAAATCAAATATTAATTAATATTAGTGAAATAATATTAAATCAAATGCTACGGTCTTTACAGCATCATGAGACCAACTGATCTCCTAATTTGCTCCAATGGAGTTTTCTTGTTTGGATTGGAAACTCTAAATTGGTGCTAAGGTTTGGTTTTATCAGAATTATGCTTTCAATATTATAAAATCAAATTATATACATAAAAAGATTGTCCCAACAACAACAACAAAAAAAAAAAAAAAAAAAAAGAGTACTTAAATTCCCTTAAAATAACATAATGAATATAAATACATGGAAAATAATAAATGAAAGAAAAGAACAACACCCAATCCTCTTCAACAATTCAACAACCACAAATCAAAACATCCTGTAAACAAGAAATTCATACTTGTTTTTTTTTTCTTCCAGTTCAAAAATTCAACAGAAACCACTTAAAAATAGATAACCCATAAAGAAATTTTTCGTTACACCGTTAACAATCCCCATTCCAATCTCATCTTCCTCACATATTCCCTCTTCTCAAATTAAAACACCATTTTCTCCAATTTTTCTCAACTCTGTCCACGGATTCAACACACACCAACAACAGCAAAGAAATCGATCGCAGTTCGTAGAATAACTCATTAAAGAAAAAATGGCGAAAGGAGGAGCTCAGAAGAAAGATGTTGCAGTAGCGATCGACAAAGACAAATGCAGTCAATACGCTTTGAAATGGACAATCGAACGGCTTCTGAGCAGAGGTCAAGTTGTCACTCTCCTTCATGTTAAACAAAAACCGTCTTCTTCGGCACATTCGAGTAAGAACAATATAAGAAAAAGAAAATTTGGATTGACAGCCCTAATTAACCTTTGAAATATTTGATTTTGTGTTCGTTCTTGGAAAGTATGGTGTTGATGAATTGATTTGTGTGTTGTAGTAACGAATTTGAGTGGGGATTCGGATATGGAAGAAGCGGCATTGAATAAACAGCATATTGAAAATCATGCGAAAGATCAGTTCTTCCTTCCATTTCGTTGCATTTGTACAAGAAGCAATGTCAGTTTCTCTCCCTCTCTCTCAAATTATCATCATTCTTTTTTATATATCTTTTTAAAAATTTAATCTTACCAATACTATTTTTCCTTTTCTTTTTGTAACCATTTAATACATATATATGTGTGTTTTTTTTCTTTTAAAAAGTTTAACATGTTTTTTTTTTTTAAATTAGAGAAGTTGTTTAAAAATCAACAATGGTTTTGTATTTATATTCTCAAAT